>NC_057389.1:51723757-52030933 GCF_019320065.1 Cervus canadensis
TATGTACCATAGCTTTCTTATCCATTCGTCTGCTGATGGGCATCTAGGTTGCTTCCATGTCCTGGCTATTATAAACAGTGCTGCGATGAACATTGGGGTGCACGTGTCTCTTTCAGATCTGGTTTCCTCAGTGTGTATGCCCAGGAGTGGGACTGCTGGGTCATATGGCAGTTCTATTTCCAGTTTTTTAAGGAATCTCCACACTGTTCTCCATAGTGGCTGTACTAGTTTGCATTCCCACCAACAGTGTAAGAGGGTTCCCTTTTCTCCACACCCTCTCCAGCATTTGTTGCTTGGAGACTTTTGGATAGCAGCCATCCTGACTGGCGTGTAATGGTACCTCATTGTGGTTTTGATTTGCATTTCTCTGATAATGAATGATGTTGAGCATCTTTTCATGTTTGTTAGCCATCTTTATGTCTTCTTTGGAAAAAAGTCTGTTTAGTTCTTTGGCCCATTTTTTTTTTTTAAATTAATTAATTTATTAATTTATTTTTTTTTTTCATACATTGATATGAATCAGCCATAGATTTACACGTATTCCCCATCCCGATCCCCCCTCCCACCTCCCTCTCCACCCGATTCCTCTGGGTCTTCCCAGTGCACCAGGCCTGAGCACTTGTCTCATGCATCCCACCTGGGCTGGTGATCTGTTTCACCATAGATAGTATACATGGTGTTCTTTTGAAATATCCCACCCTCACATTCTCCCACAGAGTTCTAAAGTCTGTTCTGTATTTCTGTGTCTCTTTTTCTGTTTTGCATATAGGGTTATCATTACCATCTTTCTAAATTCCATATATATGTGTTAGTATGCTGTAATGGGTCTTTATCTTTCTGGCTTACTTCACTCTGTATAAGGGGCTCCAGTTTCATCCATCTCATTAGGACTGATTCAAATGAATTCTTTTTAACGGCTGAGTAATATTCCATGGTGTATATGTACCACAGCTTCCTTATCCATTCATCTGCTGATGTGGCCCATTTTTTGATTGGGTCATTTATTTCTCTGGAATTGAGCTGCAGTTGCTTGTATATTTTTGAGATTAATCCTTTGTCTGTTGCTTCGTTTGCTATTATCTTCTCCCATTCTGAAGGCTGTCTTTTCACCTTGCTTATAGTTTCCTTTGTTGTGCAAAAGCTTTTAAGTTTAATCAGGTCCCATTTGTTTATTTTTGTATTTATTTCCAATATTCTGGGAGGTGGGTCATAGAGGATCTTGCTGTGATTTATGTTGGAGAGTGTTTTGCCTATGTTCTCCTCTAGGAGTTTTATAGTTTCTGGTCTTACATCTAGATCTTTAATCCATGTTGAGTTTATTTTTGTGTATGGTGTTAGAAAGTGTTCTAGTTTCATTCTTTTAAAAAATATAGAACACTTCACGAATTTGCATGTCATCCTTGCGCAGGGGCCATGCTAATCTTCTCTGTATTATTCCAATTTTAGTATATGTGTTGCCAAAGCGAGCACAAGAATCCTTATCTTTTAAAGGCCCCTATTGAGATGTGCACAGATAAATGAAGATGATACATGAATTTTATCTCAACTTCATATAGTGGAAGGGGAAAGCAGGGTATAAGTGAAATAAGACTGGATAATCGTGGAAGCCAAGTGATGACTACACAGCAGTTCAGCATTATTATTTTGTGGTTTTTATATTAAGAAACTTTCATAATAAAAAGTTTTAGGGGTCTAAACAGCAAAATGATTCAGTTATATATACATATATGTATATAAACATACATACATATACATTCTTTTTTATATTTTTTCCATTATAGTTTATTACAGGATATTGAATATAGTTCTCTGTGCTATAGAGTAGGACCTTGTTGTTTATCCATCATACACACAATAGCTTGCACATGCTGCATATCCCCATATCCCCACTCATTCCTCTTCCAATCCTCCCCCTTGGCAACTGCAAGTCTGTTCTCTATGCCCATGAGTCTGTTTCTGTTTCATAGTTAGGTTCATTTGTGTCATATTTTAGATTGCACATATAAGTGATATTATATGGTGTTTGTTTTTCTCTTTCTGACTTCACTTACTATGATAATCTCTAGTTGCATCCATGTTGAGGCAAATGGCATTATTACATTATTTTTTAAGGCTGAGTAGTATTCCGTTGCATATATGTACCACATCTTCTCTGTTCATCTGTCAATGGACATTTAGGTCATTTCCATGTCTTGACTATTGTGAATAGTGCTGCTATGAACATAGGGGTGCATGTATCTTTTTAAATTATTATTTTGTCTGGATATAAACCCAGAAATGGGATTGCTGGATCATATGATAGCTCTATTTTTAGTTTTCTGAGGAACTTCCATACTGTTCTCCATAGTACCAACTTACAATCCCACCAACGATGTAGTGGTTCCCTTTTCTCCACACTCTCTCTAGCATTTATAGCTTTCAGAATTTTTGATGATGGCCATTCTGACTGGTGTGAGGTGGTACCTCATTATAGTTTTGATTTGCATTTCTCTGATAATGAGCAATATTGTGCGCCTTTACATAAGGCACCTTCATTTTTGAATACCTTCTCAATTTCACATTGAGAAGTCGATTTGGATACACTGATCAAGATTTAAACTGGGTGTTTTTGTTTTGTTTTGTTTTTTTGACCCAGAAATCCTAGTTCTAGGAATTTTTCCTTCAGACATATGGGAGAATCTATAAAAGATTATGGAGTGGGGAATCATTTATAAGAGTGAAGAATTGGAAATAGTCTAAATGTCCTTCAGTCATGAAGTGGTTAAATAAATGCTGGCATGTAGCCAGTGAGGAGTGCTAAACAGCTTGAGAGAGGATGCAATAGATTGGTATGGACCACCATCAGAAAGATGTCCATGATATGTTTTTAGGTAAAAAAGAAAAGAAAATTGCAAAAAAAAAAAAATGTGTGTACTATGATCCAATAGAAAACTACATACTTGTTGCTGTTTAGTCACTAAGTTGTGTCTGACTCTTTTGCCACCCCATGGATGTAGACCACCAGGCTCCTCTGTCCATGGGATTTCTAAGGCAAGAATATTGGAGTGGGTTGCTATCTCCTCCAGGGGATCTTCACAACCTAGGAATTGAACTTGCGTCTCCTCTGTTGGCAGGTGAATTCTTTTGCCACTGAGCCACCAGGGAAGCCCACACATGTGTATGTATACATATTTTATCAGGGTGTAAGCACAGAAACAGCCTGAGGGAAAACTATATGAAATTGGGGAGGGGAGGAGCTTAAAGAAGTACCACGAATAATAAACAGCTGGCTTTTCCATCAGACAATCTGGTTGCTCTGGTCTGAATGTTGTGTCCCTCAAAAATTTTTATGTTAAAATCCTAACCCCCAAAGATGATAGAATTAGGATGTGGGGCTTAGCAAGGTGCTTAGCTCATGAGGATGGAGCCTTCATGAACAAGATTAGTGTTTTTGTAAAAAAGACTCCACAGAACTCCCTAGCTCTTCTGCCATATGAGGACAGAAAGGAGAAGACCTGAACTATGAACCAGGAAGAGGGCTATCACCAGAACAAGACCAGGCTGGTGCCTTGATTGTGAACTTCCCAGCCTCCAGAACTGTGGGAAAGAAATGTCTGTGGTTTATAAGCTACCTGGTCTGTGGTATTTGTTACAGCAGCCTGAATGCCCTGACATTGGCCCTTGTTCCCAGAAGGAAATGAAGGCAGCGTCTGTGACCAAGAAGTTTCTTTGGTTAAGTTCAGTGGTTCAGTGGTTAAGACTCTGTGTTTCCAATGCAAGGGGGCATGTGTTCAATCCCTGGCTCAGGGAACTAAAATAAATCCCACATCTGTGCAGCACAGCCAAAAAAAAAAAAAAGTTCATTTTTATGGTGATAATAGCTACCAGTTACTGAGTGACATCCTGTGCCTAGCATGGTGCTAAGAAGTCTATACACAGGTCTCTCACCTACAGACTCTGAAGTCAAGCTCAGATTCTCCCACTTGCTAAGTGTGGGACCATGGACACTTCAGCTGTTTCCTCATAAATAAAATAGAAGGGAAAATAGTACCCAACTCATGGTTATGAGAATTCAGTGACATATGGCATTTTAAGTGCCTGGCACATATAAGTATCTCATTATTGTCTTTCTTTAGCATTTCAACAAGTCTACAAGGTAAATACTAAATTCATCCATTTGACAGATGTGAAAACTGAGTCTTAGAAGCAGTGGTGATCTGGCACCAGCTTGCATGGGTTTATGAGAGCTAATTGTTAAATTTTCATGAAGTTTTTGAGTTGGTTGACCATCATGCAGGTAGCTTGAAATTAGCTGAGATGGGAGTATGTACACCATGGAAATCAGCAAACACTGCATTCCCACTGAGCCGTTTGTTAAACATTTACCAGCACCCTATCACTTAGAGCAGTTAAATCACTTGTGTCTAAACCCCGTGGCTGGTAAAAGGCAGAGCCTGGATTTGAGCCCTGCTCTACTCAGCTTCAAAGATCTTAATGTTTAGATATGGTTTGTCTGAGTAAATCTCTCCTTACAAGTGAGAATTCTCATCTCCTGGACAAAGCTAGTAGGATCATGCTCTTCAATATCATGTCCCTAGAAACAAGATTCTCAAATTTTAGAGCACCTGAGATTTACCTGAAGGGCTTGCTGAAACACAGATTGCTGGTGATCTCAGAATTTCTTATGCATTTTAAGGTGGGGTTCAATAATTTGCATTGCTAACCAGTTCCCAGGTGATGCTGATACTGCTGGTCTGGGGACCCCAGGTGGGGAACTACGGTTCTGGCGCAAACTCTAAAGCTTTGTGCTGTATATCTTGCAATCATCCTAGTGGTTTGACTAACTCTTCTCTGATCAAAAGATGGGAGCACTTCCATACTGGTTCCAGCTCCAGAGCTTTCTACAGGAGACCATTTTGGCAAGAGGTTTATCCTCCCAGCAGTCTGAGCAGAAGGAGACAGGAACCAAATCTTGGTGCCTCTCTCTCCGGTTGGCCCCATTTAGCTCTGGCTGGTATCCCAGGAGCCTGAGCTGCTCCCCACACACAGCGGGAGGCAAATAAAAAAAAAAGGAACATTTGAAAGTCTATCTTTAAAGCCTGGCAGAAAGTGAGCTGCCCTATAATTACACCAAGTGAACTAGTTACAACTTCTCTTGTATTGATGTAGGATTATTAAGAGATTGCTCACACAGCCCTGTGGAATTCAACTAACGAATTTAGAGATAGTTTGTTAAACCACCCTTCTCTTCTAACCACTTTCTGCCTCTTAAATATGATAGAACACAAAACCAGGAAGGCAAATGAAGCAAATCCTGAATTAATGTTCCTCATCAGAACGTGATCGCTGCTTTTAGAACAGCATAACTTTCCTAACCTAATGTTCTGACTTAAGTATCTCATTTTTTTTTTTTTTTTTTTTTGGTAAATGGGGAGAAAGCAAAAGAGCACTGAGGGACTTTCTGGAGGTACAGTGGTTAAAACTTTGCCTTCCAATGCAGGGGGTTTGGGTTTGATCCCTGGTTAGGGAGCTAAGATCTCACACATGCCTCACTCTAAAAAACCAGAACATAAATAACAGAAGCAGTACTGTAACAAATTCAATAAAGACTTTAAAAATGGTCTGCATTTAAAAAAATCTTGAAAAAAAAAAAGAGGGCATGGAGATATATATATAAAGTCACCGGTGGCCATCACTTAAAAGGAATATAGAGAAACTGGGATGTGAATCTGGCTGTCCCAAGTTTGCACAGATTTAATCCATTCTCCCTGCAACAGTCTTCTGTGGACATCCCAGCCAATTGTGCAGAGAAGGAAATAGATGTGGCCGATGGACTGAGTGGGCCACTTTTGCAATCCTGAGCTTGGGAAACTCTCTTGCCTTAAAATGTACTGTGGGCTTATACCATTTGGATCTGCTTTGAATAAAGAAATCGGGGGACATGGATCTGGGAATATGAATTCTTTAATTTTTAAATTTTATATTGGAGTGTAGTTGATTTACAATGTTGTGTTAATTTCAGGTGGACAGCAAGGTGACCCAGCCACACATACACATATCTCTATCCTTTTTCAGGGGAATATGAATTCTTGCTGGCAATTGGGATTCCAATTTCTTGAGAGTAGGCACTAAATCTTATTAACCTTTGTAGCTCCATATTCCTGAGCACATAATTAGAGTTCAGAATGCTTATGAATGACAGAATGCTATTGTGGAAAGAACAGGGGCTTTAGAGTCAGAGCCACTTGCATTCAAATCCCAGCCCTATCTCTGACTCTCTGTGTCACCTGAAGCAAGTTATTTAGCCTCTTTGACACTTGTCTTCCTCATCTGTAAAATGGGGGTCAATCAGTCCACGAGATTTTGTGCATGCTGATACAGCTTTGGACACTGGGGCTACGTCAGTAAAGCAGTCAGAATTTCTGTCCTCAAGATCTATTAGAGCTCCTGTCTCAACCTGACTTTCATGAAGCCCACATATGAGACATGGGTCTGAGTTCCTGGTTTCAAATCCTGCCTCAACCCCACTACCTAGCTGTGACATCTCAGCAAGTGAATGGTAATAGGACCAGCTGCATGGAGATGCTGTCAAGACCTCTGCACCACATATCCATGTGTGCCTGTGTGTATATTTGGGCAGGTAAGTTACACTAAGAGGCCCGCCCTCCTGCCAAGCAGCTGATATGGTCACATGTCAGGGTTGGATACGCAGAGGTTGGATTCAGCCCCCATGACACCTCTTTGGCTGGGTTCCATGTGCAAATACACATAAAGCTCCTAGAAGAAATTCCCTGGTGGTCCAGGAGATAAGACTCCATGCTTTCACTGCTGAGGGCCTGGCTTGCATTCAATCTCTGGACGGGGAACTAAGATTCCACAAGCCGCAAGGTGCGGCCAAAAAAAAATCTCCTAGAACAGCACTTGGCTATCTTTAATCAATAAATGCTATCTTTTATTCTTGTGGGTGTATGATGAGACTTTTCTTTTTTCTTTTGAACTTTTTATCTTGTATTGTGGTATAACCGATTAATAATGTTGCCATAGTTTCAGGCGAACAGGGAAGAAATTCAGCCATACATGTTACATGTATCCATTCTCATCTAAACGCCCCTCCCATCCAGGCTGCCACATAACATTGAGCAGAGTTCCCGTGCCGCACACTAGGACCTTGTTGGTTTTCCATTTTAAATATAGCAGTGTGTACATGTCAATCCCAAACTCCCTGACTATCCCTTCCTCTGTCAGCCAGAAGTTTGTTTATAAGTCTGGAATCTCTTTCTGTTGTGTAAGTTCATTTGTATCATTTCTTTTTAGATTCTACATATAAAAGATGAGGTGTATGATGAGACTTTAATGTATGTAAGGCATCTATAGTATATAGTTGGTATTCAATAGCTGTTAATTCCCTTCCTTGAGTCTGTGGAAAAATAATAAACATATATGTCAGAACAAAGTATAGGTGACTGGCAACCATTAGCTATCTTGTCTTTTCTTTTATTATAGTAGGTGCGGGAGGTAGTTTGACCTAAGAAAAAGAGCTCTGGGCTAGCAATCAGAAGACCTGAGGGACTTCTTTGCTGGTCTGGTGGCCAAGGCTCCAAGCTCCCAAAGCAGGGGGCCTGGGTTCAATCCCTGGTCAGGGAACTAGATTCCATATGCCGCAGCTGAGAGTTTGCATGCTATGAGTTCGCTAAAGCTCCTGCATGCTGCAACTAAGACCTGGTGCAGCCAAATTAAACACAAAAACAAAACTTGGGTTCTGGCTTCCATTCACCCATTGCTCGCCTCTAATTGTTCAGCTGACGTTCACGAAGCCTCAGTTTTCTCATCTGTCACTGAGATGAGGGTGTGGGTTGGTCCAGGTTGTGTTTCGCCCTTGTGACGTGAATGCACTTCACTGTAATGAGTTCTAGCCCTGCGCAGTGTGTGTATAGACAAAAGGGTACATGCCAGACTCTGCAACGTGGTGAGTGGGTGAGTCTTTGAGTGACTTTCTGTTCTAACACGCTCCATTATTAACACTAACTGAGATGACAGGACTTGCCCAGGATCACACAGTGGGTCAGCTCTACATGGTTTCAAACGACCTGAGCTTAGAGAACCATGGGGAGGATTGGCTGGAGTGCCTAGCTGTCAACTGGATGGTCGAGGCACGTGCGCGTCGCTTTCACGTCCTGGGCTTGCCTGGGCTCACTGGGTTTCAGTGGCGATATCACTTCTGCTCAATTTGGTCTAAGAGTCTATCCAGCTCAGATCCTTTATCAGTCAGTGACTAATATCTTTCACTTCCCATTGACTTTTCCAGTTAGAACAAGACTATTCAAATTCCCAGTCGGGCATGAATGAGGCAATCTTTCTCTCAATTTGGGGAGTGAAACTGTGGCATGGTGGTTTCTAAGCAGTTAGTCATTTTCATCTTTAGGCAAGTGCATGTCAATTGAAAGATCCCCTTTTGTTTTCCCTTCTTAACTCAATCTGTAAAAGAGTGAATGAAAGTCATTATTTATCATCGAGTGTTTACTGTGAATCAGGAATCAGGCTAAAGCAGCTTTAGATGCAATATCTCATTCAATCTTGACAACCAGACTACAAGGCGGTTTTTTTGGCTGTGTTGTGCAGCATGTGGCATCTTCTGTTCCCCAACCAAGAACTGAACCTGTGCCCCCTGCATTGGGAGCATACAGTCTTAACTGCTAGACTGCCGGGTAAGTCCTGAGGCAGTTATTACTGATGTTTTACAGGCAAAGAAATTGGAAGCTCAGAGAGGAGGCGTTGCCTGCCCAAGGTCACACAGCTGATAAACAGGTGGTGGAGTCTGAGGACGAAGCCCAGCTTCTTGCATCCTACATTTATTAAAGATCCCTCTTCAGGTAGTGCTATAGGAGTGGCTTCGCGGTTGTACTTGCTGGATATTCCAGGTCAGTTAACTCCACAAATATTACTAAATCCGTCACATGCAAAGGAAAGTTCTTTGTTGCGGTGCATGTGACGTGTCACTGTCTTGCTCATGCTGCACAGTATTTGTATATGTTGTTCACGGCAGGTGGGAACTTTTCAACACCCTTCATTCCTTGTTGAGTGTCTGCTATAAGTTACGTTTAATGGTTAGTTAGTACTATGTCCTAAGGCAGCATCTCAACTGAGTCTCAGAACAGTCCATGAGGTAGGTCCTCTTGTCCCAACCCTCAGAAAAGGGACGTGAGGCACCGAGCAAAGCCACAGCTTGTGAATGGCGGGGGCCAGGTATGAGGACAGAATGTCTCCTGTTTCCTTGGCCTCTGCTGAGGGTGCAGTGCCCTTGTGTAAAGTCTGAACTCAGTTCAGATTTAAGGCTTGGTCAGACTCCTACAGGGTTGACTGTGAACTGTAAGGTCAATGGTTTCACTCATCTCTCCCTCTGGGCAGGAGGGGACCAGCTGGGGGCTTTGTCAAGTCAAACAGCGCAGGCAGTGGGGGTGGGGGCCAGGGCTAGCCATACTGCCAGCCCCAAATTGGTGCAGGGGGTCTGTGTCTAAACCCTTCCTTTTCCCCACACTGCTGGCTGAGAGTCATCTTCTGTCTGTGGGAGGAGGCTTCCTGTGCTGCCTAGGGCTGCTCTGTGCAGACATCGGAGGGAAGTCAGGGCTGTACAACGTTCAGCCATCCTTCTTGGAGCAAGGGTTGGAAAATACTAGTTCCAAGGACTGATGCTGAGTAGTACTTTTGGAGCAATCAAGTTACAGTGACTGTTAGAAAACCGAGCTCCAGGGTCACCTGGGAAGGATGGAGCGCCCAGGAATAGAACAGGACATTGCAAATGAGCCGTGAAAAACAGGCCCAGGCTCCGGCCCAGCCACCTGGGCCCAGATGTGCTCCTGCAGAAATTTGGCAAAAGGTGGGTATAGGATACTGCCTGGATGAGCTGGCATCTCCAAGGTCCCAGACTGCAGTGCTTCATTCCAGGTTCTGAAAAACCCAGGTGGGCCAGAAAAGGGTTCAGAAGCTGAGACTCATCAATGGTCCCATCAGCTTCAGTTCATGTTTTTCTAACTGGCTGCTTCCTGCTGAAACCAATCCAATATATTATAGACCTAAGATTTCCTTATTGATTGCCAACTCTTTTAGGAACAAATTTGCAATTACTGGGAAACCCTTTTCTCTCTTATTTCTTTATTTTCTCTTTTATTTTCTTTCTCTCTCCCATTCTCAGCTCTCTTAAAACATAGAATAGTAGTTATAAACTCAGACAGTGGAATCTATCTAGTAGAAATGATTGTAAATTCTGGTTTTACTTTTTATACTATGTAAACTTGAGAAATGTAGTTGATTTGAACCCTAGTTTTCTCTTTTGCAAAATGGGAATATTAGTAACACCTACTGCATGTGGGGATAAAATAAACGTAAAGATGACTGGCACAGGACCTTGCACACAATACATGGTTAATAAATGTCATGCATGCTCAGTCACTCAGTTGTGTCCGATTCTTTGAGACTCCTGGTAGCTTCCCTCTTTACGATCAGGGCTTCTGTGGTAGCTCAGCTGGTAAAGCTGGTAAAGAATCCACCTGCAATGCAGAAGACCCCAGTTCGATTCCTGGGTTGGGAAGATCCGCTGGAGAAGGGATAGGCTATCCACTCCAGTATTCTGGCCTAGAGAATTCTATGGACTGTGTAGTCCCTTGGTTCGTAAAGAGTCTGACATGACTGGGTGACTTTCATTTCACTTCACTTTGTGACCCCACAGACTGTAGCCCACCAAGCTCCTCTGTCCATGGAATTCTCCAGGCAAGAATACTGGAGTGGGTTGCCATTTCCTCCTCCAGGGGATCTTCCCGACCCAGGGATGGAACCCATGTTTCTTGTGTTTCCTGCATTGGTAGGCAGATTTTTTTTTTTTTTTTTTTTACCACTAGCACTACCTGGGAAGCCCAACATGGCTTAAAGGCCACTGTCAACTTCTTCAGCTTCATTATTGCTCTTTCTTTCTCTGTTGTTCCTAGATCTCTCTTGTTTCAGAAACTTCCTGCTACAGGAAGGTGTTGTTCCTATGTCCTGAACCCTCTTTGCCGAGTTCTTTAACTGGCTGTCTCTTATCCATCTTTCAAGTCTCAGCTGAGGTGTCATTCATTCAAAGCCTTTCCTGACTTCCAAGCACAGGTCAGATGTCTCTCCAGGGGACCTTTCCTTCTCCAACCATTGCTCTTAATATACTACATTTTAATTGCATGTTCACATGCCTGTCTTGCTCCAGTGAAGTGTGAGTTCCTTAAGGGCAAGGTTTATAGTTTGGTTCCTCTGTATCCCTCACACCTTGCTGTGGGCTTACCACTGTGACTCAAGCAGCAAATAGGACCAAGGTTCACCCCCACAGAGCTCAAACTAGGATCATGGTAATGGATAATGCCAGCCCCAGCTCCTCTCAAAATCTCTCAACCAAATAGGCCAGGTGATTTGCCATGGTGGTAGATCATCTGAGGTAAAGATAATATATGTAGCCTCTGTAACTCCCAGAAGGGTACAAAGGATGTAGGAGCAACTGCAGAGCAGATATTTCCTGCTGGCATCATGTGGCCCCAGATACTCACACGTTGAGGCGGTGCTTGGGTTAGGAGAGGACTTTGCATCTAGTCCATTGCCCCGTGTGTGGCTGTGGACAGTCACTGGTGATTACCCTGTGAATAGCACCCTGGAGCCTGATCTGCAGGGAGAAGTCAAGTATATGGGGTTGTAGTCATGGAGATGGGGGGATTCCACACCCTTCTAATGCCTTTACTTCTGCACTCCCTTTGGAGGTGGCACACCAGTTGGTCCTGAAGAGTAGAAATTGAGCCTCTGCTATTCTGGTAGGATGCTAGAGGAGTCCCTGTCTTCTCTACCTAATATGATTAAGAATGTGACCTCTCTTTTCCTTCTTTCCTCCCTCCCTCCCTCTTTTGGTGCTATTAGTTTTATTTATTTATTTTCCAGAGGAATTGATGCAAGCAAAATAAGTTAAATAACATGCTCAAGGTCATCTGATGAATGAATGGTCTAGTAAGGACTAAAACAAAGTCTCTCTGGTTCTAAATTCCAAGAAGTATATTCACTGAGGAGAGAAAGTAGGTTCATATCCCAGTTTTTCCCCTCCTAGCTAAGTGACCTTGGCCCAGTCTCTTCCTCTTTATAACGAGGATGATGGTACCGTCAACCTCATGCACTTGTTGTGGGACTAAAAGAAACAGTCTATATACAATGCTCAGAACTTCGTTAAATGCTCAAATTTGTTAGACATCATCATTGTAACTTTCACTTTTTGGCTGCTCCAGGTCTTGTGTTTTGTCTTGTGTCTTAACGTTGTGGATGGGTCTTAAATCTGACCATTCTGGATTGATAGTCTTAGGTACCAACACTGCTGGGATCAGCTAAGACCATGTGATTTTTGTTTTTTTTTTTCTCACCACAACACTTAGCATGTGGCTGGACACAGTGGACATCTTGATCAGTTATTCAAGCTCGGATGCTTGCTTCCACCATCCTAGAAAACAGCATGGTGTTGAGGAATAAACGCAGGCTTTAGAGCTATTTGTTGTCTGGGAGACTTCAGAAAAACAGCCCGTCTTAATTTCTACTTTCCACATCAGTCAAGTGGAAAGAATAACCCCCACCCTGTATAGTCCCTGCAGAGGTGAAATGACATGTGAGGAGCCCCGCATGCACTGATCCCTTCTCTTTCCTCAACCAGCTCCTGTAACTAGGACAGTTACCTCCTGATGCTGGGATCCGGAGGGAAAGAGAGAGGCAGACTGCTGTTTACTGGCTTGTTGCTTCATTTACTTACAAACCGATAAACCCTGCTTGTCAGCTTTTGACTGGTAGGAAAAGTTTCTAAGCCCAAGGGCTCAGCTTGTAGATGAAACAAATATGGCTTCTTGCAGTTTTCAAGTCCAGACACAGTCATGCAAATAATATTCATAGGCTGTTTGGGGCTGAATTTCTAAGTTCTTACAAGACAAAGCAGAGCCCTGATCTAAGAAGAACCAGCCCAGTGCAAAGGAAACCTCAAAACTTGAGACTATTTAGAGTTGGAAGTCCTTGGAACTGGGTTCTCATTAATATTCCTTATGACTCAAAAATGAGTCAAAGCTTTGTAAAGAGATTGATTTCCCTCCTTCTTTTCAAATGCTCTGAGAATAATGTAGAGATCAAACTGCATTTCTAAGCATGTCAGGGAAAATTACACATTCATTAATTGTCAGAACATCTGAAAATCACCAAGTTCACTTCTCTCTTAAAAAAAATTCCCAAAACTCTTAATTCCCAGGGGGTTGGGAAAAACTGCAAGAATAGTTTTCTCATGCTGACTTTCATTTCATTTGCTAGAGTAAGATGGGGCCCATTCAACACTCAAAAGGAAGGAAAACAAACATAGCACAGTGGTCAAGAGTACTGGGTGGGCAAATCTGATTAAAAATGCTCAGAGAAGCTGAATAGACACTTTTCCAAAGAAGACATACAGATGGCCAACAGGCACGTGAAACGAGGCTTAACATCACTCATTGTCAGGAAAATGCAATTCAAAACCAAAGTGAGATATTAGTTCACATCCTTCAGAATGGCTATTATCAAAAAGACAACAAATAATAAGTATTGGCAAGGATATGGAGAAAAGGGAACCTTCATATACTGTTGGTGCCACCACTATGGAAGACGGTATGGAGACGCTTCAAAGAAATTAAAAATAAAACTAACCATGTAATCTAGCTATTCCACTTCTGGGTATTTTTACAAAGAATATGAAAATAGTAATCCAAAAATTTATTTGTACCCCATGTTCATTGTGGCAGTATTTATAACACATGAGATATGGAAATAACCTAAGTGCCCATCAATGAATGAATAGATAAAGAAGGAAAAAAGATATGGCTCTGTACACACACAGACACACATACAATGGAATACCACTCAGCTACACAAAAGATGAAATCTTGCCATTTGCAACAACATGGATGGACCTTGACGGTGTTTTGATAAGTAAAATAATTCAGACAGATACGGACAGATACTGTACGACTTCACTCCTATATGGAATAAAAAAAGCTATAAACAAATCAAAACAAAGTCAATGAACAAATCAAACAAAAACAAACACACGCAGGGTAGTGATTACCAGAGGGGAAGGGATGGGCAGTGGGGGAAGAGTTTGAAATGGGTAAAATGGATTAATTATATGGTGACAGATGGAAAGTAAATTTTTGGTGGTGAGCACATTGTAGGCTATACAAAAGTAGGAATATAATATTGCACACATGAAACATATAATGCTATAAATCAATGTTACTTCAAGAAACAAACAAGCCACTAAGAGGTGATGAGAGAATGCTGGTTTGGGCTCAGACTATATCAAATGCCAACTCAGCCCTTACTGGCAGTAGAAATCTGGGCAAGCAAGCTATTTAATGTTTCTTTTTTTCCTTCAAGCAATACATGTTGATTTTGAAATTTGTATGTAAACATGTAATTCAGGGAAACATTGAAAAATAAGAGAAATTTTAAAGACTAGACTTTCAGATACTTAAATATGCTATGAAGTCTTTATAATAAAAGTGTGGCATATAATATAAGTCCATAATGTGACACACTTCAATTAATATGAAATAATGGTGACATCGCAATTTTTAGAGAAAAAAGTTTATTTTTATTTTTAAAAATTAAGTTAAAATGTAATAAAATGTTGGAGAAGTATTCCAAATATTTAATTTTTCTTGAGTCTCAGTTTCCAGGATATAAAATGGGATGATGTTGGTACAGTTACCCAAGGTCTCTGTGAGGATTAAATGAGTTAATACATGTAAAGCCCTGAGAGAAAGGGTTTGGTCATGATTAGCCATTATTATTATTATTAGGCAGAATGAGTAGGTTCTTTGCACATGAATCTCTTCTTTCTCGTTAAGTAGAGCATTTTCAGATTAAAGGGGTAGGGAGAGAATAAGTCCTAGGAGAATGTGCTCACGACATGTGATGCTACAGGATGACTTTGGTCATTCAAAATCCTGGGAACCACACACAGGTCAGTGGGTATACTGACCACCCCATCCCGATCTGCCTGGTGTTATCTGACAACTCACAGCTGGGATCCTTCTTTCCTCTAAGCTGGTTTACCCTCTCACCTCTGTAGCTGCTACAAAAATCAGGTAGAGAAACAGGAGGTGTTCGAATCTGCCCTCCAGCCCTTTCCATCACCTCGGCTACATGACAACCTGGAGTCCTTCTGATCTAATTCACCCATGATTGAAATTATTTGTTTCTCATCTCCTTCCCTTCCATCCTTCCTTTCCTTCCACTTCCCACCAATTCCTGTTTCTTTGAATTCCCATTGCATTGTCAGCCCTACACTGCCTACTTGATGATGCCATTCAGCCTTGAATTTTTTTTCTTTAGTTCTTCCATAAATAAGTCTTTTCTTCCAGCAAAATTCTAAATTCAAGGGCAGGAGTTGTGTTTCCTTCTTCTTTATAACCTATATGGGGTTTAGCTCTCACTAGATTTTTTTCACACTATGCATTTTTAACTTGATGTACAGTTGACGTATAATCTTATGTCAGTTAGAGGTGTACAATATACTGATTTGTAATTTTAAAGGTTATACTCCATTTATAGTTATTATAAAATATTGGTTATATTCCTGAGTTGTATAATATATTCTTGTAGCTTATTTTATACCTAATAGTTTGTACCTCTTAATCCACTACTTGCATATTGCCCCTCCCCCTTTCCTCTTCCCATTGGTAACCACTGTGTGTGTGTGTGTGTGTGTGTGTGTGTGTGTTAAGTCGCTTCAGTTGTGGCTGACTCTTCGTGACTGTATGGGCTGTAGCCATCTAGGCTCCTCTGTCCATGGGACTCTCCAGGAAAGAAAACTGGAGTGGATTGCCATGCCCTCCTCCAGGGGATCTTCCCGACCCAGGGATGGAACCTGCATCTTTTATGTCTCCTGCATTGGCAGGTGGATTCTTTACCACTAGTGCCACCTGGGAAGCCCTAGTAACCACTAGTTTGTTCTATCTGTGAGTCTGCTTCTTTTTTGTTTTATTCACTAGCTTGCTGTTTTTTTCAGATTCCATATATAACTGATATCATGTAGTATTTGTCCTTTCTTTATCTGTTTGACTTATATCACATAGCATAATACCCTCCAAGTCCAGCTACATTGCTGCAAATGGCAACATTCGTTATTTTTAATGGCTGAGTGGTATTCCATTCATTCATCTTTTATGGATACTTAGATTAGCTTATAAACAATGCTGCTATGAACATTGAGGTGCATGTATCTTTTTGAAATAGTGTTTTCATTATACCCAGGAGTGGGATAGATGGATCATATGGTAAACACTCTTTTTAGTTTTTCTGAGGAACTTCCATACTGTTTCAATAGTGATCACACCAACTCATATTCCCACCAACAGTGTACGAGGGTTCCCTTTTCACCGTATCCTCTTCAACATTTATTTGTTATTTTTGATGACAGACATTCTGACAGTGCACTGTACATTTTTAATAAACACTTGATGGCTTGATTTATCTGTTTGGCAGCAGCATGTAAATATTTACATATTCCAGATCTAGAAAATTTGTTCTGGATTACAAAATACGTTCAAATACGTATTTGAAATCTGGCTGGATATCTGGCTGAATTTGAGAACAAATTCAGGTACCTCTATGCTGCTCCTAACAGTTCTTTAAAATATATGTGATTAAGAAGAAATAAATCTTATCTATAAAAAATCTAGGAACTTCCCTGAGGGTCCATTGGTTAAGACTTTGCCTTCCAATGCAGGGGGTGTGGGTTCGATTCCTGGCGGAGGAGCTAAGATTCCACATGCCTCCCAGCCAAAATTCAAAACATGAAATAGAAGCAATATTATAACAAATGCAATAAAGACTTAAAATTTAAAAAAAGAAGATAAATCTAGAAATTATAAAATGTACTAAGAAGATACAGCTCCCTTTTCTGCTCTCCCCTCTATTCTACTTCCTGGACAGTAGTGTGGTGCTACTTGTTTAGTCGTGTCTGACTCTTTGCAACACCATGGACCATAGCCTACCAGGCTCCTCTGTCCGTAGGATTCTTCAGACAATAATCCTGGAGTGGGTAGCCATCTCCTTCTCCAGGGGATCTTCCCAACCCAGGGATGGAAACTGGGTCTCCTGCATTGCAGGCAGACTGTTGTTTGATGTCTATGCTTCTGGATTTGCACTATTCAGTATGGTAGCCACATGTGGCTACTGAGCACTTACAATGTGGCCAGTAAAATTTAATGTGCTGCAGGCAAACACTAGATTTCAAAGACTTAGTGTTCAAAAAGAATGAAAATATTTCATAATTTTTATATTGATTACATGCTGAAATGACATATTTTGATGTATTAGATTAACTAAAATATATTATTAAAATTTAATGTGGCCATAAAAAAAGCTAAATTATATATGTGGCTCATATTAGAGAATACTGTTCTAGGATTTTTTTCTATGCATATACACATCCATATACATGCACAAACATGTGTAAACATAATTTTAACAAAAATATCCACATAGCACATGTAGATATGCTCTGCATCTTGCTTTTTTTTCATTTAGCTATACTTTGTGGACATGCTTTATTAGTATATTTAGATCTATCTTCATTATAAAAAATGGCAATTGACATTCTGTTGTATAGATAGATCATTGTTTATTTGATCATTTCTTACAACTGGGGCTGTTTCCAGTATTTTCTTTTATAAGCAATGACGCAGAGTTTCAGCATCTATACACAAATATTGTTAAGCACTTCACTAATATTTCACAAGTGAGATTATTAAATTAATAAGTACACATAGCTCAAATTTTGATAGATTAAGCCAAATTTAAACACTTTTTGAGAATCTGATGAAGGTATGGACTCTCTCTCCAGGAAATTGCACACAGGCAAACATGTGTATGGTTTTCCATAGAGTGTCAGTAATTCAAGGATCTCCTGAAATCAAAGTTAAGAAGTACATGTACAAACTGCTCTATGGAAAATGATAACCAACAAGGCCCAGCTGTATAGCACAGGTAACTCTGCTCAGTGTTATGTGGCAGCCTGGATGGGAGGGCAGTTTGGGGGAGAATGGATACACAGGTACGTATGGCTGAGACCCTTTACTGTTCATCTGAAATTATCACAACATTGTTAATCTGCTACACTTCAATATAAAATAAAATTTTAAAATAAAATACAAACAAAACCCGAACAACAAAAACAACAAAAAAAAAGTTAAGCAATCTACTGCTGGTGAAAGAACTTGCCTTAAATTCAGCTTCTAGGAGTCCTGACTATTGACTAGAAGAGACAGACAAGCCCACAGTGGTCCAGCACCACTGGTGGTAGGCAGACCTGGGTTCAGAGCCCCACTCTGAGGCTTATACCTTGAACTCACACAGCCTCAGTCTCCTCCACCATGAAGCAGAGGAACACAGCCTACCTCACGAGGTCTGACAGGCACTAAACAAATATTATTTCTCTTTTGGCACTTCTGCTGAAGGATTTTACCCTGAGGCATCTTTGATCCACTGACAGTTAACAGACTGCCTTCAGGGCTTGGTACCTGGTCAGTGACCAACTCGAACAGGAGTCATAAAAGGGAGAATGAGAAGAGTGAATTTATATCTATGTTGAGTTTACTTAAAGACTGGGCACCTTTTTCCTACACAAAAGTATTGTTTTGAAGCAGTTGCCTAAGTAGGAACCATTTAAAACAGTATTCAACTCAAACCAGGGCTCCTGTTCCAGTACTGGGGTTCCAACTGGCAGATTTTCACCTAAAGGATAAGAGCTAAAGGGTAAAAAGAAAAAGGCCCTTTGAAGGATCTTTGGTCCTTGTTTATGAAGTCATTAATTATATTTGCTTCATGAGGACCCATCTTATCATCTCTTCACTCCCACCCATGAAGTCTGGATTATTCTGAGTGTAAGAACCACATCTCCTCTGTCTCTTGGATCCCCCAGCATCTGGTACAGGACTGGATATAGAGCGTGTATTTTAATTCTTGTGAACTAGAACCCCTTTCAAGAGGTCCTCAATACAGAGAAGAGAGGTCTCTTTATTTTTTTTTCCAAATTATTCTGAAAATCGGTCTGAAAATTATGCAAGCAACAATAGTTAACATTACTGAGCATTTACAAGGTGTCAAACATTGCTGTAAACCATCGCATACATTGCCTTCCTTTTTTCTCACAACCTCAAGGTGTAGGTGTTATTGATTCCACTTTAAAGGTGAGGGAATTGAGTCCCAAAATAGGTCTCAGCTAGGTCACTTCTCTGTCTCACTTCCATTGTCTCTCTCTCTGCCATGCCCTCCTCACAGTGTCCCTACTTCCCCTTTGCCCTCACCCAGTCCTTCACACAAACACAGCCAGGATGATCCTTAGAAAACCTAAATTAGATCATACCCTTTCCATCTGACACTTGTTGGTGGCTTCTCATAGCCTTTAAAATCTGACTGACCCTGCCTTCCTCTCTCTTTCCCGGTGACTCCCTGCCCCTTCTGTACAAGGCCTGAGGGCGGGTCCTCTAACAGTCCACTTTCTCTTCTGCGGCGACCTCTGTATAAGCTACATCCCTGCCTCTGATACTCCTGCCCAGCTCTTTAGCTGGGTCATCCCAACTGATCCTTCACTCCCTTGGGAAGTAACTTTTTTTCACCCCTGATTCTCATTTTAAATAAGACTCCCTTGTCAACTTCTTTTAATTAAAAAATTTATTGAAAAAGACCCTGATGCTGGGAAAGACCAAGGGCAAAAGGAGAAGGGGACAACAGAGGACAAGACAGTTGGATGGTATCACCAACTCAATGGACACGAGTTTGAGCAAACTCTGGGGAATAGTGAGGCACAGGGAAGCCTGGTGAGGTGCAGTTCATGGGGTCACAAACAGCTGGACACAACTTACTGACTGAATAACAACAACATCAACTCCTGTCTAAAATATCCCTCTCCAGGAGTAGGCTAGAGCTTTCGGACCTTTTTCTTCCTATTACCAGACACACCTTAGAATGTTACATGTGTCTATATGTTTTGCTACTTAGCCTCTCTGAAGAGATGGCACGCTCTGTGACAGGGGAAGCTGCATCTCCATGTCTCTCCACTGCGCCCCTCCACACCTCGCAGTATGTCTGGCATGTGGTGGCTGACAAATATCCGTTGAAAGGATGAATGACACTTAGAGTGGCTCATCTCAAAACTGATTATCTCACCTCTTTTCAGCTTTGAAAACCCCAAAATGCCCACTCTATTGCTCTCTGTGCAAAAGGCAATGTTTGTTGAAATGAATACAATCGAGTTTCAACTTTCTTTTCTTTCTGGCAGTTTAACAGAAGACTGCCATCATCCTAGTCCAAAATGGTGATGGCTCGAGATAGCAAAATGATGATTGCTCAGAATAGTCTTACGGTGATGTGTAACACAGTGAGTCAATTGACCATTGACTGTTGGGCTAACATAGCCCCAGATAAACAAGTGCACTCACATCACTCTTCATTTGATAGCTACCTACAGAATCAAACAGAAACTGAGGGTAAACACCTCTGACACAACAGGGCGGTGCCATTTCTGGGAGAAAACCTGAAAAATTGCAATTGGCTAAAGTAGGGCTCTTCTAGCTTTTGCTTTTTGAAAAACCTTGTCAGAAATAACAAAAGCCTCAAAAATGAGTTGGTCATTTAATTATTCTCGGCACATACGAGAAAATGTCTTTCTACTGAGCATTTTTTGTGAGGACAAAGTGGAGCTGTGAAGCAGATCACTTAAGGATTCATAGTCCAAATTGCCACAGCACGCAGCTATAACATGCTCGCCTCTGGTTTGTTGTAAATAGAATTGAACTAGAACTGCAGTTTTCATACTTTCTAATAATATGGAGACACGGCAATAAAAACCCAAAACAATTAAGGGGGACTCCAAGGAATCAAAGAGCTGGGGATGAGGGAGAGGGTTGAGGAAGGTCACCTGATGTTATTTAATCCAGTCCCCGTGTTCAGGGGGCTTGAAAGGTAGATACAAGTGAAGGTAGGAGGGGATTTGGTGTTTAATCAGCCTGACAGGACTGATCAGTTTAGTAGTTTTTCACTATATGAAAACAAATTCTCTTCTGCAATAGTTTTAAGGTATTGTGCTCCATTTGCTTCCTTTTTCTTCCGTCCTTCCTCTCTTTCTTCCTTTCTTTATTTTGTGTTCAATGTGGTTATGATACCTCCCAGTATAGTTTTTCATTTCTTATCCAGCTGAGCTTAATCTCTTCATTCTTTGGACCTCTTTTTTATTGGGTAAGGGGAAGGTTTATGCCAGCCCACAGCTAACTCTATAAAGTCATTCATTTTTTGTTTATCCATCCACCCATGAATCCAGTATTTATTTTGTGCAAGCTATAAAAGAAAGAAATAATTGATTACACACACACAACAGAATATTATTCACCCAAAAAAAAGAATGAAAAAATGTCATTTGCAGCATCATGGATGGACTTAGAGATTATCCTACTAAGCGAAGTAAACCAGAGAAAGACAAATATCATATGATATCTCTTACACATGGAATAAAAAAAAAATGACACAGAGGAACTTATTTACAAAACAAAAATAGACTAACAGATATAGAAAACAAATTTTTGGTTACCAAAGGAGAAGAGGGTGGGGGAGGGAGGGATAAATGAGGTATATGAGATTAACAAATATAGACAACCACATATAAGACAGATCGACAACAAGGTGCCACTGTAGAGCACAGAGAAATATATTCAGTATCTCCTAATAACTTATAGTGGAAAAGAATCTGAAAAAGAATATATAAGATAGACATTCCATTGTAAAAGGGTTTTCTTTTCTCTACTCCCTCTCTAGCATCTGTTATTTGTAGACTTTTTGATGATGGCCATTCTGACCCGTGTGAGGTGATACCTCATTGTTATATATATGGAATCATTTTGCTGTAAACCTGAAAACATTATAAATCAACTATACTTCAATTTAAAAAAAATTAAGAAAAAAAAGAAGTGGCATTTGAACAGGACCCTTAAAGTGTGGGCAGGATTTTGATACACTCAGCTGTGGCGTGGTGAAAAGGTTGGATGGAAAGTCAGTTCAGGGAAATAATAAAACATTGGGAGGTACTTGGTATTTTGGTTTGTTTTTGCTTTTAACTGCCATGCATAACAGTTAATCCTAAATAATACTAAAGATGTGCCCAGGATTTAGGTGTATTCTTACTGAGATGTTTGCACAGGCTCTTCTCCTTCTGTCAGCCACCTTTCCTTTATTCCCTAATAATTCTGGCCCAGTCCCTGTAGTGCAGATGGCTGACCCCACCCTGCTTTCTGTGGCCACGTGACCTAGTCCTGACCAGTCAGAGTGCTCCTTATATCCCACCCACAGCAATTTCTCAGAGGGTCTCATAAGACCCAAGGCAAGCTAATTAGCATCTCTGGTATAGAGTTGTCAAGGAGAATACCCTCAGTTCTCTAAGAGTAACAGCCTTAAGAATGTTGTAGAGTTTGACTGCCAATATCCTCCTCCTGGAAAGAACTTTTCTAAGAGTGAAGAAAGCAGTGGCAAGTAGGGCAGAGACAGAGAGCTATGGAATTCAGATTGCCATGAACCCTCAGACCCTGCCACTCCTAAGATCCGTTCTTCAAATCTCCGTGAAACAACCTATCCTCTAGTCACTCTCTCCCATTTTTTTTTTTTTTTTTTTTGCTTAACTTAGTTTGGCAAGTTTTGCAAACTGCAACTGAAAACATCCTCACACATAGAGCTGATAAACTGTGTTGACACAAGAGAAATTTTCTTGGATAAGCTGGTCTAAACAGTAATAATAAAAATTGACATTTCAGGTTGACATCTGGTTTGGCCAACTTCTCATGCTTGATAAGTTGACGGCTTCAATCAGCAACTTCAGTTAAAATGATAAAACCACTGTGGTGATAAGACAAGGCTAAGTAGATGCCCTGACTTTGAATTCTTTACACCCAAACCACAAAGTTCTTTTAACCGTGAATCACCATTATTATTTGTATATTTTAGGGTCTTGATTCCTTTCATTCCAGAGAATTCTGAAATAGTTCCCTATCTGCACCTAGGATTTTCTGAATGTTTACTTCATCTGCCTCTGAAAGGTTATCTCTTTCTCTGGCTCCCTCCTTCCCCACAGGGAGAAAGAGGCAGGATGGTCTGGGGAAGAGTCAGCGAGCTTTCCTGAGAAATGAGAAAACTCTGATGACTCAACACGTGCTGGTTTCTATTACCAAATTAGGGAAAGACTGTCACAAGTGACAACTAAAGATAACCCTCTAAGGAATTTCCCTACTACACTCTTTTGAATTGACATTTGACATGAAGCAAAAAAAAAAAAAAAAAAGATGGATGCAGATGCAGGAATACAGTGGTTCCTGAAAAATCCTACTGTCTTCAAAAACCATACCAATTTACCCTCTTCATTTTATCTCCACAGGCAACTTTCCAAGAGTCAAAGCTGTGTAATGCTCACTGTTGGAGGATGTGTTAGCAAAGCTAATTTCAGCATCTGTATAAAATTTTCCATCAGTGGCGTGCTGCTATCAAATATCACGCTACCTGTGAAAGCTCTTTGAGGGACTGCATTTTAACTTCCTGCCTTATTTTCAGTGAAACTGAGAATTGTATTTGTCATCTGCCTTGCCTATTGGACTCTTTTTGATCCCAGTTTTGACCCTACTAATGTATCTTTAAGTGCCAATATCAATTTTACATGCTGTTAATGTTCTTCCTAGGTAAGAATCTCATCTTCTATTTCAGCAGACTTCCATTGGTAAAAATGCCAGGTTTCCATTTATCAGAAATATTACATCCCCCTTTTTCCCTCTGCAAGAAGAAATCAGACAGCCATGAACGTTAGACATAAATGAGTTCGGTCAGCCTGCCCACCTTTAAACAAAAGCTCAGGGAAGAAATACTTTAGATACAAGGAAAGCAGAGGAACACAGGACTTTAATTTCATCCTAGTTTAGTCAGTATCAGACACAAAGGAGTCTTGGGATTTGGAATCAGGTATTATTTGTTAAAGTTTCAGGATTATTTCAGTCCAACAGGTATTTACTATGTGCCAGGCAAAGAGCTGGACACGACTGAGTGAGCACTCATGCACACAGGCACTGAGCAAGGTGGTGCTGGAAAAGAATTTTCTTTCTTTCTGGGGCTGTGGAGCTAGAGCGATGTAACGCTCAGCTGTCTGCTGTCATGTTTCTTGTGGTATGTGTTCCTGATTCTTTTGAGTGCCATGTATCTGAACTCCCTTTCTATGTTTAGAGAGTCACCCCCCTTATGAATTTTAGCGCATGGGAGAAACTGCCTCAAAATTACGAAGCTGTAAATCCCTGCTTTATCGGTACCACTTTCAACCAGGGGCCAGGCTCTGTCAGTGACAGAGATCTGACTTGGACTTCAAATTGGGAGTGAGTGACACAAGAAGGCACCCAGGGAAGACTCATCTCCACTACTGTGGGAAGGTGGGGGCATAATACATAGGTGACCTCCAACTGCAGTATCAGGAGGAGGGTCATGGTCGGGCCGGGGGGAGATTCAGTGTTCAGTGTCTGCAAGGTCCACCCTGGAAGTCAGCACTTGGTCATCTGAGGTGGTGTTCCTGGCAAAGTGGCTTCAAGTCAGTCTTTGCAGCCTTTTCAGAAATTCTGTGAATTTAGTAATCCTGACTCTTACTTTTATTACTACTACCTCTACACCTTGTTTAGTTGCTCAATCATGTCCGACTCTTTGTGATTCCATGGACTACAGCCTGCTAGGCTCTTCTGTCCATGGGATTTCCCAGGCAAGAATACTGGAGTGGGTTGCCATTCCCTTCTCCAGGGGATCTTCCCAACCCAGGGATCGAACCCTAGTCTTCTACATGGGCAGGCGGATTCTTTACCACTGAACCACCAGGGAAGTATACTATTACTACTACTACTATTATTCTTTGCAGTGGATTCTCTTGTTTGCAACTAGGAATCCTGGGGGATGCACCTTCTTCCAACCACGTTATGGAGAATGTTATTTGTAATTGGGGAGAATAATGCCATTATAGGGAAAGAAGTGGAGTTATGATATAGGAGTGATCTGGCAAGACAATCTGGGTCCTTTGAGGTCCTGAGACCAGCTTTCTGATCTTCCCGTTTCATGAGTTAACAAACTCCCACTTCTGTTTGAGCTCATTTGAGGTGGGTTCCTGTCACTCGCAAGTAAAAAGAGTTCAGATGAACACAGATGAAAGCAAATGAATATTATGTATCAGGAGGCTCAAAAATATTCATCCCCTTTGAGCCAGTAATCACTTTTCTATTCTTTGGAAATAATTTAAAATGTTTAAAAGACAAAACCAATATAGTGGTTGCGATTAGGCAAATGGTTGCATAAGAAAGGGCTTTCAGAGAACAATATCCATGAAATTAGAGCCACTTGATGTCAATGCCAGGCTCACCTCTTTCATACCTTTTGTTTCACATAGGAAAGATTTTTCTTTCACTGCCATCCTAGCATTGTTCTATGTCTCTCTGTGTAGTTTGTCCCTTGTTCTTTCCCCCAAGTCTTTAGAAATTGCCTCTTCAGGCTCCAAATTGGCGTAAACTGTAAGACTGTGGAAACGTTTACATGATTTTCAGCCCAAACTGCAGCTGAGCGCCAGAGGTCTCAAAGTGCCCTTACCAGGCCACGCTGCAAAACACTACACGTGATCTGCATGTGCTCATGTTTCTAAAGGAGTGCTTTATGCTGAAATCTGTTTTGGAGGCCTCCGATCCAAGTCCAGCAAACTCATTACAATGGCCTGGGCAAGAGGCAAGGCAGTTAAAATACAAGGTGCTCAGGCCAAGATTCAGAAAGCCTGGCATTGCTCCTGCTGTCTATTCACAGGTAAACTGTGTAGCCTTGGCTAGTCTTTTCTTCTTGCTAAGCCTCAGACTCCATATTTGTATAGGAGGCGGTTTCTTATGGTCCTTTTCAGCTCTCAGCACCTGTGCTTTATGATTCCTTACAAGGTGGCATTTTTAAGGAAAGCCTGAGATGAACTTGGGTTAAGAGCACCTTTTATGTAACACCAGTCTCGGTCAGGCCTCAGGCAGAGTCATGGGAGGAATTCGTTTGGATGGGTTTCCCCCTTGAAGGAATCTGTCTTTCTGAGTCCTCAGAGTCAAGTCTCCTGAAACAGCACCTAAGGATGCAAGCCTGACATGGCCCCAATTCTGCTCCTGGCTGGGGGCACCCAGGGAGTTGGTCTGAGTTCTGGACACTGGCTCTGGACAACCCAGTGATTCAGACTTTGTTGTTAGTGTTCAGTCGCTAAGTTGTGTCCGACTCTTTGCGACCCCATGAACTGCAGCACGCCAGGCTCCCCTGTCCTTCATTTAATATCAAGAACAGGCATTTGACACAACATTGTAAATCAACTAAACATCAATAAAATAAAATAAAAACAACCATTTGAAAAGACGAAGCTGACTTACAGAGGAGGAAACTGAGGCTCAGAGAGTGTCAGTGATAGCCAGCCAGTGAAAGAGCTGGGATCAGACTCAAGTCTTTTGGCTTTAATGCCTGTGCTTTCCCCTGTGCCTGACTGACATTCTGCCAGTCAACACCACTGACCAGTGACATGTTCAGACACGGGGACATGGGGCTGATCCTCACCTCCTCTTGGATTTAATGTGACAGTAGAGCACCTTAAAGTCACCAGGGATGACCACATCCAGCTTTGTCTCTTGATCTCTGTGATACCCTAAGCAAATTATTCATTCTGAGCCTCAGTCTCCCTACCTGTAAAATGGGATGAAGGTAAATGGTATCTATATTACACAGAAGTTGCAAGAATTAAATGGAAGTGCTTCACATAGTGAGTTTTCAGTGAGGTTTCAAGGGTCCAGTTTGCATGCCCAAATCCATCAAGTTCCACTGTTTCTACCTCCAAGTGTATTCTCAAACCCATCCACTTCTCTCCATCAAACATACCATCTCAGTCCAGGTCACACATCCAAAAGACTTGAAATTGCTCTTCTATTCAGTTGGCCAAAAAAGTTCACTTGGGTTTCTCCATAACATCACACAGAAAACCATAAATGAAAATTTTGGCCAACCCAGTACTTCCATTCTTATTCCCTAGAGATTCACTTCCCACCCAAGAGCCAAAGTACTATATTAAATTGAAAATCAGGTCAGATGGTGTCTCTACTTTAGTCTTTCTCTTTGTATCCAGGATCTGAGTTCCCTTCTTGACCATGGCTTCTTGGTCCTGTAGACCTTCCCTTGCAACCTTTTCTCATGCCTCTCACCTCACTGCTTATCGTCCCTTAGCCAAGCGGGTGTTTGGTCAGTTCCCCAAACTCAGCGAGTTCCTTCTGGGATCAGGCTCATGATGTCCTCTATCACCAGAACCCATCCTCTCCTCATCGCAGAGCTGCCTTCTTTTCATCACTCAGATCTCGGCACAAACGCCTCCCCTGATCAAGGATCTTCCCTTTCATCCTCTGTTTCACATCCGTGTAGAGATAAAAGTTAGTTTATACAGCAGACACTTGGCACAATTTGTGATTATCTTGGTTATTTCGTGTGCATGTAAGTGGCACAGTTAGTGCTCTGCCCTTATCTTCTCAGGTCCCATTCCCATTTCTGTGCAATTCAGCTTCACTTCCAATACCCAGCACCTGCAGTTCTGTTGGAAGACTTCCCTTGAGCTCCCAGAACATAC
This sequence comes from Cervus canadensis, assembly GCF_019320065.1. NCBI lineage: Eukaryota > Metazoa > Chordata > Mammalia > Artiodactyla > Cervidae > Cervus > Cervus canadensis. Next base: position 51,751,476 of record NC_057389.1, read on the forward strand.
TGTGCCCCTTGGGGTAGCTCTTAACCAATGACTGACAGGTATAGGGGTTTAAATGCTCCAGATTGCTCACCTCTTGGCCACGATAATTCTAAGGTCTGAGTTTTACATTGTTTCCTACAGTTTTTCCAAAGGGTTAAGTATCAGTAACCCACTGTGGTGAGTGGCTTCAAAACACACCTTAACTAGTTACCTCCCTCTCCTATATGAGGTCCCACTCCCTGACCAATGTCATCATGCATCCCAAATGATCTATGAGCACTCAACCCTCATGTCAGAATCTAATTCCTGGGGGAACCCAACTAAGACCATGGCTTTTTTGTTCTTTTATTGATCCCAGGAGAGTGTACATTTTATGTCTGTCTTGTTCATGGTTATATCCTGCTGCCTAGTTTTCTGTCTGGTACATAGAGAGAACACTCAATATATAATTTTGTAATGAGTACCTACTAGTGGTATTACTACTGCAATGTAGCACTTTTTCCTTTCATTGAATTTAGTTTATACCACTAACCTACCTTGCTTCGTTGGTGGCTTAGATGGTAAAGAATCTGCCTGCAATGCAAGAGACCCAGGTTCAATCCCTGGGTCAGGAAGATCCTCTGGAGAAGGGAATGGCAACCCACTCTAGTATTCTTGCCTGGAGAATTCCATGGACAGAGGAGCCTGGACAGCTACAGTCCATGGGGTTGCAGAGTCGGACACAACTGAGCGACTAACACACATATCTTGCACCCACATAATGCTACATGTTTCTTCCCAAATGTACAGAATAAAAAATATTTGTCTTCCACAGTGCTTTCAAGAGTAGCATTCCTGTTACAGTATTGTTTTAGCAAGGTTTATTACGGCTGGAGACTCTTTACTGGAAGAGATCTCAAGAGACATTCTCTAAGACTGTGTCATTGCTTCCTGAAATTCCAGCGTGGAGATACTTCAGAGATTTTTATAAGACAGAACTGCTTATATTTTAGATAGTTTAAGCAAAGGGCAACTGGATCCTGTACCAGCTGCTCCCAGGAGAATAAGATGGACAACTATGCAAAGACAGGGGCAATAATGACACTAAACAATAGCAAAAATCACCAACATGTAGGAATGTAAATTTGTGTAGCCACTGTGGAGAACAGTATGGAGGTTCCTCAAGAACCTGAAAAAAGAACTACCACAAGATGCAGCAATTCCATTCCTGGGCATACACGTGAAAAATACCAAAACCTCTAATTTGAAAAGATAACATGCACCCCCATATTCATAGCAGCACTATTTACATGTGCCAAGATATGGGAGCAACCCAAGTGCCCATCAACAGATGAATGAATGAAGATGTGGTATACATAAATACAATGGAATATTATTCAGCCATGAAAAAGGATGAAATTTTGCCACTTGCAACAATGTACAAGTTGTGTCCCAACTCTTTTGCAACCGCATGGACTGTAGCCTTCCAGGCTCCTCTTTCCATGGGATTTCCCAGGCAACAATATTGGAGTGGGTTGCCATTTCTTTCTCTAGGGGATCTTCCTGACCCAGGGATTGAACCTGTGCCTCCTGCATCAGCAGGTGGATTCTTTACCACTGAACCACCAGAGAAGCCTTGAAAAGGGAGAAATTTATGCATCTTTTTCTTTAAAACATAAATGCAAATACTTCTGAATCATTTCCATATTCTGTAAAATCTTTGATACAGTGGAATTCAGAGACTCAGAGAATCTGACTTTTTCTTTAACCATAGTAACTGCTAACATTTACTAAGCACTCAGATACATTTCATGTCACAGGGCTGGTTCTCAGCTAAGCCAGGATTAAAAGCTGACTTTCCTGAATTTCAGGCTCTATTTTTCACCACCTATAATAGACCATTTTGCCTGTCCTGATGACAGGTTTCTGAAAGGAATGGAGCATAAATATTTTGTTTTAACTCTGTTTAACTTCAAGAAAAGCAGACCAGCTTTGGATCAAAGCCTGACATGTCTCCTGATAACGTATCTCCCCAAGGTTGCTCCCCCGCACCCCTGCTACTCCCACACACTTCTTTCCTTGATCAGCTTCTCCCTTTCCTCCTCCTTCTCCCTGGTTTTTGTTGCCCCTGTCTACATCTCCCATGTGTCTTTTCTACCTTTCTCTATCCCTACCTTTCTCTTTTCTCTGACTCCATTTCCTTCTCTCTTGTCTCCCTCTCTATTCCCCCACTTAGACGCATTTCTACTACTTAAACCCTCCAATTTATGACCAAGGGGCATCCAGTTAAGACACAGCATATCATGCACATGGAGCTGGATTGGTTAGCGATTACCTCGTTCTCTGGAAGTCTATCAACCACAGTAGAATGCTGGTGTCGGTGCCAACAGGAAGTGACCGGCAATGGCAGATGGTGCAGGGCTCCCTGGGCTGCCAAGGGAGCACCATCGTTGTTCTAGGCACCCTAACTGATCTGCTTAAGAGCCCAGTCATTGGATGAAGGCAAACCTGGTTCAAATCCTGTCTCTTCCTTCATCTGTAAAATGAGAAAACATCATGGACTCCCAGAGGTTGTTGGGAGAACTCAAGAAAACCATATTTCTTTCACAGTGTCTGGTGCATGGTGTGTGCTACGTGATGGTCATAGTTATTAAGGTGCTAATAAGAAATGTCCACCTCCCCTCTGGCTTCTCTCTCTTCTGGTCCCACCTTCCTTGCCCAAGCCATCAGGACGAGCATGCCATGTGATGGAATTTGCCTGATTCTCTAGGCTGTGGGACAGCAAGTAGAACAGAGAAGTTAGAAAACCCAGGACCTGTCTCAACCACAAAGTTCTATGATTGTGGGGGGAAAAAAAATCTTAGTTATTCAAAAACTTAAGAAAACAAAAAAATAAATAGAAACATGCATGCATGCTAAGCACGTCAGTCATGTCCAACTCTTTGCGACTCTATGGGCTGTAGCCAGCCAGGCTCCTCTGTGCCTGGGATTTCCCAGGCAAGAATGCTGGAGTGGGTTGCCATGCCTTCCCCAGGGGATCTTCCAACCAGGGATCGAAGTTGTGTCTCTTATGTCTTCTGCATTCGCAGGCAGGTATTTTACCTCTAGTGCCACGTGGGAAGCCCCCCCACCCCCCCAAAATGTATTTAATAGCAAATTCTTTTCCTTGCTCACACAAAGGGAAATAAAAGGAGTAGATGGAAAGTGTTCTTTTTGTGAAAATACAGGCTCCTGCATCCTGGGTCCTTTTTATGATCTCTCAAGAAGAAGAAAACACTGCCATCTCCTTCTGTTCTTCAATCATTCCATTCCTTCTTCCTTCCAGCATGCAACCAATCTTCTTGGATTTCCCTTATCCACAAAAGTTCACCACTCCGAGGAAAAACTTGAAATCCAGAAGATTACCTCTCCTGCTTCTCCAGAGGGCCAGAAAGAGAAGTTTTCTCTTTTGCCCCTCCCTTTCTCTGCCATTTCGAAGAAAAGCCCCAAATAAGATTTATGGCAGCCCTGCCTTTCTCCCATCCAGGCAGCTCGTTAATGTCACAGCCAAGCACCCTTCCTGAGCACAGCTCTGCAGAGATCTATTCCTGCTCCATGCCCACTGACTCTGCTGCATTGCCTTGGCAACCAATTAAAATACTCCTATGTGTGTGGCGATATCATCCTTAATTCTGCAAAACCAGGGGAATCTGCTCAGAGGAATGCACTTGCCAGTTTTGCTGTTCTCTCTATCTGACTCCATACGGTCTTCCTTTTTCCACCTCTGAATCCCCTGCAAGCACTTACGTGCCATTCCTAACACACCTGGCCTTGAGTCAAGAAACACCCTGGTCAACAAGACAGGGGCTGAAAGGGATCCGGGGATGAGATAGCGGGGATGTCTCCTTTCCTCTTGTCCCAGGGGAAAACACCAGGGCCTTGAAGATGCTGAATCTAACTGCAGTTTCTTGCATTGTCACCAACACTAGGCATTCAGTACTTCAATATTTATTGAATGCTGGTTGCATTTCAGGCGCTCTGCGGGGTACAGAGAAGACAAGACACCCCCTTACCCCAGGAGCTTACATATGCTGGGAGGCTGGGGCGTAGCCTCTGAAAGCCCGAGGAGGAAGCCACGGCCGACTGGCTTGGGCTTTGGGACAGAGGGCTAACTTCCTGGAGGAGCAACGGGGACACTGAGATGGGAGAATGGGCTGCAGCTGGCCACGTGGACCAATTTCCCAGTTAGGCAAGTGGTTCACACTGGGAGGTGGCTGATACCCTTAACCGGGGGTGGTTCGCATCAGGCACCCTGGGAAATATTTGCCTTATTTCTCCTTAGGTTAACAGTGAATAATACAAGCTCTCTCATCAATCTTCTTGGCTTTCCATGTTGTGAGTGTGAATGGCAGCCAAAAGGCATATTTTTTCAAATCAGCGGTGTGGGGACCATGATGCCAGGACTCATCACCCAGTGTACATGCCTCTCAGTGTATTTTGAGGTTTGCAGTCCTCAGTGTCAAGGGCTGCTGTGAATGGTCAAGAATAAGACTAGCTGCAGGGACTTCCCTGGTGGTCCAGTGGCTAAGACTCCACACTCCCAATGCAGGGTCTGGAGTTCAATCCCTGGTCAGGGAACTAGACCCCACGTGCTGCATCTAAAGTGTTTGCATGCAGCAGCTAAAGATCCCAAGTGCCACAACTAAGACCCAGTGCAGCCAAATAAAGAAATAAATAAAATTAAAAACAAACAAAAAAAAGACTAGCTGCATTTAGATCTTCCCTGGTGGCTCAGTGGTAAAGAATCTGCCTGTCAATATAAGAGATGCGGGTTTAATCCATGGGTCAGGAAGATCCCCTGGAGAAGGAAATGGCAACCCACTCCAGTATTCTTGCCTGGAGAATCCCATGGACAGAGGAACCTGGTGGGCTACAGTCCATGGGATCGCAAAGAGTCAGACATGACTGAGTGACTAGACAACAAGCTGCATTAAAAAAAATAAAATAAAATGTAACCTCAATAACTACCCTGAACATAGATACAGGAATGCTCAATTTTGATCTGCAGCCATTTTCTCCCATTGTGTTTTCTTATATGAACACTTCTTGAGCACAAACCTCTTATGTGTGAAGTAGACAGAAATGGTAGCAGTCATCTCATATTTGTAGAGTTAAGTGAGATTCTGTAGTAAAGAGTGCCTGACTCAGTGCCTGACACAGTAAGTCCTTTGTTTTAACACTTATTACCTGCCTCGTAATTATTACCTTATGTGGCTGCCTCCCAAAAGTCCATGAGCTCTTTAAGGCAGGGTTTCAGCCATTTTGGTGAATTATTCATTTTCCTGGGTCTCTTCCATGTGTACATGTTAATAAGAATCATATATTATTTGCTTTTGTTCTTTACTAGAGCTTGGCACTGGGTCTTACTCATAAAAGGCATCCTGTATATGCTTGCTGATTGAATGAGGCATAGGAAATAATAATAATGCCTCACAATTATTATCAAGAAGTAGTATGTGTCACGCCCTGTGCGAAGAACTTAACAAGGGTTGTCTTGACATCCTCCAAATGAAGCCACGATCACTGTTACCCCCATGTCTTCAATGCAGTAAAATAGCAGGCTGACCGCAGTAAGCGTGGTAGTGCTTTACAAGTTAACCGACCTGGATGAGTGCGAGCAAACAGCTCACCCTTACTCGGAGCGTACCCTATCCAGACCGGTGCTAAGCACTTCACAGGGATTGCCTCACTGAATCCTCCCAAGAACCCTAGGAGCTGAGTTCCCTATTTTCATCTTGTAGCCGTGATGCTTAGAGTGACTAAATAATGACCAGAAGCACACAGCCAGTACACATGAATGAAGAGCCTTGGTTCTGAATCACAGCGTTATCTTGTTTGCTTATCTCATTGGAAGTCTAAGGTCAGAGCAGCAGAAAATTACAATATATATTTAAAAAATGATACTAAAAGACTTATTCCTCTTACCCAGAAAGAAGTTTAAAAATATACATGTGAATATCTATTTGTCTATCTGCACACACACACAGACACACACACACGTACACATACCCACCAGGAGGCAATTGGTACAGAGTTTCAGTATGGGATGATGAAAAGTTCTGCAGACAGATGGATAGCGGTGATGGGTGCAGAACAATGTAAATATACTTAATGCGACTGCCCTATACACACAAAAATGGCTAAAAATGTCAATTTTATGTTCTATATATTATATACATGTATGACATAGGTTTGTCAGCCTGAGAGGTGCAGGAGCCATGTTCCTATCTGAAATGCTGCCTTCCTTCATGGAGGCGGCCAGGACAGTTTAGCACATAACTCGCTGGCAAATTCTTCTGATGCTTCATCCTTTCTGTCACTGGGGCTAAGTGTAAATTAACTCATCATGAATATTTTCCCTACCATCAGAGGAGTACATAGCATTTGTGGATTCCGACACAGGAATTTGGTCATATATGGAGACACATTTCCTATCTTCTTAGGGTTAACAATTCATGAGCTAAGTGGCTTTGAACTTGGCCCACTATGTTTTCTGGGCAGTACTGTCTGTCACCCCAAAAGGTATTTAATAAGGTGTTTCACCTCCAGAATATTTCATCCACCACGTGGCTTTATGCCTAATGTAATATGCTGCTCATTCCTCATAGAGCTTTCTCATGGCTCAATTCAGGAAGAGTTAATTTCCACATTATGAGGGGTTATTATTCCATGACTCCGTAAAGTCTACCAAAAACGTGAATGTGTTCATTCATTAATTCAAAAAACATTTGAGGGTTCCTAATCTGGGCCAGGCTGTAGGTATATGCTCCAAGCATGGTACTGAGACCCAGACCCAGGACAAGTTGCCTGTTGTGCTGGTGCTTGGATAAAAGATTGGAAAAATGACAGAGATCTAAAGTGAACTCAGCTGCTATTTGAGTCCTGGAGTCTGAGCCCATGAGCATTCCTGCGACGAGCTTTCAATGGTGTGAGCTTTCAAGATGGAGCCTGGCACGTAGCAGGCCCTTAGAGGCAGTCTGTTGAATGCCCTGGCTTCTGAGTCAGGCATCGGGAACAGTGTGACCCTGGCGCTGACACAGACCCAAGTTGCAGGAAGCAGCTCATGACGAACAGACTTGCCTTTCCCTGCCCTGTGTTCTACCCCTTGCTGTGGATGTGCTGGCTAGCGTTCCTGCATGCTGGGGTTGTCAGGTAACCTGACCATTTCAATGAAAAAGAGTGGTCTGTCTGCCAGTGAAGTGGAAACTGCTCCTCAGTTTACCCAGGGAGCTTGGCCACCTGTTCAGAGCAGAGATATCTTGTCTGGCTGCTCTGAATCCATCAGGTAGATACAACCCATAGGCCACGTGATGACATGGAAGCAGACACAGAGAGACTTCATTACAGAGTAATTGACATGTGCCTTCCTAGTGGTGGTTTTGAAGCAGATAACCAGTCACGCCAACTCCTCTCCATCTCATTCTCCCTCTCTCCCAACTTCCATTCTGTTCAAGATATCTCATCTTTCCTCGCCCCCATGTGCCCAGCCTAGACCCTGCCTTTTCAAGCCCTGACTGTGTCCTTCGTAACCATTAAAATGCCCATTTTTTAAAAGGAAGTTTCTTTTTTTAGCCAAACTTCATTTCCCTTAAACTCAACCACCTCCTCATCTGACATTTTCATAAACCATTATCTTTTGAGTCTAAGACTTCTTTGTCTTAATCACTTTATTGGGTTATAATTTATATACCAAAAATGTATTCTTTAAGTGTACGATTTGATGAATTTAGACAAACCTATATAACACCACATAAAACATTTGCATTACCCAAAAAGCACTATAGTTTGCCATTTCTGGAATTTTATATAAATGGAATCAGACAATATGTACTCTTCAGTAAGACAGTCCTTTTTTCACATCTTAACATTTCTAAAATTGGATGTATCTTACAGTGAACATCTAATATAGTAGTTCTTTTTTTATTCCCTTTAGGGCTATAACTAAATAATGTATCTTATAATAGATAATATCTTTAAATCAGGGATATGTATGTATATATTTATACACATATGCTTAATACATGTATCTAATTAGTTGGTTTTACCATCAGACAGTAAGCACTGGGAAGGTAGAATCTTTCCTTTGTCATGTAGATTCCCAAAGTACCTATGGCTGACTATTGACAGAAGCTAGGGTCCAGTAGTTAAGATTCTGTACTTCTAATGCAAGGGATGTGGGTTTGATCCCTGGTGGGGGAACTAAGACCCCATATGATGTGTGCATAACCAAAAAATAAAATGATAGAAGCTAAATAAATACTGCAGAAAGTGGTGGTAGCAAGTTTCAAACAGTTTTCCAAAAATATCTTCTAACAACAAAAACTTGCCTACAACTCTTCTTGGAATGCATCAATAGTCTCTAATTATAATAGGGATTCTCTTTGAGGGCTCAGCTATCTCTGCATTAGTATGAGACAACATTTCCCAGAATTTGTTCTGTGGACAATTAATATAACTCAAGGCACTAATAAAAGTGTTAGGGTTACCGCTGTCACAGGAATTTGGGAAATGTTTCTTACCATTGTCCGCTACTTGGAGATTCACCATTCTTTAGTACTAAAAGTACGGAAAAGTCCTGCAGCAAAGAAAAAAGGTTTAACTCTGTTTCAACCTGAGGTTTCTTTGACTCTGGAGCTTTATGGAACCTCCATTAATCACTTACATAATACAGTTTGTCAAAGACAGGTCTAACACATAAGCATAGATTCAAAAATGAGAAAGAGGAACTTCCCTGCTGGTCCGGTGGTTGATAATCTGCCTTCCAACGCAGGGGACACAGGTTTGATCCTTGGCCCAGGAACAGAAATCCCATAAGCCACAGGGCAACTAAGCCTGAGCACCACAACTATTGAGCCTAGGTCTTCTAGAGCTCACGCTCAGGAGCAAAAGAAGCCCCTGCGCGATGCAACTTAGAGAAATCCCCTGTGCCCAACAAAGAACCTGCACACCTCAACAAAGACCCAGAGCAGGCCAAATGAAATAGTAAAGATAAATTAAATTAAACAAATGAAAAAGGGGGAAGATATTGAGATTGAAGAGAACCATATGTGAGCTGGTCCCTGCTCAGCCAAAAGCTACGCAGTGGCGTCTGGAATGAGATAGATGGGGATGCTCTGCATGCCAAGGGCTCAACAAGCACTTTCCCTTGTTCCATAATCTCTTCATAGTATGAAGGGACACGTGGGCAGACAACCTTTCCTAAGAGGCATCGAAACAACACAAAATATGCACTGACTAATCACTTAGGTGACATGCCCCAGTACACGTGATGGATAATTGATGTTGAGTAAGGAGAACCTACTGCCCCAGCCATCTGCTTGGGCCATCTCCACTGGGGGATGCGCTGCTATTTGTCTACGGGCCAGATACCTCTAACTGATGAGAAAACTGAGGCAGTTATAGAATAGCTTGCTAAAACAGAGAGAAGCCCACCCACAGGAATTACCCTGATTGCTTAAATGATGGCAAAATCCTTCTCCAAAATAGCATTGACCCAATACACACAGACATGAAGGGACATCAGAGCGGGCCAGGTGAAAATCAGGTAGAGACTCAAAGAAATGTACAAGTGCTTCCTTTCATTTTTAAAAATGTTATTTTAAACATTGTCATAAAGTGAAATTGACTTTTTCCCCTCTTGGCATATATTCATATGAATGTTAACACATATATAGATTCATTTAATTGTCACCACAAACAGGATACAGGATAGTCCCTCCATCCCATAAAATTCCCTCACGCTATCCTTTATAAATCCTCTCCCAACCCATAACCCCTGGTCACCACTGAAAACCACACCTTTTCATCACTGTAGTTTTGTGCCTTTGTTTTTGGGCTACACCACTTGGCATGTGGGATCTTAGTTCTCCAACCAGGGATTGAACCCATGTCACCTGCATTGGGAGCGGGGAGTCTTAACGACTGGACCACCAGGGAAGTCCCTAGTTTTGTCTTTTCAGGGAAAACCCCTTTTTCTTTTGTTATCCCCTTTGCTTAATTTTTGAACAGAGGTCTCTGTATGTTTATGTGTGGGTACAAAGAGCTCCAAATCCAATGCTTCAGACTTTGTCCTCTATTGTTACTGTTTTGTTACTTAACATTTACCATAGTATACTAAGCATTTTACATACATCATCTCAATGTGACATACGTACACCATTAATATTACCAGTGCACAAATATGGAAACTGGGGATCAGAGAGGTTAAGTGACTTGCTGAGGCCTCACAGCTCAAAAGTAATTGAATACCAGCATAAACTCAGCTCTGTTTGACCACAGTCTTTAAACATTAAGCAGTGAAATGGGGAGGACTGTAACTAAGAAGGTGGTACATCAACACAGGTTGGGGGTCAAGTCATTTTGGAGACATATGGTTTTGTAAAAGGTTTGCAAAGGTGGGAGGGGCTGGAGAACTATCTGGGTCTCCTGACTTCTCAAGCTTGGCTCCTCCACTTGCCACATCCAGGCCTTGCTGACCCACTGCCATCTGCCTTCAGGGGCTTGGGATGGTTTAACTGCCTTGCAAATTTAGCAGAGATGACCATGTGTGTCGCAGCACTGCTGTAGGACACAGCAGTTGAGACCCAGGAAAGGGCCTGGATGCCTTTTGGTTTCTCCCCAGCCTCAATTCCCCACTGTGCCTTCTGACCTCATTTTTTCATCTCAGCTGCTTGCCACACCAGCTGAAGAAGTTTCTAGGACACAGCCACCTGGTCTGTGTGCTGGAGGTGGCAGGTGTGTTCTCGCTGAGGTAGGGCAAGCAAGATAGGAATGTGTGTGGTTGGCATGATGTTTAACAAAGAAGGAAGAGAGTCTGGCCCTGCAAGACCCAGGGCGGCAACATTTGTGTTGGGGATAGAAAGATGCAGGGGAAAGGAAAGACAGATGCTAATGAAGCATTGGCAATGCTGGGAAGGTGGGCCAGGTTGTTGCTCTGTGTATGGTGTTTTGCTGAGTTCGCCATTTGGGGAAGAGAAGCTGGCTAGCATTGTTTTCTCCTAGAATCCATTCTTAGCTCCTAAAGGGTCTTGGAAATGAGCTGCCAAGCCAGCGCATGCTGGGAGGAATCACACATCTGAATTATGGCATCACATCCTTTGGAGACACACATACCAACCAAAAATCAGGGTACCAAGGACCATCTCTGCGGGACACTTGATTAACAAGAGAGATGGTACATAATTTAGCATGGAAAGTCTTGAGTTGCTTTAATAACAATAACAATACCAGTTAAAATTTATTGACCACGTAATATGAACCAATCACGGTGCTACGAGCTAAGTGACATGAATTGTCTCGTTTATTTCTCCCCAACAACCCTCGCAGGTAGGTACTGCTATTATCTCCAGGTTACAGAGGGGAATTGGAGGCTGGCCCTGAGGTTCATCCGAAGTATGCAACTATCGAGAGGCAGAATCAGAATCTAAAATCTGGCTTTTTCAAAGCCTAATTTTGCAAGTTTTTAGCTTCACTGCTTTCCTGCCTGTTCTAAATCAGAAATACTATTAAAGGGTAGTGGAGGAAAGAGGGAGAGTGATCAGCAATTCAGAAGTCCATAACCTTCTCGAAGATTTGCAAAGTTCTTTTGGCTCGGCCACAATGTGGGAAGGAGTGAGAACCAGTGACATCAGCACCGACATGGGTCCTCCAGGAGTCTGGTGATCTTACCTGCTGGCTTGAAATGATTGCATGCTGTAGAAACCTACAGCCATTTCTCAAGTTTTCTTTTTACACAACTGGCTGGGGAGGGTTTTAGACAGGTAGGCACAATGGACTATTTTTTTTTTCTCTCTTGGGTTGGCGCTGTGAAGTGTGGCTCTTGGTTCCACCCTGGTATACTGGCTAGCACAAAAAGTACCAGGCCTCTCTGAGCCAACAGAAAGATCTCGATGAGCTTGTTTTTTAGATGAGGCAAGGTGAGCAGAACAGACTTTGGACTTAAAAAGCTCCTGAACAGGAAATTAAATGAACTCTTTGAGAATGCCACTTTAACACTGAGTCCTCTGGAAGAAGTATTTTGCAAAATGGTACCCCGTGACAACAGGTTGTTTATGCCCTATTAGTAGAGTACTTTATACTTAGTATTATACTGGCCTGGACTCCTTGTAGACTCAAATTCAATAATAACACCTATGACACTCTTCTGCAAGGACTATCACTCCTGCTGTGTTTTGTAGAATGTCTCATGCACGACAGGGCACAGTAAACAGTCAATAATAATGTTTACTATGATAACGATCTTCCAAATGCCTTTCATCTAAGGATCTCAAAGTGCCTTGAAAACACTCATTAGTTAAGCCTCACCATGGCTCTCCACTCTTATAATATATTTTCCCATTTTACAGAATTTTAAATTGAGACCCAGCAAGCTGAAGTGGCTTGCCCACAGTCATATAGTCAGTTTAAATGAATGATAATGATGATGCTTTGCATTTATCCAGCGTAGGTTTTCTAAGGTGATATGAGTATGTTGTAAAGATAATGTTTACACTATCCTGGAGGAAGAGGGGTAGCAAGTATTATTAACAGTTGACTGGGTTGGGTAAACTGAGGCCAAGAGGGCAAGTAGCTTGATGAGGGTTTGACTGAGGATGTAAGGCCACACCTCTGTCTCTCAGAATAGTGTGTAGACTCTCAGATAATGTGCAATTGTCTGAACCCAGGGATGCACCATTGCTTTCACACTTCAGGAAAGGCAGCTAGATTTGGGGCGAGTAGAACAGGATGCAGAATTATAGCTGTATTTACGTCCAGGAATAGTTTGTTCACATCCCCACTGACAGAGTCAAAAGGGATGCGATGAGCCACATGGAGAAAGGTGGGCTCAGGAAAGGGAGGAAATGGGTGAGGGTGTGGAGTGGCCCCTGGCTCTGCCCTCTCATAGAGCACCTTCACTAAACTAGGTGCTCCTGGAAAGCAGGGGCCCTCAATGGCTTGGTTTGTTTCAGCCTCATGGCAGGACTCCAGTGCAGCTCGGAGGATGGGCACAACCCCGTCACCGGCCCCTTGGTCTGCAGTGACGTGTCCTCGTGAAAGACTTCTAGGGACACACAGGATCTTACTGGCTGTCTCTTATTCCTATAAGAGAATAAGAGCTCTAGTTCCGATAGCTCCCCATGCCAGGAGGGACCTGGGAATTCTCTGTGGTTCAAAAAGTAGGTAGCTGTGGATCCATCTGTTGCTACCTTTTCTTAGCAACATAGCCACATCAAAAAGATGAAAGCATGAACAAAAATATGCAAAGGTGATAGAGGACTTGCCTCCTCCCAGTCTCCCAGCACTCTGTGAGTGATGGATGATACTCAGCCCTGCGGGGAGGCAAGTCAGACTTTCCAGGGTGAGGGAGGAGAGAGGTTGCTGGGTCTTAGGAATTCAAAGGGAGATCTGCTGACCCGAGATACAGCCTGATGCTCTGTAAACACAGCCTGCCTGAGAAAGCAGGTTCCCCTACCCCTCCTTTTCCAAGCCTGTGGATTCTGATTGATGGCTAGACCTAGGGCTAATAAGGAGCCTGAAAGGAGGGCGCCAAGCCCTTTTGTGGAATGTGTTCTCACACACAGGCACAATGGCAATACAAAGTCTGCTGTGAAGAAATCACACTGATGCCCGGTTTCTTCCTGCTCTCCTTTTGGAAAGTTTCCACACTACCCTGCTGCATGGGTGGCTTAAGGGTGCACGGAACCCAAGAAGTAATAGGCTGTTGAGAAGAGTATTTGAGAAACTTATCCTGAATGCACACCCGAGCCTATTCTCCTTGGATGGGAAGGAGTCCAGGGAAGACCCTCCCACTCTCTGCTACTCTTCACAGTGGAGAGTCATGGTTAAAGTTGTGGTTAGCTGCCAGGGTTAAAGCTTGTTTTATGTGGCACTTCACAGAATTTCTGAGTATGCCAACCACCCAGGCCATGGCATGCCATGCCCACCTGGACACACTGACTCTGGGGTGATAGCCACTAATCTTCCTGGAGCCACAAGGACCATGATCTTCTCTCGAGTTATCCCCTTCCCCAGCTTCCCAGAATGAGGCTCACAGGCAGGTCACATAAAGTCCCAAGGATGTGCCCACAAGGCTGGACAGGATGATTCACGTTGTCCAAACACAAAACGCATTACTGGGTGGTCTCCTGCGGCTCACCTGGGGCGCTTCATTTTTCATGGCAGGCTCTGATGTGCATTTTCTGTATGCTTTATTCATTTTGTAAAGTAAAAAAAATCTTCAGGTCTCCTGTACATGTCGGTTGTACTTCACAGCCCAGCCTTTCCTGTCAGTCACTCCACCCACATACATGCTTCTTTCCCTATTGAACTTTGTGTATCCAGTGTCTTGATAACTTTGAGTGATTGTGAATGAGTGTTGTCATCATGGCACTTTATGACTGGGAGTGGAAGGATGGATTTGGGTAAAATGCAAACAAAACCTGACATTTAGTAACTTCTCTGAGATCTCAAAAGTGACAAGCAGTTGGATTTGGTTTTCTTTTTCTCATCTTCTGTGCATTTCCCATGCCCTGGTTTGGCCTCAGAACAGCAGAAATGAAAGACCAAGAATATAATCAAAGGACTTCCTGGGTGGTCCAGTGGTTAAGAATCCACCTGCCAATTCAGGGGACATGGGTTCGATCCCTGGTCCTGGAAGATACCACATGCCAGTAATAACTAGGCTGTGCACCACAATTGCTGAGCGCAGGCTCTATAGCCGTGCTTCCAAGCAAGAGAAGCCGCTGCAGCGAGAAGCCTGCACGCCACAAAGAAGACCCAGTGCAGTCAAAAATAAACACATGCATAAATAAACAATCAAGAAGGCTTTCCATGTTCTACCACCTACTGGACTAGAAGCAGGGAGGACCTGGGTAGCTTGAAGAATTTTAAGAGTTCCTGATTGGACTGGATAGGCTCACGGTTCCACTGAGTCTCCGTACGACAAACCACCCACAGAAACTTATCCTCAGGGAATCCTCGGCAGCGGCCCTTTGAAACAGAGCTAAAAGAAGAGAAGCCCCAACTGCTGGCGCACATAAACCCAACCTCCAAGGAAACACGAAGGAACAGATGAGATCTTTCTTACCCCATCCATGTGGATTCTGACGTTAGGCACCAGCCGGAAAGGACTGCACTGCGGACCTCTGGGGTGAGTCCTGCTCCTCCTGCCGTCCTGCGGGGTCAGCACGCCGGGCCGGCGGAAGGACCCCGCTCTCCCCGAGGCCTGTCCGGCCCGCACGCCGTCCAGAAGGCGCGCGAGCAGCAGGTTGGCCGGCAGTGCCTCGATGCTGCAGAACACCAGGGTCCTGCACTCGGGGCACCTCAGCTCCTTGTGCGCCTTGAAAATCCTCTGGAGACATGGCTTGCAGAAGGTGTGCTGGCAAGGGAGAACTTTGGCGGTGACATCGAGCTTTTCAAGGCACACGGGGCACTCCAGAAGATCAAGTAACGTCACGTCATCCATTTTATTTTAAAACTCCAGTCCTGACCTGGAGGGGCAGAGTCCACATGGTCCGGTCAGCTGAGCCAGTGGGGCAGAGACAGGGCTTCTTGAGAGCGTCAGGATGCCCGCTTGTCTGAAGGAGAAAGGAAGAGGGAAAAAACTGTGACTGCCTTCAGAGGTATATCCCACCTACAGGAGGCAGAGCCTCATAAGGCGGTTCGCAGGGACTTTGTTTCCGCACCCAAGTTTCAGATGACTCATTCTGATTCAGTGCTAGCAGGTAGAGACCTCGACTCCTGCCTGCTGGAGGATGCGAGGGAGCAGCCAATACAGCTTCTGACTGCTTGCCGGACTAACTTACTCATTGCTTCTCCGTGAGCAAGGAGGGAGGGGGGAGACAGAACTGACCCGGGGCTCCAAGGATGAAGCCTTCTGGTAGTCCGTCTGATTCATCTCAATGTATGGCAAAAGCCACTACTGTAAAGTATTTAGCCTCCAACTAATAAAAATAAATGGGAAAAAAAAAAAGAAAGGCCCCTCAGGATGCAATTTCTCTTAAGCTATTTTCTCTTTCCCTTCTTTAAATGTATCTGTTATCTGCATCACACTGATAACAAGCTGTTTACATAAGGGTATGGGAAGCTCCCGTAGTTGTAGACTTCTGCCCTTCACAGTACATCTTCCCCCTTTACTTTGTTCTAGCAATGTACAATTTCTACAAGAACCTAATTTTCAAAAATTGTTTTGCCTCAACTCCAGGCTGTGGAGCTTGAAAGTTTTTTTCTTTCTTTTCGTTCCTCTTTTTTTGCCTTCTTACCTTGATTATCTTAGCCTCAGAGACACTATCCCTCCCATAGGATAAAGTTGCACAGCCTGTTTTGTTACTTTGACAACTGTTCTCAGTTTCGACTGAAGCAGATAGGAATTTAGGATTGTGGTCACAACCTGCAAGAACCAAGATGGGGCAGCGTATACAGGTGTGTGTGTGTGTGTGTACGTGTGTGTATGTGCGTACCTGTGTGTGTGTGTATTCTGAAAATCATCCTTGTTCCAGAAACAGTTTCCTTGTGGATGTCTGAGAAGTCCCCTCTTAAGGAGAGTGGCTTGGGAACAGGTCCCAGTCCCTCTCAGCGGGAGGGTTGGCACAAGCCGGTGGCCGCACTGGTGGAGACAGGCAGACAGGACAAGCCAGGCTGGGAGAAGGCACCCGGCCTCCTGAGACAGCTCCAAAGATGTCGGCACGCGGAGGTGTGCGGGGGGCCACTAACCTTGAGCTTGAGTTCAGCTCAGCACGGTCCCCCTCGATGCTCCGCCAGGCTCCCTCCACCGGCTTCCGTTGTCCCTGGAGCTGCTGCTGCTGCCGCCGCTTTAAAAACTTTAACTCGAGTCTTAACTCTTTTCAGGGATCGCCTTACCCAGCCCAGTTAACGCTTTCACCGCCGTTCTGTCCTTGGCGCTTTCACACTCTGCTACGGATCCTTCCTTTGTGGGAGTCGATTTCAGGGAAAAGATTACAAGGGGGCAAAATATAGGTCAATTTACTCTAAGGTTAAGTTTATATTTCCCCTTCCTCATTTTCTGTCCTTCCCTGGAAATTGAAACACACTCAAGTTATGAACATGCCAAAGTGTATTTATTTCAAACCTTTATGAGGATTTCCTGAAAAGTTCAAACATATTAAGGTAGCTGTGAACACAAAGATAAACCTGTCACCTAAAAAGTACTGCCCTATAAAATCAGTCAGTCCTTGAACTGTGAGATTTGAGATGGACTTGAGCGATCTATTTGCTCAATCTTATGAAATTAAAAAAACAAAACAAAACAACAGTGTTGTGGTAGTCCAGACACATCCTTGAAAAATCAAAGCACAGGAGGGCTTTTTAAAAAAAGAAAAGTAGAAATTACCTGGTGGTCTAGTGGTTGGAATTCTGAACTTTCTCTGCCAAGGGCTGGGTTTGGCCCCTGGTCGGGAAGCTAAAATCCCACAAGTCACCAAGCTAGGTAGCATGGGCCAAATAATAATAATAAATTTACAAAGGTAAAAAGAAAACATAATATTCTAGCTTCCCTTACCCTACCCACTGGAGCCTTTTATAGCCCCAAATAATGCTTATACTTCTATTTCTTGATTTATCAATAATATATTTCATTTAACACTTTAACTCTATGCTACAAAGTTATCCAATAAAGTAAATAATAATAATCTTATTATTAATACCTAACAACAGAGTAGTGTAGCTCTTATCTGTGCCAAGCATTGTTGCAAATATTTTATCTTCATGAGCTCATTTAATCCTTCTATCAACCCCACAATACACTGGCCTCTTACCCTCATTTTATGAAGAAGGAAAGAGAGACCTGAGACATTAAATAAGTCATCCCAGGAGACACAGTGAGCAAGAGGCAGGTGATCTGTGACCTTCATTATCATGTCCTGTGGGGATACAACTTTAAGAGGGGGAGAGATGTTTGAGGTGAGCTGGACCTCATCTAAGACGGCAGAAAGTCAAAAGATAATGAATGAAGTGACCAATCAAATTCTTTGGCAGATGAGGCTGCTGAGAGATTCTTGAAGTCGGGAGATTCCTTGAAGCTGCCCAGTGAGTTAGGGGCAGAGCTGGGACTAGATAGTGGGTGTTCTCCTTTTACTGTGTCTTCTCTCTCAGACATAAGGCTGACAATTCCTTACCAGGCAGAAAGCAAACAGATTGTGGTGATTTGTTTGTTTTTAAAAGTTCTTCCGTGTCAGTTCTGAAAAAGCAAGCATGCTTGAAGTTCAAAACAGGGGAGATCTTAGGGATGGAGCAGATGAAGTCATATGTCCCCCTCAAGTGTAGAGCCCTAGTTTGGATCAGTGTCAATTTCAGAGATCACTTTCAATTCTTTTTTTTTTTTCCCTCTCCCTTTTATGGAGGGTGTTTTGAGCTTCAACACCACCACACCTTGCTTTATTACCTGTCTCCTTCAATTTATTTCCACTTTAGATTTTGTGCTTATCAGGACGCCCCTTGCCATTTGAGACCCTTTGGTGTCCCCGCTTGGTAAAGCTGATCTACCTCCTCTGTGAGTGGCCCCTGTCCTTTCACCCTGCAGAGGGGGCCACTCCTGTGGGAACTCTACCTGCTCCCCTCTCCTGTTCTTGGACATCCTCTCTCTCTCTTACATACCCACATCTGCACCTTCACACACTGGCACACACATGCGTGCACAAGGACAAGTAATGTAACATTTATGCCCCAGAGCAGTGCTAAGTCTTTGAACAGACTATCTCCCTTTCCTGCCAACCACCCTGCAAGGCGAATGCTACAACTTTCCCAGAGTCACAGAGGTTGTGATCTAGGTTGGCCTAACTCCAGGGCCTAGGTTCCTTATCATTATCGTTCCCTGTGTTATAAAGTTATGTATTTGCCCTAAGTACACCGTGTATGTTTACATAAGTGTTTGTAAAGATACACATGCAATATTATGGATGCCTCCTGTAACCTACCCCATCTCATGGCCCCTCCCTATTCCTGTGTGGCCAGTCATCTCAAAAAGCTTCAGATTCTCCCATCCCTGAGAACACTCCATTTCAGGAAGTCAGAACAGATCCAGTGCTACTATGTTTAACAATTAAAAATTCTTCAGAATGAAATGGTGATGGTAGAATTTCCAACACTAATGTGGGGCAGAGAAAGTTTACACTGAACAGGAGTGGTGTTTTAGCACCTTTCAGATCACACCCTGTAGGTGGTCCCTACCACCGCCCACCTACGAAGTTAGTCTTAGTGGAAATTTGAGGAGAAATTTTCTTTTGAAGCTTCTGAAGCAGGGAAAGAGTTTTCAATGGGGATTTCATCCTGGCTTACCCAAATGCAAACCTGGCGTCAAATCAACTGAACAATCAGTCCTCCAAAACAAACAAAAAGGTTAACTCTGCAAGGCTTCCCAGACTCCAGGCTCAGGCCACCACCCTCACCCCAACACTCCTGTTTATATTTGTACGATTATGTACTGATTACAGACTGTGCTCTTTTTAAATACCTGCTGTGTGATATTTACAAGCTTCTGCTGCTTGTATGTACAAGCATACCTTGATTTATGTTTAAAAAAAAAAAAATCTGATCGTAAGTGTTCCCCTGTGCAATATCCCTCAGTAGATTCCCATTGACTTTAGGATACAATCGAGATCTTTTTCTGACCTGTCAGGCCAGACGTGATATGGTTCCTGCTCACTCATCAATTTACCCCCATGTCTCCCCATTCACTCATCCACTCCAGTCCCACTGGATTTTTCTTTTTACTCGGGATAGTTTAAGTTTTTCTGCCATTGGGTATTTGTTCACATTTCTTCTTTCTGCCTGCAACTTGCTTTCTAGTTGCTCTCTTCCTAGTTACACTCCCACACTTTGTTTTCTTCACCTCTTCCTCTGCAAGTTTTAGCTTAAATGCCACTTCCTCCAGGAAGCCTTCCTTGATTCTCATTACTAGAAAGTTTATCATCCTATGCTTCATGACAGTTATCACAATTGTAATTCAGTAATTTTTGTAATAATTTGTTGAATCCTTGATTCCCCCCAATAGACTGCAAGTTCCAAGAGAGCAAAGCACTTATAATAGACAAACTACTCTATCCCTTGTACTTAACATAGTCATTGGCATGTGGTTAATGCTTAATAAATGTTTGTTGGGTGCATTTATGAATGAATGGCATAATTTTTTTAAAAATTACATCTGAGCAGGGACTTCCCTGGTGGTCCAGTGGTTAAGACTCCATGCTTCTAATGTAACTGGTGTAGGTTTGATCCTTGGTCCAGAACTAAGATCCTGCATGCCTTGTGGTGTGGCCAGAAAAAAAAATTAAATCTAGGCTGTTGATAATAGTTTTATGTTGGAGACCTCTTGAATGTCACTTTGTTCTCCGCCTCATCTTATACTAAGAAGTTTTGCCAGATTCAAGTGGTTGCTACCTGGCACTGTCAGGACCCTGCCATGCCCCTTCTGCTTCCTGCTCCAGAGCTTCTCTGATGTTGCCATACGAGATACCCATGGGAACTTGTTCTCTAGTCACAGGGGCATGATCCAAAAGTGTGGACCACCTTTCACTAATGGTGAGTCTATGGTAAATGCTTCTTCCTCTCATCTTTTGGCATGAGCAGTCCTGAGATTTCATAAGACTCTTCAGAAGGTTCAGTGGCTTCCCAGGTGGTGATAGTGGTAAAGAAACTGCTTGTAGATGCAGGAGACATAATAGGTGAGTGTTCGCTCCCTGGGCCGCGAAGATCCCCTGGAGGAAGGCACAGCATCCACTCTAGTATTCTTGCCTAGAGAATTCCATGGACAGAGGAGCCTGGCGGGCTACAGTTCATGGGGTTGCAAAGAGTCAGACACGACCGAGTGACTAAGACGCATGTTCAGAAGGTTCTGTGGCATGAGTACCACTCACTTATTGGGTGGCTAACGTGATAATGATCCTCATATCATCTCTCCTTCATTCCCTGTATCACTCTTTCATCCCTAACCTTTGCTCCCAAATAAATTACCTTCAAGCAAGCAAGTGTTTGTCTCAGGCTAAGATAGTGTCTTTCAAATTTAAAATTAAATCATTAAACAGGTGTACAGACAGTTTTGTCAATCAAATTGGCTTACTCATTGGAGTTATCATTTTAGAGACGTGCTCTTTTCATTTAATCTGTTCTTAACCCTTTGGAGGTCTTGGGAGTGTTTCCATAAACCTAATCATTTGTAAACAAATCCATAAATCCATTAAAGGAGTTTAATTGCTGGAAATCTGAGGTATTATGTCAAAGGGTCATGAAGACTCTGTTGACTATCCCTGGACTCTTGTTGGCAGACCCCATGCTTTGTAATTCCTAGCTCTCTGTCCTCAGTACCTAGTATAAATTTGAATATAGGTTTTAAATATTTGAATGAAGCTCTATTATCTGATTCCATGATGCTGAATTTGCCCTTGTGATTTGGTTTTCTAATGGTATTGGGAAACCTTTGGAACTATTCAAGGATCGGAGAAAAGCGGACATCCTTCCAAGAGTGGAACTATATAGGAAAGCAGAATGGCAGTGGTTGAATGGCTATTAGATGTTTTGTCTTTTTTGAACTGAAATTTCCCTTCTAATCAGAAGGATGTCTGCAGGTCAGGAATATACTTCAGGGAATTCCTATGCAATCACCAGACCCACAGTGACCCAAAGTTCTGGCAAGGATAAAGAGTCATGCCAAATTTTCTCAAGATGACTGTGCATGCATGCGTGCTCAGTTGTGTCTGACTCTTTGCTACCCCATGGACTGTAGCCTGCCAGGCTCCTCTGTCCATGGAATTTCCCAGTTAAGAATACTGGAGTGGATTACCATGCCCTCCCCCAGGGGATCTTCCTGACCCAGGAAGCGAACCCGAGTCTCCTGCATCTCCTGCATTGCAGGCAGATGCTTTACTGCTGAGCCTCTGGGAAAGCCCAGAGATGACTAATGGTCTTTAAATTTCATGAGAAATGGTAGGAACCAGCAGTCACCTAGTCTGAATCCTTGATCCCGAGTCTCCTGCATCTCCTGCATTGCAGGCAGATGCTTTACTGCTGAGCCTCTGGGAAAGCCCAGAGATGACTAATGGTCTTTAAATTTCATGAGAAATGGTAGGAACCAGCAGTCACCTAGTCTGAATCCTTGCCCTGCCTGTACCTAGATGGATTACTTGGGCTGATTATTCCATTCTTCTATCCCTTGGATTCCTCAAGTTTCCAATGAAGTTAGTAATGAAACCTATCTCATTGAGTTGTTCTGAGGGTCTATGAAATGATGTATCGAATAAGTACTTAATAGCTATAGAATTCTCTTCACCTTTTTCATTTGTGGAGGCAGATCCCATAAGAGAACCAGGAGTCAAGTTGTTCTCCCTCTCTCCCAAGCTCAACTCTTAAGTAGAATATGCCAGGCCAGGTGACTGGTCAATTTTTTTATTGACCAAAATGCTTACACAGGACTTCCTAGTGATCCAGTGGTTAAGACTCTGTGCTTCCACTGCACAGGGTGCAGGTTGGATCCCTGGTTGGGGAACTAGATCCCTGTTTGGTTGCTTTTAGCCATAATCATATATATATATATATATATATTTACATCAAATCACTTTTTTGTTGAAATAAATTTATTTTAAAAGGGAACTTCAAAAATACTCTGTAAATGGAAAACCAGTTTCATCTGCTGCAATTTGAAGGCAAAAGTGCCTTTCATTAAACTAATAAAATGCCACTGAATTCCAGTTGACTGATATTGCCTGCCTACCTCTGAACTTGAAGCCTGAACAGTTTGTTAAAGAGGGAGAATTACCAAGTATAAGAGAGGCGTTGAAGACTAGCCCTAAACTGAGGCTTTCTCCTTGATGTAATCAAAGGCCTGAAAGAGAAATGAATGATTTTCTCCCTGTGTGACTCACTGTTACTTATTTTGTGTTGGAGTACCCCCGCTTTTTGAAACCACCCTAGTAAAGAAACTGGAGTGATGCAAAGTACCAAAAGAAGGACAGAATCCTACCTGTTTTCTGTGCCATAAATGTTGATTCAACCACCTCTGCATTGGGTGAGAGAGTTTTACTTGCATTTCTTCCCCTTAATTTTTAATAAAAGACAATAGTCTACTATGTATCATTGTATTCTTTCCTCTATGGAGGGTTGGAAAGGAATGCTAAAGGAAGCTGTGTGAGAGTTTTAAAGGCATCTGCAGATGTAGGAAAGAGAGAATACATCTTACCATTCTATTAATATTAAAAAAAAAATTCAGCTGTTTAAATCCAAGTAAAGTCTGTGGCCTAGTGATTGTATTGGATTGGCCAAAAAGTTCATTCAGGTTTTTCCATACCATCTTACAGAAAAACCCAAACGACCTTTTCGGCCTACCTAATATTATGCCAGTGTTACACTTTTTATACTGTATTTTTTTTATATGTGATGTTATCACTGAGGGAAGATTGGTGAAGGGTCCAAGGGATTTCCCCATACTACTTCCATGTTTGCAACTTCTCATGAGTCTATAATTATTTAAAAGAAAAAAAGAAAGAAAAAGAAAAGAAACCAGTAAAAAATTAGTCACAGTTTTACAAATATGTCCTTATTTGACCCTAAAATACCACTTCTAGAAATTTATACTAATGGAACAGATATATACCCAAATATGTTCCTCATATAATTATTTGTGGTATTTTAAAACACCCTTAATGTCCAACAATAGGGTAATGGATAAATGGATAAATAAATAGTGGAGTAGATGAATAGAAGATAGACACATATTAAAATTATTGAAAATTATAGTGGAGATGTATATTTAATGACATAAAGGACATACACAATTAAGTGATGATAGAAACTCACAAGCAATATGAGCCCAGGTTATTTAAGAATGTTAAGTAGAAATATAATATTAAGACTAAAGGAATGTATGCCCAAATGTCAGTGACAGTTACTTCTGCCCACTGGACTTATCAATTGATTTTAATTTTTTAATTTTGCTCAGGTGTGTTTGTAGTTTTTCTACAATGAATATATATTACTGGTATAATAAAGTTTTCAAAGATAATAAAAATAGCTTAAATCACTATAGATTTACTAAAACATTTACAACAGTTAAATCCTATAACACTAATAGTCTATGAATTATAATGGATAAGATAGCCATTGAAAAGAAAAATAAATACCAAAGCTCCAAAATTGCTGTATGTAGACACTTTAATCCATAACAGATACTGTGCCTTACAGAAGAAAAGGGCTGGGAGCAGTTATTTCACTCAAAACCAGTCTTTCTCCTCTTCCTTTACTGTTTCCTTTCTGATGAAATCAGTAAATGTTTTGATTCAAAACCATAAGCAGGATGCAACCTTAATACTTATTAAATTCAGGGCAAGTCTGTGCAAGTGTTGACTATTTGCCTGGGCTATTGGGTAACCACAATCTTGTGCTTTTGATCAGAGGTGGGAAAGTTGCAAAACTTAGTAATTCCCTGAATGCCCCGATTAGCCCTACATGCCTTTCTTCATAAGTAGGTCTTCTAGGATAATAGGAAAATACATGATAAACAGATACCTTCCTCTTTTTTTAAAAGAAAGGATTAGAATTATTTTACTCTAACTACTGTAAATATTTGTCAAGTCAATTAGACATTTTTTGGGCCCTGTGATGTGCTGATTATTTATTAATTATCCAATATATAAAATGTTACTCAGCCCTATAAACTGTTTCTCTTCCAAATAATCCCTGTTCCATGGTGCAGGAACCATGTTTGTGTGGCTTATTTGTGCCTGAGACAAATAAATATTTGCTGAGTGGTGAGAATGAGTCGTTTGTGCTTGGAATTCTCACTGCATTCCTAGGGAGAAAGCCTGACACTTGGGATCTTCAGACATGCTTTGAAACTCGCCTCTGCCACTAACAGCGCTGTGTTCTCGGGTGTTCAAAAGTTTTAAGCTCCACCAGTCCACAAAAGCGCTATCAGTAATACGTAATTCTCAGGAATGACATTAGGAATAAACTTCCTAATATGTATGGGTAGCCCTTATAATAGTCTATGCACAGTAGTTGCTTGAAAGATATTAGCTGACAACACCCAAGCTCCTTATTTTGCCCTAGCTGTAATTGGTTCCTTGCTGCCATTGTTTCTCACTTACTATAGTGGTTAACAGCATAAGCTCTGAAGTCAGAAGGCCTGTGCTGTCTCTTATATTTTTAATTTTTATTGGAGTATAGTTGCTCTACAAGGTTGTGTTTCTGTTGTACTGCAAAGTGAATCAGCTACACACACACATACATACATGTATACATATCCCCTCTGTTTTCGGCTTCCCCTCCCATTTAGCTCATCACAGAGCACTGAGTGGAGTTCCCTGTGCTATACAACAGGTTCTCATCAGTCATTTATTTTATACACCGTAGCATATATATGTCAATCCTAATCTCCCAATTCTTCTCACCTTCTCTTCCCCCCTCGGTATCCATGCATTTGTTCTCTACATCTGTGTCTCTATTTCTGCTTTGCAAACAAGTTTATCTGTACCATTTTTTCTAGATTCCGGATATAAGTGATATTATACAATATTTGTTTTTCTTTCTGACATGCCATCTTATTAAATAAGACGATGACTTAGAGAAAGTTGATTAAACATCATATAAGTGGTTTTCTCATCTGTAAAACAGGGATGATAATAATAGCGCTCACTCCATAGGATCGCTGTAAGCATACCCTGAGAAGATGCTTATAAAATGCTTCAAAGAGTGTGATACAGAGTTAGTTCTAAGTAAAGGTTAGCCATTATCCTCTTACCAGACCTCTTATTATTTATCATGTTGTATCTAAAGTACAGCTTAACATTGAGCCCAACTTCTGGCTTCTTTTCTGAAGGAGTTATTCATTCTGATTTGGCCATTACATGATTATCAACTCACAGAGTAGCTACCCAGTGGCTTATGTGGTCTTGGGCATTGTAGCATCTTATACACTTTAAGAGGGAGTGGAGGTTGGCCATTGTGTTAGAATAAATACTAACAATAAACATTATTCTGTGACAGATTCTATGCAAAGAACAGTAACCCTATTCTTACCCCAATCTTAAGAGATGAGGAGACAGGCTTAGAGAAGTATTTGTTTTGCCCCAGCTAGTGCTTGGGGGAAGTCAGGACTTATGTCCAGGCAATCTCTACTCTTAACCTTCAAGTCATCCCACTTGCTGCATTTATCATATAAAGAGAGACTATTTTAGTCAAATCCTTGTTGTAATTTTGATCCCAGATTTTAATCTTTAGTTCCACTCAAAACTTGGAAACATACACAACGTTCACACAGTAATATCAGGGTTATATACAAGGAACAGAAATGGAAATAAGCCTGAAACATAAAGAGAGAAAGTATAGGGAGTATTTTTTTAAATAGATAAAACAACAAGAAGTATCAAAGAACTAAATAAAAACTAATCAATATATTTGTATAAAAATTTCTTTGATTTTACTGTTTAAATAGCCAGGACATGGAAGCAGCCTAAATGTCCATTGACAGATGAATGGATAAAGAAGGTGTGGTACATATATACAATGGAATATTACTCAGCTATAAAAAGGAAATAATTGGGTCACTTGTAATTATGTGGATGAACCGACAGTCTGTCATGCAGAATGAAGTAAGAAAGAGAAAAACAAATATGGTATGTTAACACATATTTGTGGAATCTAGAAAATAATACAGATGAACCTATTTGCATGTCAGGAATAGAGATGTAGATGGAGAGAACAGACATGTGGACATGGTGCAGGGGAGGGAAGGGTGAGACAAATTGGGATTTTAGGACTGACATATATACACTACCATGTGTAAAATAGATAGCTAATGGGAAGCTGCTGTACAGTACAGGGAGCTCAGCTCAGTGCTCTGTGATGACGTAGAGGGATGGGATGGGGGTGGATGGGTGGGAGAAAGGCTCAAGAAGAAGAGGATATATGTATGCATATAGCTGATTCACTTTGTGATACAGCAGAAATTAGCATAACATTGTAAAGCAGCTGTATGCCAATAAAAAATGAAAAAAATTCCTTTGGCTTATAACAACAAATGGAGAATTCCATAAATATAACCAGAATTATGATATCGTTTTGTTTTCATGCCCAGTTTATGAGGTGACTGTGAAATAATTTTTAGCTGAAACTCTAAAATATATTTGTCCTGCTGTATCTGCATTTTCCATTTGCAATATTATCTTTGTGGTGATCATCTGTGGGTAGATCAGGAGTATAAGAATGTGGTTATTCAAGAAGAGGGCTCACATTTTGGACAGTTCATCTCTTTTTTAAAAATTTATTTATTGACATAGAGTTGATTTACAAAGTGTTAATTTCTGCCGTATAGCAAAGTGATTCAGTTATACACATATTTATATTCTTTTTCATATTCTTTTTATTCGTGATTTATCACAAGATATTGAATATAGTTCCCTGTGCTATACACAGGACCTTGTTGTTTACCCACTCTGTATATAATAGTTTGCATCTGCTGATCTCAAGCTCCCAATCCCTCCCTCACTTCTTCCCCCTCCCCCCGTGGCAACCACAAGTCCGTTCTCTATGTTTGTGAGTTGGGCGATTCATCTCTGATCCCTCTCTCCCGTCTCAACCACTCCTTGCCTCTTGCTTGGGGATAAAAATGGCTTGGATTCTAACCCAACTTCAGTATTTTGGCCTTATGTATTAAAATTTTAAATATGCATTATTCTCTTTCACTAATTTCACATTTTGAAGTTTATTCAACAAAAATGCCCAGGACTTCCCTGGTGGTCCAGTGGTTAAGAATATGCCTGCCAATGCAGGGGGCACAGGTTCAATCCCTGGTCCCAGAAGGTTCCACCTGCAAGAGGCAACTGAGCCTGTGTACCACAACTACTAGAGCCAGCACTCCACAGAGCCCGTGCTCGACAACAGGAGAAACCACCGGAATGAGAAGCCCCTGCACCACAACTAGAGAGGAACTCCCATTCGCCACAACTAGAGAAAGCCCACATGCAGAAGTGAAGACCCAGCACAGCCAAAAATAAAACATTTTGTATTATTTTGTAAATAAATGAAATTTTAAAAAATGAAAAATGCCCAAATATACAAAGATACAGACAAGGGTTTTTACTGTTACCTTTTGTTTGTAACTGAAGATAAATGGGGCTAACCTAAATAACTGCCAGGAAGGGACCATAATGATATGGTCATTCAGAGGAATACATAGGTAGAGTTGTGTCTATTAATCCGGATATACTGAAAAAGGGAAAATTATAGGCAGCACCTCATAATACTCATATTATGGAAGGGTTTCATAAGGATCAACATCAATGATTGCAAACTCAAATGCATATGGGGGCCAGACTGGTTTTATAGATGGGTCAGGTAGGGACCTTAACAACTTTGAGAGCACATCCGATGTGGAAGTAACTGGTACTACCCAGCTTCAGATAGTCATTACTGGTAGGGGGGTGAATCTTTGGATTTTCCAAGAGAAGCTGTAAGTGATGGTATTTTTCATGCTACTCTGTGACACTCTGTTTCCCTCTCTGCCACCTTCAAATCTCAACAAAAATATCTCAGATACAAGAACCTTTTGATGTTTAGTTCATGGCAACTAATAGAAATATTTTTAAAAAAAAACTGTACAAGGTCATCTGTAAACTGGATTTGTCTTGCAGGCTCATGTCATTTCAATCTCTAAAACACTCCTGCATGCGTGCAAGCTTAGTTGCTCAGTCGTGTCCAACTCTCTGTGGTCCTATGGACTATAGCCCACCAGGCCTTTCTGTCCATGGAATTCTCCAGGCAAGAATACTGGAGTGGGTTGCCATCCCTTCTCTAAGGGATCTTCCTGACCCAGGGATCAAACCTTGGTCTTCTGTATTGCAGGCGGATTCTTTACCAGCTGAGCCACCAGGGAAGCCCCACCAGTGACTATCTCTGAATAATTACATTATGGGCCAATATCAGAGCATGGTTTTCCATGTTCTATACATTGCTCTATGTTTGAGGGTTTGTAGGACTGTTATAGAACCAGTTTATTGGTCGAGGTGAGTGGGTAAGGGGCCTATACCCTTGAGGAGCAAGGGCTAGGGCCTCTGCAGTGACCTGGAAATCCACGTCCTTGGACAGGTCTTGGAGATAAGCCTTAGACTGGTTCAAGGTAATGGAGAGTAAGTGGTTTTTGGAAATGTGCAGGTCCAAGGTATGCCCCAGTGAGGAGATGCCTCCTGAATGGATCAGATCTGGCAGGATGAGGAGGCTCATGGGAAAAACCTTGACCACCAGGAGCCTCTTGATGGACAGCTGGTCCCATGGCCATGACTCCCCTGCAAGAGAACTATGGGGTGTAGATGGTAAGTGTCTGCTTCCTTCCATGAAGATGTTCAGATCTGCCACATAGCTCCCCCACCCCACCTGCAAGGCAACTCAGCACAGCCTCATGTAGCCTAGAGTTTGACAGTTTTATTGGTTGTCCAGATAGTGTCCCATCCCCTGCTTCTGACCCCTCCAGCCACAGGCCCCTCACTCAGAAGGCAGTCTGCTGGAAGACTTGGTATGACGTCATGGTCTGGCGTAGAGAGCTGGTGCACACAGGGTGCTGGGTGGCTCTTGAACTTGCAGCTGCACACACCCTCCCCCTTCCCATCAGCGGGGCTGTAGAGCAGTGAGGCTTTCTTGTTTCCTTACTGTGTTTATGATAAATACAAACATACCTACTTTACTGGCCTTATGCTGGAAAGGTCTGAACCCGAATGCATTTCCAGACCATTTCAGATTGGAGCCAGTTCCTGGATTTTGGTCCAGCTTAGGTTGTATTACTGACAGTAAGAATCTTGAGTCTGGTGGGTACTCCTGGGCTCATCTACATAATGATGATGGGCTTGTCTGGATACTGCTTTGGACTAGGGTTTCTACAGCTTCGAGGTACTTCTGGTCATGTTGGACTGTATGAGTCCTCAATGGTGGAAGCAGCATTTTAAGAATTCCGGGGCAGAATGATTTTCTCTGTCATTTCCATGGTGTGCCCAGAGCTTGTGAGACAAAGAATAGATAAGTGATCATCTGTCATTCATTCACTCTTTCATTCAACAAAGATGTTCTGAGAATTCCCTGTTGGTCCAGTGGTTAAGATTTGGGGCTTCCATTTCAGCAGGTGTTGGGATTGATCCTTGGTCTGGGAACTAAGATCCTGCATGCTGCGTGGTGAGGTCAAAAAAAAAAAAAAAAAGGAAGAATTGCTTGGGCTCTGCTGCCATCAACATAGATGCATGTTCTGAGTGCTTCCCATGTGTCTGGCCCTGTGTTGTACCCCTATGAGAGTGAGGTATTTGCATGTAGCTCCCAGCTTTGGAGGTGACATCAAATCAACCAGACTGAAGAGTCCTGTGGTGAGGGTCAGCACACAGTGCCTCGGGAGACCCCAGTGGAAGTTGGGGGAAGACTTCCCTCAAGAGGTGGCACCTGGGCTAAGTTGGGAGAGATGAGCAGGAGGAGTTAGCCTGGTAAGGAATGGAGGGGGCTGTTGAGAGACCCCACAGGCGTAAAGGCGTGAAGGCAGGAGAGGACCTGGAGTCTTCTGGGAACAGCCCGCACTCTGTAGAGCCTGAGTACTGGGTTTGTGGCAGGAGATGTCAGGCTTTCGGGCCAGCGTGGGCAGCTACCTGATCATTTGACAGAGCAGCCTGGTTGCCTGGACCCCATCCTGAAAGCACCTGAAAGCCAATGATTGGTTTTTAGCTAGGGAGATTTGGGGCTGCTTTATATCAATATCTGGAGTAGAAAATGGTACTCTACTCCAGCATTCTTGCTTGGGAAATCCCATGGACAGAGGAGCCTGGCAGACTACAGTTCATGGGGCTGCAAAGAGTCAGACATGACTGAGCTCAGCTCACATATATCAATATATTTCTGTCAACAAGTATTTTCACCCAGAGTTTTCATTTTGCGTTCCCTTGATTCTATGAACCAAGAGGGAGGGGGTGGAAATACTGGTGTGTTTTTCTGAAGTGAAAAGAAAGAGCAATGTGTTAAAAAAGAAATAACATGCTACAAAATGATGGCTGAGAAACGGTAGCTTTAAGTTTTTTACCTTCCTGTGCTGCTTGATTTTAGACATTTCATGACATGTTGTACATTGTCTGCAAGTTAATTAAGCCATCGACTTGGAAGGTAGCTGGTAAATTCCAAACCAGTTTCGAGGGTGTGTATATATTCTGTGTGGGGAGCTGGTTAAAGGCATCTGAAACATTATGATAATCCTCGCTGAGTATTGCTAGAATTTTCTACTGGCAATTCACCCATTTCTGGCATCATTACCCACAAAAGGCTTGACTTCCCTGGAAAGGTAGATGAATACTCAGTTAATAGGAAGAGAATAAGCATGTTTAACTTGGTAAGAACTTGACTTCCCTGTCCCACAAGGGGAAAGGGAAAAGTCGGTGGTTTTTGAGAGAGAAGGGAGGGAAGGGAGGAGCAGCCCGGGGTGGCTGATGACGCTGTGAAAGCCCCACAATTGCTGTCGAGGTGGTTTTTCACCCCTGGAGCAGGGTGATCTCATTCGTTGCTCCCTATGCACTCAACCCTGGCTTTCTGCTCTTTTTGCCATGAGGACACCTGCAACTGCTGAATGTGTAAATGTTCCCCAGGGAGGCTGTGAGGATTCTTAGAGGCAGACTAAGCAGGATTCTGGTGCTACTCTGCAACCTACTTAGCTGTGAGAGCCTGGGAAAGTGGCTTATCCTACCTGTCTGATCTCAGGATGCCTACCTGGCCTGGTCGTCTGTGACAAGGGAGTGAGATGAGATGTTTAGGGTACAGTGACTGGCACTTAACTGACGTTCAATAGATGTTCTTTCCTGACCCTTGACTAAAACTGTTGGGTTGGCCAAAAATTTCATTAAGATTTTTCTGTCAGATGGTAGGGAAAAACCCAAATGAACTTTGGGACCAACCCAGTACTTTTATTTTTTTATTTTTTCAACCCAGTACTTTTAATTGGTTTCCATAGGAATAGATATGTGAATCCCAGACTCTCTCCCCTGCTTACTTTTCACCAGTAAGGAAACACATGTGTAGAGAAGTGGGAACTTGGGGAAGAGAATACCCTGTATTCCAGTCCTGGTGTTACTTCTCACTTGGGACAGGTCACTTGATAGTTTTGAGACTTAGGTTTCTTCTCTGTAAAATGGGAACAGTGATGCCCAACACTTCCTACATCTTCCATGGTCACTGTAAGGACTCAGTGAGGTGAGCCAGGGTTCCCAAACGTGAGAGCATCAGAATCACCCAGTGAACGTGAAAGTCGCTCAGTTATGTCCGACTCTTAGTGACCCCATGGACTGTATAGTCCGTGGAATTCTCCAGGACAGAATACTGGAGCGGGTAGCCTTTTCCTTCTCCAGGGGATCTTCCCAACCCAGGGATCGAACCGAGGTCTCTCGCATTGCAGGAGGATTCTTTACCAGCTGAGCCACAAGGGAAGCCCCAGAATCACACAGTCACCTTGTTAAAACAGATTGCTGACTCCTTCCGCAGGAGTTCTGATTCTTAAGTCTCGAGGGAGGCTGAGAAATTGCGTTTCTAACCAATTCCCAGGTAGGGCTGATATGGTGGTCCCATGCCACACTTTGACGACAGGACAGGCTGTCAACACCAGATAGAAGTAAGCTACTATCATTCTTTGTTTTTGTTTTTGTTTTTTTTGAGTAGGGGTCACAATGTAGTCTGAATTTTGCAATATGGAGTTCATAATCTGAGCCATAGTCATCTTGGTATTGTTTTTGCTGACTGTATAGAGCTTCTCCATCTTCGGCTGCAAAGAATATAATCAATCTGATTTTGGTATTGAACATCTGGTGATGTCCATGTGTAGAGTCATCTCTTGTGTTGTTGGAAGACGGTGTTTGCTATGGCGAATGCAGTCTTTAAAAAAATTTTTTTTTAAATTTCAGACTTAAATTGAAGAAAATAGGTAAAATCACTAGGCCATTCAGGTATGACCTAAATCATATCCCTTATAACTACACAGTGGAAGTGACAAATAGATTCAAGGGATTAGATCTGATAGAGTGCCTGAAGAGCTATGGAAGGAGGTTTGTAACATTGTACAGGAGGCAGTGATCAAACCCTCCCTAAGAAAAAGAAATGCAAAGAGGCAAAATGCTTGTCTGAGGAGGCCTTACAAATAGCTGAGAAAAGAAGAGAAGCAAAAGGCAAAGGAGAAAAGGAAAGATATACTCATCTGAATGAAGAGTTCCAAAGAATAGCAAGGAGAGATAAGGAAGCCATCCTAAATGAACAATACAAAGAAATAGAGGAAAACAATAGAATGGGAAAGACTACAGATTTCAAGAAAATGAGAGAAGACAAGCGAGAATTTCATGCAAATTTGGCCCAATAAAGGACAGAAATGGTATGGCCCTGACAGAAGCAGAAGCTATTAAGCAGAGGTGGCAAGAATACACAGAAGAACTATACAAAAAAGATCTTAATGACCTGGATAACCACGATGGTGTGATCACTCACCTAGAGCCAAACATCCTGGAATGTGAAGTCAAGTGGGTCTTAGGAAGTGTCACTATGAACAAAGCTGGTGGAGGTGATGGAATTCCAGCTGAGCTATTTCAAATCCTAAAAGATGATGCTGTGAAAGTGCTGCACTCAAAATGCCAGCAAATTTGGAAAACTCAGTAGTGGCCACAGGACTGGAAAAGATATTTTCATCCCAATCCCAAAGAAAGGCAATGCCAAAGATGGTTCAAACTACTGCATAATTGCACTCATTTCACATGCTAGCAAGGTCATACTCAGAATCTTCCAAGCTAGACTTTAACAATATGTGAACTGAGAACTCCCAGATGTATAAGCTGGATTTAGAAAAGGCAGAGGAACCTGAAATCAAGTTCCCAACATTCGTTGGATCATTGAAAAAGCAAGAGATTTATAGGAAAAGCGTCTACTTCTTCTTCACTGACTACGCCAAAGCCTTTGACTGTGTAGATCACAACAAACTGTGGAAAATTCTTCAAGATATAGGAATACCAGGACACCTTACCTGCCTCCTGACAAACCTGTATGCAGGTCAAGAGGCCACAGTTAGAATCGGACATGGAATAGCAACAGACTGGTTCCAAATTGGGAAAGGAGTACGTCAAGGCTGTACATTGTCACCCTGCTTATTTAACTTAGATGTGTTGTACATCATACAAAATGCTGGGTTGGATTAAGCACAAGCTGTAATCAAGATTGCAGGGAGAAATATTGATAACCTCAGATATGCAGATGACACCACCTTTATGGCAGAAAGCAAAGAAGAACTAAAGAGCCTTTTGATGAAGGTGAAACAGGAGAGTGAAAAGCTGCTTTAAAACTCAACATTCAAAAAACAAAGATCATGGCATCCAGTCCTATCACTTCATGGAAAATGGGGAAACAATGGACATAGTGAGAGAGTTTATTTTCTTGGGCTCTAAAATCACTGCAGATGGTGACTGCAGCCATGAAATTAAAAGATGTTCACTCATTGGAAGAAAAGCTATGAAAAACCTAGATAGTACATTAAAAAGCAGAGAAATTACTTTGCCAACAAAGGTCTATATAGTCAAAGTTATGGTTTTTCCAGTAGTGATGTACAGATGTGAGAACTGGACCATAAAGAAGGCTGAGCACCAAAGAATTGATGCTTTCAAACTGTGCTGTTGGAGAAGACTCTTGAGAATCCCTTGGACTGCAAGGAGATCTAACCAGTCAATCCTAAAGGAAATCAACCCTGAATATTCATTGGAAGGACTGATGCTGAAGCTGAAGCTCCAATACTTTGGCCACACGATGCAAAGAGCCGACTCACTGGAAAAGACCCTGGGACAGATTGAAGGCAGGAGGAGAAGGGGACTATGGAAGACGAGATGGTTGGATGGCATCACCGACTTAACGGACGTGAGTGTGAGCAGGTTCTGGGAGTTGGTGAGGGACAGAGAGGCCTGGTGTGCTGCAGCCGTGGGCTCACAGAGAGGCAGACATGGCTGAGCGACTGAGCAACAGCAAGAGCAACATGATGTAGCGCTTTCCCCGGTGGCTCAATGGCAGAGAGTCTGCCTGCAATGCGGGAGACACAGGAGATGTGGGTTCAGTCCCTGGGTCAGGAAGATCCCCTGGAGTAGGAAATGGCAACCCACTCCAGTATTCTTGCCTGGAGAATCCCATGGACAGAGGAGCCTGGTGGGCTACAGTCCTTGGGGTTGCAAAGATTCAGACAGTTTAGCAACTGAGCAGGCACATGTACATATAATGTAGTAACCACCACTTGGCTATCATTCTAATTTTAGGGTTCTTATTTTGGCCGTGTCAAATAGTTGTTTAATTTTGAAAATTTAAGTGGAACTAATATAAGTGGTGAGGAGGAAGACTTTTGTGTTCTAGGGGGGTTAGAATCCACCTTTGCTCCAAAGGACACCTGTGTGATGCAGATACAGGAGTGAGGGGCCTGGACTGACCAGGTGTCAATACAGTTTTTATCAGCCTGCCCTGCTTGTGATGTGCTGGTTTAAAAAACACATTTCTGTAACATTCTCCTGTTGTACAAGACTCTTTACCAGGTATTAAGGGCACACTTTAAGGAAATTCTGGTAAATGACAGGAGACTTCCATAGGCCAGAATCTCTTCTGGTAACTTGTGAAAAACCCCATCATCCTTAGGATTTTTAAGTACATAAAGGATGGATTTTCCCACTGGGGAACTCATCGGTCCTGACTATTTTATTTTAGAAGGTGGATGGAAAAGATAAAGGGGCATGGTGACATTTCTATCACTTAATGATCAATCTGAGTTACAGATCTGAAATTAATAGCTTCTCCCTGACCCACCCACCCAACCAGTACTTAAATTCTCCTTTGTCATTGTTTCTCAAAGAAATCACGTCATAAGAAATGCTACCTGGATCTGCAGATCCTTCAAACATAGCCAAGGCGGGAGACTCAGTGTTACATTAGGGTTAGGAGTTTAGGTTCTGGGGTCAGATAGATGGGCCCACCTCTTCACTTTCCGGCTTGGAGACTGTGACCTTGATGAGTAAACTTCTAAACACCCATTTTCTTATCTAAATTGAGGACAGTAGTGGTACCTACTCCAAAGAGGCCTTGGGAGGGTTAGATAAGAATGTGAAGACTCAATGCGTGCGTGCTAAGTCGCTTCAGTCGTGTCTGACTTTATGCAATTCTATGGACTGCAGCCTGCCGGGCTCCTCCGTCCATGGGAATTTTTCAGGCAGGAATACTGGAGTGGGTTACCATGCCCTCCATCTGGGGAACTTCCCGACCCAGGGATTGAACCCGTATCTCCTGCATTGCAGGTGGATTCTTAACCCATGGAACTGCCTGGGAAGTGAAGGCTCAATAAATGACAACTATTTTTACTGTGAGGAGATTTTTAAGAGTTTAGAATCAGGCCAACTGCTGAATGCCCCCCCCCTCCCCGGCCCCCACACCGAGAATCATCCAACAATGTTCAGATGGCTTGTGGAGCTTAGATTGTCCATTTTCTCCAATTTGTTCGTATGGTTTTGGATTGAAAGATAAGGGAGGAGTCTTTTGCATGGGGACTGGGGAAAGAAATGGGGGCACAGGGACAGTGGATGGCGTGTGAGGGGTCTGACCCTGCCTGGAGCCAGGAAGCGATGCTCAGCCCCTGTGAGGGAGGGCTTAGAGCCGCAAGCTGAAGGACCTGTTCTTCCCCGGTCATGGGGGACATCAGTAAGTCAAAGGCCAAGGTGACAAAACGCAGAGTTGGGAAAAGGACTTACAATGGCGCCACGGGTGCAATGAGAACACAAGGGACCTGGGTCTGCCTCACCTCTCAAGGGCTTGAGGTCCCAGGAGGCGGCATCCTGGGCAGGAAAGCAGTGTTTTAACAGAAGCCACAGCATCCATGGAGATGACAAGCTAATTCTCATGGGGACCTGTGAGTGGGTAGTAGTTATTCATGAAGAACATGAGGGGACTTGTCTGAAGGTTCTCCCTCTGCATGCAGAGAAGTCCCTAAATAACGGGGTGGGAGGAACCACAGTTAACAGGTGGGAACCAGGAGTAGGGACATTTGGGTGATGTAGCTGAAGCCTGCCACAGAGTGCTGGACACTTGGTAACCATCTAGGAACTGATCTTTTGACTGATAATTTATTTATTTGCTGTGCTGGGTCTTGGCTGGGGCATGTGGAATCTTTTAACTGCAACAAGTGAACTCTTGGTTGCAGCACGTAGGCTCTAGTTCCCTGACCAGGGATGGAACCTGGGCCCCCTGTGTTGGGCATTTGGAGTCTTAGCCACTGGACCATCAGGGAGGTGCCCAGGGACTGGTCATTATTCCCAGCTGTTTCCAGCTACCTGGCCTTCCCCTGTGCCCATGGGACTGGGCAAGTTCTGCTTGAGCATAGAAGAACATGGGAATTCTCAACCCCTCCTTCCATGGAACTCTCTGGAGAATGCAAAGCAGGAAATTAAGTCTACACAAAGTAATTTTTTCCTCATCAGAACCACAAAGTGTCTACTCCTGAGAGGAAAGAGTAGCTTAGGCCTGAGCTTCTAGGAAACAGTGATGATCCTGACTGTATTTGCTGGGCCCTAGACTTGGAGTCAGAAGACCTGGTGCAGACCCCAGATCTGTTACCTCTGAGCTCTGAGGTCATAGGCTAATTATCTAACTTCCTTGTCTATAACGTGGGGACAAAATTGCCTGCCTACCTACCAGATAATAAATGTAACAGTGTTTTGTAAACTGTCAAGTTCTGTTTAGGGAATTAAGGAAAGTGGTTTTGGTGTGGCTGATGACGGCTCCTAGGGCTACTGGCATTCAATCAAGGGATGGTCTGATTCCACAATGAAGACTCATGAGGGATTAATTCAGGCGTGGAGACAGGTGAAGGATGGGAGGGGTTTGGGGACATCCCTGGACACTCCTACTCCTGAGTCTGGTCCATGGGATGTCATCAGGAGGCAACGGTGACTGGGTCATTCTGAAGATGTGGCAGGTGCCTCTCCTCGCTCTCCTGCAGTGGCTGTTTATCCCCGTCTCCCTTCTAGGCTGTGCTCATCTACGTCAGGGACTGCATTTTCTTCTCACTGTCGTCCAGCCCCTGACACAGGGCCTGCCATGGTGAGGGTTCTGTCAGGGTTTACGGAACGACTCAGTCAGTGACTGAGAGGGTGTATTGTCTGGTTTGGGACCGTGGTCCTTGTCTCTGTTCTGCACACTTACTCTCTTTCTCACATTGCTTCTCCTTCCAAAATGTCCTTAAAGTAAGTCAAAGCTCTGGGGAGACTGGAAGGTGGGGACACAAATTCACAGGTTGAAAAAACAGGAAACCCTGAGAAAGAAAATAAGAATTGCTTTCTGTTCTGAGCCATTTGCACCTTGAGGATCAACTCTGGGGGAGAACGGAGATTTGGGAATTGGTTGCTGGCGGTGGGTGGGGTGTGGAGAGTTTCTCTGTCTTGAGGCAGCAATACTATTCTGTGACTTTAAGGAGATGGGGACTCCCAAGACTACCCTGGAAATAAGTGCTTTTTCTAAAAGAACAGGGAGCTTACAAAATACATCTAGCAATGGCTCCCATTGTTGTTAGGGTGGAAACAGGTGTTCTATGAGTTTCCTGGATGCTGCTATGATTCTAGGGAATATCTTGATTTTATGTTGGTTCCCATTGTTGCTCCCCAAACCTTTTAGGAATAGAGACAGCAGTGACATTGTTGAGGATGGTGTCCTTTCTCTGAGGATTTGCCTTATACCATCCTGTTTCATTTCTCACAACAGCTCTATAAGATTAGTTAGAATCTTGACCCCATTTTACATATGAGGAAACTGAGGCCCAGAGAACTTAAGTGATTTCCCCAAGGTCACACAGCCAGTCAATTTAATTTGAACCATGTCTGAATCCTGGCCTGAAAGCTACATCCATGCCCTCTTCCACCTCCCTGAACGGCCTCCTTTGAAAAGTGTAAGGTTGAGTTTATGATGAAATTGTATAGACTTGCCTCTGAAGTATATTCTAGGCAGTTCAAATAAAGCCCTTCAAAATACAGACTGTGTGAATTTCCCCGACAAGAAATTCTCCCTCCTCCTAATCCCCCCCTAACACCCTGGAGAGCAGTCCCCTCCCCCTCCAAGGTTTAGCCTGGAGCCTAGGGGAGAAAACGGAACAAGAAAACAATGAAATAAAACAAAAGACCCAGAGGCCTGTAACCAGTCATGAATGAAACACACTTCTCCAGCCTCACAAAATGTCAGTCAGATTATCTTTGTTCTGAAAGCTCTGGTTTCACAGAGCATCAATTTCTCGTAATAATAAGCCTTTTTATTCCTCAAACTAATGACGCAGCCTGGTCTTGAGGATTCGTATCATGTCTGTTGCTCATCCAGGATGACAGACACACTGACAGTTTGTCACTTCCCTTCTTTTCTCTCCCTTTCCCGTTACACATGATTCCCGCCTCAGCGCAAGCAGGGGCTCTCAGCGGCATCTCCCCTTTCCTCCTCTGCTGGGCTCACTGCCACACAGCTGCGCACAGCTCTTTGAGTTTCCATGAATAGTTTCATCTTTCTCCCCACCTCATCCACCCTTCCATGGTGACTCCTGTCAGCCGGTGTGCTGGGGGCGCTTCTTCATGGGGGCTGAGCATTTCAGGCTCTATGTTTGAGCTAACACTTATCACCCACTGGAGAAGGAAATGGCAACCCACTCCAGTATCCTTGTCTGGAAAATCTTATGGACAGAGGAGCCTGGTGGGCTGCAGTCCACGGGGTCACAAAGAGTCGGGCACGACTGAGCGACTAACACTTACTTACTTACTTACCATGCATGGGCTCTGTTCCCAGCACATGCTGAGAGCTTTGAATGAATTATCTTGTTTGCTAATTGTAACATCCTGATGAGGTGGATCCTGGTGATAAATCCACTGTACAGACGAGGACACTGAGACACAAGGTCTGCAAGGACACATAGTCCTCTAGAGTCTAGAATCTATGTTCCTAACCAGCAGGGCTCATCAGCTTAGGTTTTGTTCTGGAAACTTCTTTGTGAAAATCAGAGTCTTGAGGGTTAATCTCTGGTTTTTCAAGTTTTCAGCCCACAGGTCCCTAGAGAATCAAGGTGGACAGTAACCTCAGAAAGATCAAGTCAAGCAGTAACAATAATTAGAGGGAGTTACAGAATATCCACAGACTGTTTAAGATAACCGAAGCCTGACTACACTCTCCCTGGAAGGACAGCCCGGGCATGGTGGTTGGAATACCCCTGCTCCTGCCTCCATCTGTCCCCTCCTGCTAGGCCTCCTCCCCGTCATCTGCATCTTCCCCACACTTCTGTCATCACAACCATCTACAGACAGGTAGGTCGGGTGGCTTGAAGGACAGCAGTTTTCCCTATTTCAGGTGGGTCAGGATCACGTGGGAAGCTCAAATGAAATGCAGATTCTGGAAATTCTGATTCAGAAGGCCTGGGAGAGGGACCTAGAATTTTCATTTTCCAAGCTCCTCTGGTGATCCTGATGCAAGAAGTCTCCAAGTCACTACTCACTTTTTTTAGTTTGTTTTTTTTTTAATGTAGATCATTTTTAATGTCTTTATTGAACTTGTTACAGAACTGCTTTTGGTTTAATGATTTAATTTCATTAAAAATTATTTAATTTTTAATGATTTTTTTTTGTCCTGGCGCATATGGGGTCTTAGCTCCCTGAGCAGGGACTGAACCCCTAGCCCCTGCGTTCGAAGATGAAATGTTCACCACAAACTGCTAGAGAAGTCCCCAAGCCACTATTTAAAAGTAACTGTTGCTTCTTGGACTATAGCATTGGGACAAGGAAGCAAAAAGCACCGGTTTATCAGCGACCTGATTTTGTCTTCAGCCATCTCTCACAGACGCAGGAAAGCATGACTGTAATCCCTGGAGCCCAGAATCGCTGAGTTGCCCTCACTCTCTGCTCCTCCTCATCCTTCACCTCTGTTACTGGGGAGGATGCAGCTGAGGAGCTGTTCATCTTTATCTGCTGTGCTTATTGTAGGGGCTCAGTAATATGTGTTATTATTTTCTAATCTTCTTAACTTGGATGAAGATTTTTATCTGCTGGTCTAAGATCTCCTACCTAGGGATTCCCTAACCTTTGACTCCCCATTTAGACCAACTGGATTGATCAGGAAAGAATAGGGAAGATGCTGCACTAGAGACAGATTATAAAGACAGCTGCATGTAGGTGAAGGTTAGGTGTGGACACAGCTGAAGTTGCCCCCAACTTGCTTTCCTCTTCACCTTGTGCTGATGGCCCCACCTCCCACAGGAGACCTATTTCCCAAGAAGAGGAGTGGCCACCTTTCCCATCCCAGATATAATCTCCTTTGCAGCACTCCCATTGTTCTGCTCAATTAACAACCAATCCGTCAACGTCAAGTTGCCTGTAATCACTGGCTCTATCAGGTTAGTAATAAACCTCTGAATAGGTCATTGTGCAATTAGTTATTTCATTTTCTTTGGTCTGTATTGTGCTTCTAAAACCAGAGCTTTTCTGATGTTCACATAGGCTGTAGGTAGTGCCTGAAACATAGAAGGTGCTCCATAAATGTTTGTTGATTAAGTACTATAATTCTGTAAACCCACAATTTTTTGAGGACCATTTGTCCCCAGAGGAGATTCTGTAGGCTGGATCAGTATAATTTCATATTAAGTTCTGCTCTTCTTCTCAGACAAAATACAAAAATTCTGAGTCATGTATTAAGTGTTTCATCTGCTGGATCATTGAAAAAACAAGAGAGTTCCAGAAAAACATCTATTTCTGCTTTATTGACTATGCCAAAGCCTTTGACTGTGTGGATCACAATAAACTGTGGAAAATTCTGAAAGAGATGGGAATACCAGACCACCTAACCTGCCTCCTGAGAAATCTGTATGCAGGTCAAGAAGCAACAGTTAGAACTGGACATGGAACAACAGACTGGCTTCAAATAGGAAAAGGAGTACGTCAAGGCTGTATACTGTCACTCTACTTATTTAACTTATATGCAGAGTACATCATGAGAAACACTGGGCTGGAGGAAGCACAAGCTGGAATCAAGATTGCCGGGAGAAATATCAATCACCTCAGATATGCAGATGACACTACCCTTATGGCAGAAAGTGAAGAGGAACTAAAGAGCCTCTTGATGAAAGTGAAAGAGGAGAGTGAAAAAGTTGGCTTAAAGCTTAACATTCAGAAAACTAAGATCATGGCATCCGGTCCCATCACTTCATGGCAAATAGATGGGGAAACAGTGGATACAGTGGCTGACTTTATTTTTTTGAGCTCCAAAATCACTGAAGATGGTGATTGCAGCCATGCAATTAAAAGACACTTACTCCTTGGAAGGAAAGTTATGACCAACCTAGACAGCGTGTTAGAAAGCAGAGAGATTACTTTGCCAACAAAAGTCCATCTAGTCAAGGCTATGGTTTTTCCAGTGGTCATGTATGGATGTGAGAGTTGGACTATAAAGAAAGCTGAGTGCCAAAAAATTGATGCTTTTGAACTGTGGTGTTGGAGAAGACTCTCGAATCCCTTAGACTACAAGGAGATCCAACCAGTCCATCCTAAAGGAGATCAGTCCTGAGTGTTCATTGGAAGGACTGATGTTGAAGCTGAAACTCCAATACTTTGGACACCTGATGCGAAGAGCTGACTCACTAGGAAATACCCTGATGCTGGGAAAGATAGAGGGCAGAAGGAGAAGGGGACGACAGAGGATGAGATGATTGGATGACATCACCAACTCAATGGACATGGGTTTGGGTGGACTCCAGGAGTTGGTGATGGACAGGGAGGCCTGGCATGCTGCAGTTCATGGGGTCACAAAGAATCAGACATGACTGAGTGACTGAACTGAACTGAAAGCAAATTTAAAAGACTGTCTGTTCTGAGACCATGTAAAGTGAAAGTGTCAGTTACTCAGTTGTGTCCAAGTCTTTGTGACCACATGGACTGTAGCCCTCCAGGCCCCTCTGTCCATGGGATTCTCCAGGCAAGAACAATGGAGTAGGCTGCCATGCCCTCCTTCAGGGGTTCTTCCTGACCCAAGGATTGAACCTGTGTCTCTCACATTGCAGGCGGATTCTTTACCTGCGGTTGTTGTTGTTCAGTTGCTAAATTGTGTCCGACTTTGTGACCTCATGGACTGCAGCATACCAGACTTCCTTGTCCTTCACTATCTCTTGGAGTTTGCTCAAATTCTATTGTATTTTATTG
Organism: Cervus canadensis; assembly: GCF_019320065.1. Classification (NCBI taxonomy): domain Eukaryota; kingdom Metazoa; phylum Chordata; class Mammalia; order Artiodactyla; family Cervidae; genus Cervus; species Cervus canadensis. The sequence goes on from NC_057389.1 coordinate 51,794,663, forward strand.
GTCTATTAAGTTGCTGATGCCATCCAACCATCTCATCCTCTGTCGCCCCCTTATCCTGCCCTCAATCTTTCCCAGCATCAGGGTCTTTTCCAATGAGTTGGCTCTTCACATCAGGTGTCCAAAGTATTGGAGCTTCAGCTTCAGCATGGAGCTAAATTTAGAAGACTGTCTATTCTGAGACTATGTTCTTTGTAATTTGGGGGTGTTAAAATTACCATTATTCTATGAGGTGATAGCAAGAGATGTGACTGTATTGACTCAACTGACTCCCCATCCTTTTTTTTTGGGTAGGTACCAACATCTCTTGACTAGAGGACTCAAGTAGCCTCCAGAAGTTACCTGCCTGAAACCACTTCACCTCTGTTATCTTTCAGTTACAATACAGAGAAGCAGATTCTATCTGACTTGAGTATTTCCTCAAAGGTAGACTATTTAAAAGAGGGTAGGCCTAAAGGCATGGCACTATCCTGAGTTGGATCCTGGAAGAGAAAAAGGATATTAGTGGATAGACTGGTGAAATCCAGATGAAGTTTGTAGTTTAGTTAATGGTATGGTAATCTATCATTTGTTAGTGTTTTCCTTATGCTGAGTACACCATGGTTATGTAAGATGTGAACAATAGGAGAAACTGGGTGAAGGGTATAGGAAGTCTGTGTACTATTACCATTTTTGTAGCTTTTCCAAGAACCTAAGATTATTCCAAAATAAAAGCTCATTTAAAAAAAATGCTCACAATCCATGTGAGGCTTCCCCTGGGGCTCAGCAGTAAAGAATCTGCCTGCAATTCAGGAGACCTGGATTCAATTCCTGGGTTGGGCAGATCCTCTGGAGAAGGGCATGGCAGCCTACTCCATTATGCTTGCCTGGAAAATCCCAGGGACAGAGGAGCCTGGTGGGCTATAGAGTCCATAGCGTCACAAAGGGTTGGACACTACCCAAGTGACTGAGTATGCACGCACAGTTCCTTGTGCTTGAAAACCATTTGACCAGAGTTACCTTTTCAAAATGTAAACCAGAGCACATCAGTATCTTTCTTAGTATTTCAGTGACTTCCCACTGCCCTGGAAATAAAATCCCACAGCCACACCAGGATCTTGGGAATCAATATCGCTTATATCTCGCATCTCATCTCTGGTCCTTCCTCTCTGCCTTTGATGACTTTGGTCACAGTGGCTGTCCTGCATTTTCTTGACTAGGGCACACTTATCCCCTCTGTAGGCCTTTCTTTCTTTCTTTTTAAATTTGTTTTTTGGCTGTGCTGGGTTTTTGTTGCTGGGTGCAGGCTCTCCCTAGTTGCAGTGAGCGGGAGCGACTCTGTGGCGGGGTTTGGGCTTCTCATCGCAGCGGCTCTTGTTTCAGATCAGGGGCTCTAGGGCACATGGGCTCAGTAGCTGTGGAGCATGGGCTTAGCAGCTCCAAGGCATGTGGGATCTTTTCAGACCAGGGATTGAACCCATGTCCCCTGCAATGGCAGGTGAATTCTTAACCACTCCGCCACCAGGGAAGTCTGCCCTCCTTAGGCCTTTCCGCTGCCTCCACCTAGAACCCTCTTCCTCCAGATGTCCACATGGCTGGCTCCTCTGGACACTTAGGGCTCTTCTCCAGTGCTCTTGCTGTCCACCCCGTCCAGCGTAGCTTCCCTGCCGACCTGTCACAGTCGTTCCCTCCACTTTGCTTTGTGTTCTTCAAAACACCTAACACCTTCTATTAAATTACTTAAATGATGTGTCTGCTGGTTATTTGTTTATTGTCTCCTACTGCCTTGGATATTAGCTCCATGAGGGCTAAGTCTCTTCAGTCGTGTCTGATTCTGTGCGACACTATTGACTCTAGCCTGCCAGGCTCCTCTGTCCATCAGATTCTCCAGGCAGCAATACTAAAGTGGGTTGCAATGCTCTCCTCCAGGGGATCTTCCCAACTCAAGGATCGAACCCTCATCTCTTACATCTCCTGCATTGGCAGGTGAATTCTTTACCATTAGCGCCACCTGGGGATCCCAGCTCCATAAGGACAGGAATTTATGTTCATCACTGGATTCCTATCACCTAGAGCAGTGTCTGGCACATACCAGAGGCTCTCTAATTATTTGTTGAGGGAAAGAAAGAAGGGGTATTTCACACAGGAAGCCTTCCTGACCGCTGCTCAGGGATAAGACTCCCTGTTTCTGGTCCTGTGGACTCCTGCACTTCTCTCTCCCACAGCTCTTGCCCGACTGGGTTGTAACAGTCCACTGGGTTGTAACTGTGTCCCTCACCAGGCCCTGAGGGCAGGTGGGTAAAATGATGTGATTGACCCACCTGCGTACTTTCAGAGGTGGCACCTAACTGGGATAGAGGGGCATTAATGGGTGGAATTCACAGGGCCTCTGGCTTGAATGCTTGCTGACTGTCTTGGGGAGTCCAAGATGAACCCTGTTTTAGACAGGACCAGTCACTGACCACTTCATTCATCTTTGGATCATCACTGTCTAATATTAGAGTATACTCAGTAGGGACTTCCCTGGCGGTTTAGTGGTTAAGATTCCATGCTTCCATCACAGGGGGTGTGGGTGGGATCCCACATGCCCCGTTGCACACCCCCCACCCCCCCAAAATAGAATACACTGCATAGGGAATTCCCCAGTGGTCCAACAATGGTTAGGGCTCTGTGCTTCTGCTGCCAGGCACCTGGTTGGGAAACTAAGATTGTGCAAACCGCTCAGTGCAGCCAAAAATAAAATAAAAAGAAGAACACACTCAATAAATATACACTTTTTGATTAATAAGGAAGAGCATGGGAAAAAGTCGTCTAGCTGTGGGACCTGAGGGGGAATCAGAAATGGACTTGAAAATTCAGCCAGTGTCTAAGCACTGCCCACAGAGGAGGCTTCCCAGCTGGCTCAGTGGTAAAGAGTCCGCCTGCCAATGCAAGAGATCTAAGAGATACAGGTTCGATCCCTGGGTCAGGAAGATCCCCTGGAGGAGGGCATGGCAACCCACTCCGGTATTCTTGCCTAGATAATCCCATGGAGAGAAAAGCCTGGTGGACTACGGTCCATGGGGTCGAAAGCATGAGCGAGCAAACATGCCCACACAGAGGAGTGAACTGGGGGCTTCGCTCTGTTCTGTCTTGGTCTCAATTCAGTTCTTCCTGTGTTTCATCTTCTATGTACTTCCTTGGGCCCTTGTCAGCCACGTTTTCTCCAGGTATCAGTTTTATTGGCCATCTTGTCTTCCTTTCATTTTAGCCTCTCTTACCTCCCCTCTGTGGCTGAGATAAAATCTTTCCCAAACAGCTGCCCCAGCAGACTCCCTCAGTCTTGCTCAGCCATGACCACAATGTTCAGGGAAAGGAAATTAACCTCTTCCCCCAATTAAGTATAGGTCTTTCATCTTCTCTGGTTTATGCAAGAAAAGGGCAGAACTGTGGAAAGAGTGTGTTACTTGGGGTTAGGCTAGATGGGTTTCCAAACCTTGTCTTGTAACGAGTGAGTAAACTTGGGCAGGAAATGTAACCTCCCAGAGCCTCAATCTCGTCATCCACAGAGCAGGGATGTGACTGTTGATGGACATGTGTGTGCCCATGTGTACACCATCATGTACCCACACTTCACATAGCGGACCTTCTTATCCTTTCAATCTTACCTTAAATCTTCTCATCTGCTTTAGGTAAAGCAGGTCCCTCGGCCTCAGCCATAGCACATATCGCAATTTACAGTGAGGTGATTTACATGTTTTGTGTTATCTCCACAGTCAGAGTGCAGGTCGGCACTACAGTTAATTGGCAACACAGTATCCTAGACACTGCAACAGCAGATACTATAGAGATGCTATAGTATTGTGTCATTATTTATACTTACATTATTTTTATGGGCAGTGGGGAATTCTTGAAAAGAAGGAAAATGAAAATCTCTGGGCAAAAAGATTCTCTTTGCATGGTTAGTGCAGAGAGTGATTTAGATTCAAAAAGGTCAAGTTGTGGTCTGAGGGTGCCAGTCAAAAGGACTTATTTCCCAAGGAGAGGTGGCATGCGTTTTACTGATTGTCAATTTATGACCAGCTCCCGAGTTTGAGAAGATAAAGTTTCTTGGATGCCTCTTCCCCTCCAGCCTGCTTATGTAGTTTCAATTTATTTTAGTAATGAATTCAGTTGGCATTTTCCCTCTGGAACCCTGTTATTAAAACAAACTTGACAGAAACTCTGCTTGCAGGGACAACAGCATAGGAACGAAATGAACTCAATGTACTATATGAGTCCCAATATTGGTTCAGCCTCAGCGTGACACTTAGAATGAGTGAGAGCAATGGGAATCTCGTTAATCCTCACAATTTAGTGCCAGCCTCAGGGAGAGGAGAAAATCACGCTTGATCGTCCTGACCCGTTAGTCTTGTAAATGTGTGAGAGAGAGGAATTAATGGGGGGCAGTAAAGGCAGTAGGACCATTCATTTCAACTCCTTGGTCATTTGTTGGCAGATCTAAGAAAAAAGACTAATTGAGAAGAATTTATAGGAGAAGTGAAATGAGGCTGCAGTCTGAAGGCTCAGACAAAGAGGGACTGTCACTCACTCATCTTTCATTTATTGAGCATGTGCTATGTGCTGGGTGCTATTCGAGGCCATGTGGATTGAGTGTAAAGAAGTCAGTTGAAGTCCTTGTCCTCAAGGCACTGAAGTTCTGTTGGGAAGGGATAGACAACAACCAAATGAACAAAATAACGAGTAAGTTCAGTAAAGAAAATAAGGCAGGGTTGAGTTATCGGCAGGTACTGGGATGGGGGTGGTAGGGACTGCTTTAGGTTGATGGTCAGGAAAGACTTCTCTAAACATGTGACGTGGGAGTGAAAAACGGATGTTTGGTGGGAGCAGCTGCCTGGGGAATGAAAGTTCATTGCAGCTCAGCTGAGGAGCAGAACGAAGTGGTGGGGGAGCTGTGAAGTGAGCTCACCATCAGCGAGAAAACCAAAAGGTCTCTCCAACATTAAATATATAAATAATGAACATGTCCACATTCTTTACTACTTAACTAGTGGTATTTATTATTTAACCATCAGTGTGATCTTAGATGGGGCTTCCCTGATGGCTCAGATGGTGAAGAATCCGCCTGCAATGCTGGAGACTTGTGTTCGATCCCTGGGCAGGGAACCTTCCGTGGAGAAGGAAATGGCTACCCACTCCAGCATTCTTGCCTGGAGAATCCCTGGACAGAGGAGCCTGGCAGGCTACAGTCCACGGGGTCGCAAAGAGTCGGACATGACTGAAGTGACTGTGCACACACGCACGTGTGACCTTAGGTAAGTTACCCGTCACTCTCATTTGACAGCCGTAACATGGCAGTAATAATGAGTACACACTTTCTGGCTGTGTTATGAGAGTTATACATGTTGGTAATAAGTACGGATAATTATTAAGTGCTTATTGTGGGCTAAGCGTTTCATGTATCAAAGACCACTTAATCTTCTTGCTCACCCTCTTGATAAGGTTAGAATCTAACAACATAATCCTCATTTTGCCATTGAGGCAACTGAGCGCAGAGAGGGTGAGGAATTTGTTCCAAGTCACCCAGCCGGTGAGGGACAGGCTGGGGATCCAAATCACAGAGCGCTGAGCTGAGCTCCCCATGCTGGATAGCTGTTAGAATCTGCATTTTAGAAAATGCCATTCAGAAGTCAGTGATTTGCCATTGAGTTCGGAGCCAGATCTTCTGATTCCCAGTCCCGCAGTCTTTTCCCCAGAGTGCGCCTCCCTGGAGTTTTTGCTTATTATAATTAAGCATATTTTGAAAGGAACTCTCAGAAACACACACTGAATTTTCCTCCGCAGAGCCAGCTGTTTGCGAAACAATAGGTTCAATTTTCTTCCTTAATACCGCTTCTATTAACATTTAAAAGATTCCCTCCATATTCATTGTTCCTATTTTAAGCTTAAAAAAGATACCCGAGTGTTTCAGTCTTCATCAGCTAATGAAAGCCACCGGGACTGTGCGCGGGCACCGCCTCTGCCCCTGCCACCCTGGCCTTGCTCTTGGCGTCTGTCTCCCTCCTCCTCGTGCCCGACTCCGGAATCCCAGGTCTCCTGACATGCCTCAGGGAGGAAACGTGGTTCCCTGTGGGAGCCTGGGTGAGTGTTTTTGTTGTTTGCATACGGTCATTCCTAAGCTCTTGGATCCCTACCTAGAGTTGAACCTTTTACTTGGACAGCTTAAGAAGAAAAGTCTCCTGGATCGCATTGTTAGAACAGAGAACATCCTCTGAGACTAGAGGAAAGCACCTTTGAGCTCACTGCCTTGTCAGGCAACTGCAGGTACAAGCGGGAGAAGGAACGACAGAGGATAAGGAAGGCAATCAGAGCATCTTTCCCTTGATCTTTCTCTGAGGTCAGTGCAGGTGTGTAACCCAGTCCACACATGTCCTCTGGAGTGGAGACCCGAAGATTTGGCCACCTAGAAGTCTAACAGGCAACTCAAGTTTAACTCGATGGCGACAAACGCCTGACCTTCACCCCCATTCTTGCTCCTCTCTCAGCCTTCCCCAACATCTGTTAATAAAAACTCTGTCCTTTGAGGTGAGGGAAAACGTTGGCGCCTCCCCGACACTGATTCTGGTGCTGATCACATCTTACCACCTTCACGGCTGCCACCATGGACCTAGCCACCAGCCTCTCTCTCTTGATTCCATGTGCTTTCACTGGTGACTTTCTCCACGTTCAGTGTGGTAGCCAGAGCGTGCCTTTGAAATCAGCATGATGCATGCCTCTCCTCCACTCAAAACTCTCCAGTGGCTTCCTGACCTTGAACAAAGGTTTAGTTCTCAAATGGCCTAGTAAACCCTCAGCTTCCCTGGTGGTCCAGGGGTTAAGAGTCTTGCAATGCAGGGGACACCGGGTCAGTCCCTGCTTTGGGAAGATCCCACATGCTGGAGCAACTAAGCTTGAGAGCCACAGCTATTGAGCCCACATGCTTGAGAGCCTGTGTTCCTCCACAAGAGAAGCCACTTCAATGAGCAATGCATGCACTGCAACTAGAGAGTAGCCCCCACTCACCGCAACTAGAGAAAGCTCACATGCAGCAATGAAGACCCAGCACAACCAAAAAGAACTAAACAAAATTATATTAAGCCCCCTGGGATCCTGCCCTTGCCCAGTTATTGTTCTAATCCCATTTGACCTACCCTCCTTGTTCACTCTAGAATATATATTCCATGAGGACAGGGATATTTGGCTGTTTTTTACCCCCCACTCTTTTTCCAGTGCCTAGAATAGTGTCTAACACACAGTAGGCACTTAAACATATTTCTTAAGTGAATGAATGTGATAAGGGATTCACATAGTGCCTGACTGTATGAAGTCCGGAATCACTTCACTACAAAAGAAAACCAGTTCAAATGGAATGTGATGGAAATTCAGGGGTACATTACTTTCAGGTAGCTTTGTCCAGGAGCTCAAATGAAGCCATTCATCACAGATTTCCTTTGTCTATTGTCTTTTTTCTTCCCTGTTAGTTTTATTCTTGGTGACCATAAACTTCAGCTGACCTAGATCTAATCAGAAACCTCTCCCTGAACCGGCTACTGGGATGAAATGGTCCTATTGGTCAAGTTGATTCATCTGCCCACCTTGGAGCAGAATGAGAGAATAGGAGTATAAGGCCCCCCAATACTCCATAGACCAAGACAGGTGGACGACTGCTTCTATAAAGGGAAGTATAGGTTCATCCCTCTTTATCACCAGATTGATCTTTGTAAAACATGGTTTTGATCTTGCCATTATTATTCTCTAGGATCTTCACTGACTCTCTATTGAAATAAATGCTGAAATCCTAGGGCTGGCATTCAAGGCTCTTCATAATGTGATCCCTGTCTATTCCTCCAGTTTATATCTCACTGTTTCCACTCATCTTCCCTTTATGGCAGAAATACTGGGTTGTGTGCTATCCTTGGAACACCATTTATTCATTTGTCTGTATCTTTTTCTTACTAAGCACCTACGTTTTCTTACTCAGTGCCTTTGTTCTTTTGGTGCCCACTCTCCTGAATGCCTTTTGCCTCCTCTATATGTATAAAAGCCAACACATTATTTATGGCCCAGGTTAAGTACCATATTTCCTGAGATGTGCTCATTCTCTTCCTCTCATCCCCCACTATTCAACTTAGAATGACTTATTCCATAGAAAGGTTTATTCCTCTTGTGAGACAGCATTTTTTTTTTAGCTTTAGGCTAATGAATATATATATATATATATATATATGTATATGTATATGTATATATATAGTCAGTTGCTCAGTCATGTCTGACTGTTTGTGATGCCATAGACTATAGCCTGCCAGGCTCAGCTATCCATGTGATTTCCCAGGCAAGAATACTGGAGTGGATTGCCATTTCCTCTTCCAGAGGATCTTCCCGTCCCGTGTGTCTCCTGCATTGGCAGGCAGATTCTTTACCACTGAGTCACCTGGGAAGCATATATATATATAAAAGAATATATAATATATCTATTATATTCATGTATATATGCATATATATAGTCATTAATAGGTACATATATCCACTTTTCTTCTATTGGACTCTAAATTCTTTGGGGGCTTGGACGTTTCCTCCCACTGTATGGCCGGCCAGTTATAATAGTGTTGTACACATAGTAGATATCTAAGAGCTGTTTGTGAAATGAATGAATTACAAACTGAAATGATTTAAACTTTGTTTCCCCTGCTGTATCATCACCTTTATCATCATCATGTATGAAACGTCCTATTTGTATTGGACATCTACGTGTATAGCGTGTCAGGATTTTTCAAATATCGGGGGGATTTTCATCTTATTTACTTTTTATAATGGTATTCTGAACTGGATATTATCTCTATTTTAAGTATGAAAAACTGAATCTCAGGTCAGTTAACTTTTTGGCTGCATGTAGTAAAGATAAGACTTGGATTCAAATCTTTTGACTATCAGTCTTGAATATTTCAGCAAGAAGTGAGAGCAGCTCGAGTCAGCATCAGCATCATAGGAAGTTTATTGGTTAATCAGTGACCATAAAGAACCAGGTTTTCTGGAACTCACACTGCTGTGTGGGGCCATCCCTCGGTGACTCTGAACTTGGATATGGGACATGTTTTGACTTATGGGATTTTTGCAAGTGTGAGGTAAACAAAGGCTTGATAAATTGCTGGTCAATTGAGACTTGCCTACTTGGAATGTTCCTTCTTGGAACCCAACTGACATGCCCTAAAAAGTCCACGCCCCATGGAGACACCAGATGCTCCCTCCAGTCCACAGCCCCAGCAGAGTCTTCAGTAGCCACACAGCACCGACAGCCAGTGTGAGTGAGCCTGCTGGGTGCAGTGAGGGTCCCAGGTGGTCCGGCCCAGGCCAGCTCCAGATGACTGCAGTTCCAGCCACAGAGTCTTTAGGGAGAAGAAAGTGGCTGTGGCTTAAAGCCATTACACTTCAGGGCAGCGTGGCCTTGAGCAATAGGTAAGAGAAGCATCAGGCAAGCATCTCATTTATTCCAAGTTCACCTCCCTGGTCCTGAACCAATCACCATGGCCAGGGTGGTGGGGTCTTTTGCCTCCTGAGGACTACATGGAGCAGGGGAAGAGAGACTCCCAAAAGCGGGTCTGGGAAATTGTGCAGGACAGACAAATAATGTAGGTAACCCACTCCAGTGTTCTTGCCTGGAGAATCCCAGGGACGGCAGAGCCTGGTGGGCGGCCGTCTATGGGGTCACACAGAGTAGGACACGACTGAAGTGACGTAGCAGCAGCAGCCAAGCCTGGTAGAGACTGCAGAAGGCAGCATAGCTCCTCGGGAGACAGATGGAGCTTCTTCACACCAGGGAGCTGTAGATTGTCAGAGTGAACAAGCTCACGTCCAGATACTGGCAATGGGCAAGTAACTGGGCAAGTAAGGCCCAGAAAAGGACATTTCTAGAGTCAAGATTCACCAATCGTTGGGACAGGAGCCCAGGGTCCCAGCCCCTCCTCTGGGTCTTTTTCTGTCGCCCAGGTTTCGTCCGTGGTGATGGTTGGCTGGTGTGGGGTACAGGTGGGGCCAGTGTGTGTGTTTCTAGGAGTCTGATCTGGGGTGGATGGGCGCGGCCCTGGGCTGGGGGTTTAGGTCTGGTGATGCAACTCTCCAAGACCTCTGTGTTCAGCACTCTGTACCCCTCTGGCCAGAGACCTGTGTTCACATAGAATCAGCTGCCTGCATTTGCAGGTAGTCAGAGCTACCTCACCTTCAGTCACCCCCCACCTCAGCCTTTGCCACACAGCTGATGGTTAAACCAGGCAGCCTAGGACACATCTCCGAAGCGTTGTAAAATTTTCACGGCAGGCTGGGGGGTGGGGTGGGGAGGAAGTACTTACAGACAACATTTGGGACCTCAGGCTTCATGGAATGCCCTGCTTGATGTGAATTTGTGGCTCTTTAGACAATTTAAGATCAATTTTTGTGAAATTTCCCAGAACATTTTGTTTCCTCAGGCAAAAAATGGCTTTTGCTGCGTGAATAGCACTTGAGCATCTGCTCCAGAGGAAGACAATCAATTGTGGCCTCTGACAAATCAATAAATATAGGTAGGAGGCAAGATTCTTTGTGTTCACCGTATCCATCACTCTCTTCCTTCCCATCACCACTGGAGATAGAGCTGTAGGATGTTCGTTCTGAGAGAGAATTTAGAGTTTATTTGGGCTACTGATGATTTCAGAGATAGGAAAACAGGCTCAGAGAGGCCTAAGGGCTTGTTTGAGTCCCACAGCAGTCCTGTGGATTGAGCTGGGATTTGAGTTAGTAGATGAGTTTTTTTGGACAGATCTGGGTGTTTGTTGCTATGTGGGCTTTCTCTAGTTGCTGCCAGCAGTGGCTACTTACTCATCGTTGCGGTGGCTTCTCTCGTTGCGGAGCACGAGCTCTTGGGCTCTCGGGGCTCAGGAGTGGTGCCCGGGCTTAGTTGCTCTGCAGCCTGTGGGATCTTCTCGAACTAGGAATCGAACTCATGTCCCCTACATGGGTAGGCTGATTCTTAACCACTCGCCCACCAGCCCTGAAATCTTTTTATGACTTTGGTGGCAGCTCTAACACAGGATAGAGCATAGGTCTTGAAGAGAGGAGATAGGAAGGATGCTGCGTTTCCAAGGAAACTTGTCTGTAGCAGGGGGACCATAGGAAGTGGAGAGAATGATCCAAATTTCTCCAGTAGAGACTCTGGACCTCACTGTCTGTCTTTAGCCACAAACAGGACACTTGGATCTAAAATCTTTAAGAGGTTTTTCTATTCACAAGTCCCCATAGGAAATTAGCCATGTTTGTTTTGTTTTCTCAGGATCCTGACCTACTTCTCTGAGGTTTGGTGGGGTAGGGGTGGGGTTAAACCATTCACCCAAGATCACACAGTCAGAAGGAGCTGATTCCAGAGCCTGTGCCCTTTGCATCACCCCGCACTGCCTTTTAGGGGGCCAGGCATAATCCTTACTGTAAATGGAATCCAAGGTATTTTGTCCCAGAGAAAAAGAGTCACAGGGAAAAGGTAGAAGTTTATTTATACTAGATGCTGCCCAGTGCAGTTGCTGAGGATGTAAGCTCCATGGCCAGGTTCAAATGCAAGTTCCAGCAGTTATATATGTGTGACCTTGGGGTGCATTTGTCCCCCACAAGGTCTTATTTTACTTCTTACCTACATAATGGACATAAACATTTATTTCATAGTGTGGTCATTAGTGTGAAGTGAAGTGAAAGTTGCTCAGTCATGTCTGATTCTTTGCGACCGATTCTTTGGACTATACGAATTAGGAGTGGGTGGCCTTTCCCTTCTCCAGGGGATCTTCCCAACCCAGGGATCAAACCCAGGTCTCCTGCGTTGCAGGCGGATTCTTTACCAGCTAAGCCACAAGGGAAGCCCAAGAATACTGGAGAGGGTAGCCTATCCCTTCTACAGTGGATCTTCCCGACCCAGGAACTGAACTGGGGTCTCCTGCATTGCAGGCAGATTCTTTACCAACTGAAATATGAGGGAAGCTGTGCCTGGCACTCAAGTGCTCAAAAATATGAGCTGTGATGTGCTTCTATCATGCACAGTATTAATTGGGGGACAGAATGATGCAAGAAAGGCAAGTATAAAAGAGAAGAGAAACCTTCTCTTCACGCTTAATTTGATGTCATGCACTGATTCCTTTGCATGTCCCGAGCACACTCCTGTCCTCCCTGGTGGACCAGGTTAGATCAGCTCATTTCAAAGGTGAGAGAAGAGTGAAACTCTTCACTGGGAAACCCGATTGGATGTGCATAAAGGTACATGTAAGAGGATAATCTTTGAAAGATCATTTATAATAGAGAAAACCCAGAAATAACCTAAATGTTAGTTTATGAGGAGCAGTTTACATTACCTATGGTACAGGACAGTTAGTGCAGCAGAGTACCTCCACATGCTTAGGATAAATCATCTCTGATTCCTTTTTTCTCCCTCTCACTCCCCACGTGAATACCTTCAGTAAGTCCTGTTGGCTCTACCTTCAAAATATATGCAGAATGTAGCAAGTTCTCATTACCTGCTACCACCCTGATCTTAAACTATTATCATTTTTCATAGATATTTGCACTCACCTTCAACCTGGTCTTCCTGCTTCCATTTTTGCCCTACCCAGCTGCAGTAGCATCCTTGCAGTTTCTTGAGCCTATTAATCACATTCCTACCTCAGGACCTTTGCACAGGCTGTTCCTGCTGCCTGGAAAACTCTTTCCCACAATGTTCTCATAGCTCCCTTTCTCATCTACTCAAGCCTGCTTCCGACTGAGGCCTGCTATATCCACCCTGTTTTTAACTGCAATTCTCCCCACTCAGTTTAGGATTCCCAATCTTCTTTATCCTGTTCTATTTTTTCCATAGCAATTATTGCTTTTTCATATGTAATATATTAACTCATTTATTAAGTGTATTGTTTCTTTCTCTCCACTGGAATGTAAGCTCCAGGAAGACAAGGATTTTTGCCTTTCTTTTTGCTTTTGTTGTTTACTCTTACATCCTTAGTACCAAGAATAGTTTCAAACAAATAGTAGGTAATTAATAAATATTTGTTGAAGAATGAATTAATTCTTTACACTGAGTTAGCATGGAGTCACAAAATCAATGCAGGGGACATCTACCTGTATTGATATGGAAAGATCTCCACGTTATATTTTTAAATTCAGAAAAATTAATATATTTAAACATAAATGAAATTATACCTGTATACATATGCATATCTGTATGTATAACTTCACTTGTGCCTAAAAAACAAAACCATCTATTTGTATCTACATATACATACATGTGCATGCATGCATGCCCAGTTGTGTCTGACTCTTTGCAACCTCATGACTGTAGCCTGCCAGGCTCCTCTGTCCATGGGGTTTTCCAGGCGAGAACATTGGAGTGGGTTGCCATTTCCTCCTCCAGGGGATCTTCCCAACCCCAGGATTGAACCCACGTCTCCTGTGTCTCCTGCATTGGCAGGAGGATTGTTTATCACTATGCCACCTGGTGGCATACACATGCATATAAATGCATAAAATGTTGGGAAGGTCATGTTCCAGGGGTATTAGTAACTGTTACATTTTAGGTAACTTTTTAGGTAGAGTGAAGGAAACAGTTAATTTTCTTCTTTATTCCTTTCAAATTTAAAATATTTATCCTCCAAAAGGCTGTATTCATGTGTCACTTGTGTATGTTTTTCTAAGTTGATATAAATTTGGAAAAAATATGAAATACGTTTGCAGAAAACTTAGCACTCTTTCTTATATTTTCCCACATCAACTAACCTGGCCAAGTTGTTAACAGAAAGGTTTGAAGTGGTTGGGGGGTGGGGAGTTGGTGGTGGGGTGTCTCTGACCAGCTGATTATTTGTGCCCACATGAACTGATTTCCCTCCCCCAGACCCACATGCTTTCCCACCCCGGACTGTGAGCTCCTTGGGAGCAGAGCCGTGGTTGTTCACGTCACAGATCTAGCAGTGTGAGTGTCTTCCAGCACAAGGCTTTGGACTTGGGAGGTGCGAAGAACACAGTTGTTTAATTGAGGCAGCCCTTTGGGAGCTCAGTTGGTAAAGAATCCGCCTGCAATGAAGGAGACCTGGGTTAGATATCTGGGTTGGGAAGATCCCTTGAAGGCGGGCATGGCAACCCACTCCAGTATTCTTGCCTGGAGAATCCCCATGGACAGAGGAGCCTGGCGGGCTACAGTCCATGGAGTCGCAAAGAGTCGGACACGCATAAGCATTTAAGCACAGCGCAGCACCGGAGTTTGCAAGTGCGGTCTGGGATGCAGCTTCAGTTCCCTCTCCTTCCTGCAGGTGGCAGTCTTCATCGGCTTGAGCCAGCCACGCTCCTTCCCTGAGCAATGGTTCTCAATCCATCAGGCACAATGCGTGTTCTTTCCTAACCCTTACTTCATAACATCCCTTTACTGTCCTGGAATGAAGTTACTAGATTAAATAATCCTCCTGCAAATATATTAATAACTTTGAAAACCCATACAACACCTTTGCTCTCATATAAAGAGAAATAAAAGGAAAGTGATAATAAAATACTGTGTGTTTTAATGGCAAATGCTTGGGTATGATTTCCCTAGATGATGTCATGAAGTCGTCAGATGCTTTACCCGTGTCTGGGACCCCTGTGAAAAGCCACAGCTACAGATGCTGTCTGAGGTAGGAGCAACATCTCAATCTGCGAAGCAGTTTTTCAAAACGGTAGGCAGTTTTTGGTAGAGTTCTGAATAAAACAAAGTACAAGCTTCTCTTAATCCATGTTCATTTCAGTCCCCCAAAATGTATATTAAAACCAAGCTTGCCACCTCACTAAAACAAACCAACAAACAGGTTCTAGGCTCAGGTAATTATAAACAGGTGTTTTACCTAGGAGGTAGTCTGAGGTGTGGGACAGTGTTGTGTTGTGCAGAACTGCCCTTAACGTTGCAGGACGTCCACATCCCTGTTCTCTCCCCCGCTGACTGTGGTGTTCCTTTCTTGTGAGTATAGCGCTAAAAAAGCAGATGTTCCCACGCGTTTCCGTAACGCCCTTTAGGGGGCACTGCTGGCCCCAGTAAGTACTCTTGCACAGCTGTGCGGTCTTAACAGGGTAGCCACCGGTCCAAGGTGGCCAGTGAGCTTAAAATGTGGCTGGTGGGACTGAAGAACTAAGCTTTTAATCTGATTCAATGTACACATAAACTTTTAAACTGATGCTCAAGTCAGTCATTGGAAAAAATTTAAGTGTGATTGGAACAACTTGGGTATGAATCTACTTTGTCAACTGTCTGTCTTATGAAAGGGCTTCCCTGGTGGCTCAGAGAGTAAGGGATCTGCCTGCAATGCAGGAGACCTGGATTTGATTCCCGGGTCGGGAAGATCTCCTGGAAGAGGGAATGGCTGCCTACTCCAGTATTCTTGCCTGGAGAATCCCATGGACAGAGGAGCCTGGCGGGTTATTGCATCGGGTGGCAAAGAGTCAGACACGATTGAATGACTTACAATCTTATGAAATCTGAATAGTGATAAAATATTTCTAGTTTTTTAATTGTTTCTTTGTACTTTTTAAATGTTGCCACTGGCAAATTTAAAAATAATATATGTGGGTTACATTACATACATATGTGAATGTCTACTAGAGAGTGCTGAGATGGAAAAAATTCAGGACTGTTTCACCGCCTCTGAGAGCTCTTCTTTCTTTCTGTCTGGTAGGAATGAACAGTGAGTCGGAAGTGAGAGAGGAGTTAGAAAAGAAGGTGAAAGTGTTAGTCGCTCAGTCATGTCTGATTCTTGCTGACCCCATCAGGCTCCTCTGTCCATGGAATTCTCCAGGGATAGAACCCAGGTCTCCTGCATTGCAGGCAGATTCTTTACCGTCTGAGCCCCCAGGGGCTGCAGAGGGGTGTGGGATCTTTGCAATGGTAGAATAATCCCAGGTGATTATTATTTTTTAATGAAGTCCCAGATTTTGGCCTGTGGCTCTGGCAGGGTTGATGTTTTTCCACTATGCTCACCCTCTGCTCGGTCCTCTGGGAACACTGTCATTGCTTTCTGACGTGGAGGTTTTGGCCTGTGATACAAAGACTTGTGCCAGCTCTGCTCAGAGGCTCAGAGTATGAGGAAGATGGCCTATCTCTCCATTCCGGTGAATTACAGTTAATGCAGGTGGTTAAATTTCAAAGCAAATTCTGGAGTCTTGTCTGAGACAGAGCATGGGGAATCAACCACACAGGTAGCTTAAGTTCCATCCCAGCCTCAGAGAGACCTTGCTGATTGTATATACTAGAGTCTATTATGGGTTTTAAATTACAACTAGATTTGTTAAAATATTTTCTATCTCATCTTTAAAGAATTGACCTTTCCCCCCCAAGTGGTCAATTTGATGATATGAGAGAAACATAAACTTTGGGGTCAGACCTGGGTGAGAATAACAACTGACATTTTGTGGCTCTGTGACTCTGAGCAGATATATAACCTCTCTGAGCTTCAGTTTCCAGTTTTCTTATCTGTGAAATACCTCTCTCACACATAGCAAATGCTTCATAAGCTGTAACTATTTTTCACAATGAAGAGGATGAGAGTCAGAGGTGGGAGAATTTTTAAGCAGAAAAGCATCTTCCAACAACATCTTTGAGACTTTTTTCTCAGAACACTGGTTTCCTGAAATAGAATTCCAACAATAAAAAGAATTTTGTGGGCACTACATTTTGGGAATGGTGGAGGTTGACAAAGTACATTAGTATATTTAACATTCTCAGAAGTCCTATAGTAAAGAAATCAGTTTAACTTTATTTAACCCAGAATTTCCCAAACTTATTTTATTAGGATTTTTTTTCAAGTTTTTCTATTTTTTTCAACTTTTAGCTCTGTGAGTCATACTTTGGGAAATGATGGCGTGGTAGAAAATGTCTTACTTTCTAATCTGAATCCCTGATCTCACACTTTGGATGGGTTGGTCTCATCAGATTGTCCTGTGATGCATTCGGTGACCAGTCACCAAACTATGTTCCATATCACCTAGGTCTGTAATGAAAAACTCATTTCTGCAGGAGTTTAGACAATCTTGTAAATTAAAAAAAATTTTTTTTAAAATAGTGATAATATGATAGTCTCTTGAAGCATTGCCTTGGAAATTTCTGTTTTGGTTGATGATAGAGCAAGGGGGCCTATAAACTTGGGTTTTGTTTTCCATGTTTTTTATAAAGTTACCTGAACTCTCACAACTTTCTAGGCAAGATCAATAACTGTAATAATCTTCTGCCATAACAATGTTTCAAAAGAAAATGCCAGGCTGGGGTTTAAATACACACACATTCACACAACACGCACACACACACACACACTGTGTAGTAATGCATGAGCAGATTAAAAGGGTATGTTTAATTTATAAGCCCTACTCTGATTAGAAAAGATAGATGTGGAAAGATCACTAAAGGATAATGTTTATACTCAATTTGCAATAATTGCACATTTCTTTCATCAAGACACATTTTTAACATAATCTCCCAAATCCCAAAGTACACATAAAAATAAAGTCCAGTAAATTACATCAGACAGAATAGGATAAAAATTCTACTCAGAATACCTAAGGATGTAAATCAAAATGCATAAAAGCAAGCCTAGATATCTGTGAATATTTTTCTAAGACAATTTTTGGCCCCAATTTTTATTATAAATATTTCAAACATTAAAAAATTAGAAAAATAGTATAATAAACAACCATAAAGAATCGTTAATATTTTTCCATTTTTTACTTCACATGTTATGCATATGTGTTAAAGTGGGCTTCCCAGGTGGTACTAGTGGTAAAGAACCTGCCTGCCAATGCAGGTTAAAGGTAAGATGCTTATTCTATCCCTGGGTCAGGAAGAGTACCTGGAGAAGGGAATGGCAATTCACTCCAGTATTCTTGCCTGGAGAATCCCATGGACAGAGGAGCCTGATGGGCTACAGTCCATAGGGTCACACAGAGTTGGACATGACTGAAGTGACTCAGCATAGCAGAGCATGCACAGATACTGAGGGAATAAGCTTTTATATAATGTATTGCAGACATCATGACATCTCACTTTAAGTATTCTAGCATGTATCTCCAACAAAAAGGACATTCTCACACATAGTCACTTAGATGTATCCTGCATATGAAAATGAAAACAACTCTTAAGTTCCCTCTGATATCAACTTTTAAAAAAAATTTATTTATTTATTTTTGGCCACATCTTGAGGCATGTGAGATCTTCATTCCCCAACCAGGGATAGAACCTGTGCCCCCCTGCAGTGGAAGTGTGGAGTCTTAACCACTGGACTGCCAGAGAAATCCCTGATACCAATTCTGGAGTCAAGTTTCTCCAGGAACCAACCAAGGTTCATATATTACACTTGGTTGTATCTCTGTAACTCTAGAATGTCCTGCTCATCACAACATTTTCCCCAGTATATTGACTTTTTGGTGAGACCAGTTGTCTTGCAGGAGGTTCCACCACTGCCCATCCATTTCTTTTTGGGTCATTTAGCTCATTCTTCTATTGCCTGTGCTTCATGTAAACCAAAAGTTAGGTCAAAGTTTTGATTACATAAATATTAAATATTTTGGCCTAAATACCTCATCAGTGGGGTGATCATTTATCCCCATTTGTCTCCTGTCCTGGTGTAACTGTAAATAGTGCCTTTCAGTGTCAAGAATGTCTTGGTTTGGACACCCTATCTATAAATGAAGCATCCCATTAGGAGAAATAGAATGTCAATTTGTCCTACCATTAGGGACACTAAGTCTATTCATGTGGTTAGATGTCCATTAGGGCTTTTAAAAAGTAATGAGCCCCATAATGAGATTGTAAATTGACTGATTTTGTTATACGTCACACACTTTACTTTCAATAACCCATTAAAATTTTCTGCATCTGGGTGCAATCATGAATAAACAATTCTAGGGACTTTCTGGTGGTTCAGTGGTTGAGATTATGCACTCCCAAGGCAGGGGACGTGGGTTCGATCCCTGGTTGGGGAACTAAGATCTCAAATGCCAGCACACAGAGTAGCCAAAAAAAGAAAATGAGAAAACAATTATACTTTGTTTGACTCAAATTAAAGTCACTTCTGCTTATATTAAAATGGTATGAAAAAAAATTTTTGCAATAAAATAATATGATTTCCTATTAGTTGAATTCATGCAGAGGAAAAATGGCAGAGGTTGAAGATTTAATTTTCTCCAGCCAATTGCATAAATTCATCTATATTTTTAAATGATAGGCACAGTTTACTTTAAAAAAACTTTTTCCTAATATTAAATTAATATTAGCTAATTATGGAAAATTTAGAAAATACACAAAAGTATAAAAAAGAAAAATAAAAATCACCCCAACTACCCTCTCAGAATCATTTTTAACATTTCAATGGATTTACATTTGTCTTTTTCTCCTATACAGTTTTACATAGAAAATGCTATAATTACAGAACAAAAAATTTTGCATCACATCTTTTCTCATTTAATTTGTTTCATAAATATTTTTCCATATTATTTCAAGCTCTCAAAACCTTTTAAACATGACTACATAATCTTTCATTTTGTGAAATTCCTACTGTTGAACATTTAAGTTGTTTTCAGATTTTTTTTCCTACAGTGAATAATTTTTCCATGTAAATATTTTTCTCTACTTGAAATTATCTCCTTAGAAGTCCTCCTAACCACTTCTGGTTCAGAACTGCTAGATTTGACTTGATTTTTGCTCAGATAAACTCTTAGACTTTTATCATGACTCAGTTTATCTTTTCACAGGTCTGATGACTGAAGAGGGAACCAAGGAGACCTTTGAAGGCCCTCAGGGGCAACGAGCAACATCAGTGAAGGTTCCTGAGGAGTCCCTTGAGTCACTTCTCCTCGCTGCCTCTGGAGGTGGTGGGTAATGACGCTCCATCCTTCATCTATACTTCATTTGACCATTTCTTTCTGGAAACTGCTGAAGTTGGACGGGGTCTACTTTAGAAACCAGACTGGGTCCAGGGTTGAGCTAGTTGTTCAGTTGCTAAGTCGTGTCCAACTCTTTGCAGCCCCATGGACTGCAGAACACCAGGCTTCCCTGTCCTTCACTATCCCCGAGTTTGCTCCAACTCACGTCCATTAAGTCGGTGGTGCCATCCAACCATCTCATCCTCTGTTGCCCCCTTTTCCTCCTGCCCTTGATCCTTCCCAGCAACAAGGTCTTTTCCAATGAATCGGCTCTTCACATCAGAGTTGGACTGGTTCCGACTTAAACTGGGTCCAGTGTGAGAACTCAATTTCTGGTGACCAGGCTGAGTTCTGCTGGGACACCCCACTCTCTCCAGAGCCTGAAGATGGCATCCTAGGGAAAATGGCAGAGGCCCCAAAAGGGTAAGAATACTCACCAAAGTCAGCCTACCTAGATCTCCATGGTGCCTGGTCAAGAGAGGGAAGTAAAATTTCACGTTGTCCCTTTCTAAATCCAGATTGGCAGGAAGAAACAGTTATTAATCCTTCATTTCCCAGGGACATCTATTGTCTTCTTGCTCATCTTAATTTGTGACCTGAGAAGTTGGCTTGCCACCTGTTAGTTGGGGCCCCCAAAGTTTGATTGTGCAGAACTGTGGGTTGCATTCCAATTGTGGCTAGGGTCCTACTGACTGCTGTCGGCTCTCAAGGGAATTTCCTGTTTTTCTTTCATTTGGTTATCTTTGGGAGTAACTCTGGGTCTTGGGAGGGTAGTTTCTTTTGCATCCTCTTTGGGGATGTCTCTTCATCCAGGGGTTGTTCAATACTGCCAGGAAATTTTGCTATTTGTTCTGATTGAAACCTAACAAGATATTCAAAAGCATTTTTTTTTTTTTTTAAGTCTCCCTATGGTCACAAGTTGGCCAAATTGGAAACTGATATTTGGAGCCTGGTAGGAACTTTTCTTTAGGCTAAGCTAGAATAAACCTGTGTATTCAGAAGAAAAGAAAATGTCCTGAAGTCATTGTGGAAGGATTTACTCACACATTTCAAAGGCACACAGATCTAAAGCTATAAGGTAGGAATCATTTGATTTCCATTTTAGTTGAAGATCTCCCTGATATAAACAAGCAAATTGAGGCTGATGTAGTTGGGTGGGTGGGTAAACCTCTTGAAGAAACACCACTGACCTCAATTCTTTGAGGAATTAAAAGCAATGATACTTGCCTTACAAACTGAGTCTTTACTAAAACAGAAATTCAGTTCTAGAAACAATTTGAAGCCACCTATCCTTTTTACCTTGGAGAAGGAAATGGCAACCCACTCCAGTATTCTTGCCTAGAGAATCCCATGGACAGAGGAGCCAGGTGGGCTGCCGTCTATGGGGTCGCACAGAGTCGAACATGACTGAAGAGACTTAGCAGCAGCAGCATCCTTTTTACCAATCCCCCCCAAATCCCCTATACAACTCAAATGCCTTGCAGATGCTGTGGATCTGGATTTAGAAAAAAAAAATGCCCTTCTTGGAGATAGCCTATCCTTTCTCTGTGTCTTTGAGATATAAATGTTTTACCTGATCTAAGGGAGGAAAAAAAAGACATTTGGAAGTTAGCTGAATTAAAAATTTTAAAATCTTTTCTGTAAATATTAGTAAGAGCCTTAGCCTTCGAGGTGGTGGTGGTTTAGTCATTAAGTCATGTCCGACTTTTGCAACCCCATGGACTGTAGCCCACCAGGTTCCTCTGTCCGTGGGATTCTCCAGGCAAGAATACTGGAGTGGGTTGCCATTTCCTTCTCCAAGTCATTGAGAGGTAACTGTAATTTATGCTATGCATCAGAAACACAATTTGGATGCAAACATTCTTTTACAAACTAGTGAGTTTTATATTATTATACTTGTCTGATGGCTAAATTAAAAAAATGATTTATTTATGTTTGTGCTGGGTCTTCCTTGCTGCGCTTGGACTTTCTCTAGTTGCAGCGAGAGGGTGACTCTTCCTTGCTGGTGCTTGGACTCGTCATCGCAGGGGCTTCCCTGGTGGAGCATGGGCTCTCGGTGCTCTGCATATGTGGGCTCAGTAGTTGTGGCACATGGGTCTAGTTGCCCTGCACGTGTGGGATCTTCCTGAACCAGGGATCAAACCCATGTCCCCTTCATTGGCAGGTAGACTCTTAACCACTGGACCATGAGGGAAGTCCTCATGGATAAAACTTTAAAATTAAAGCTACAAAATGTCTGTATTTGTCTGATGTTCCTGTATGTCTATGTATGGATGTTAGAGATATGCAGTATTTTTCTACCTCCTAACAGTATTGCCAAAATTAATTTGTAAAGAGCTCTATTTAATTGGCTTAAAGACAAACATTTATATTAATCAAATATACTCTCAGAAATATATAAACTAACCAAAAAGTCTCTCAAGTTCATGTGATCTAGGATAATCTTTGACAAAAAAAAGCTAGTTTAAGCTTGTTGGTTTAATTTTAAAAAGCATATCTTTAGAGCTATAGCATTAAATATAACAATTTCATTCTACCTGGACTTACTAAAAATCAAATAAGCTCATGTTATCTTTGTTACAGAATTTGTCAGCAAGAAGGATAACTTAACATGATGGTTAGCTATTTAATGTCTCATGATATTTTTATGAGTCAACTAAACATAATTAGGAACAAATAAATTTGAGAAGATATGGTTAGTCAAAGCTATGGTTTTTCCAATAGTCATGTATGGATGTGAGAGTTGGACCATAAAGAAGGCCGAGCACTGAAGAATTGATGCCTTCGAACTGTAGTACTGGCGAAGACTCTTGAGAGTCCCTTGGACAGCAAGGAGATCAAATCAGTCAATCCTAAAAGAAATCAACCTTGAATGTTCATTGGAAAGACTGTTGCTGAAGCTGAAGTGCCAATACTTTGGTCACCTGACACAAAGAGCCGACTCATTGGAAAAGACGCTGATGCTGGGAAAGATTGAAGGCAAAAGGAGAAGGGGGCAGCAGGGGATGAGATGGTTAAATAACACCACTGATTCAGTGGACATGAATTTGAGCAAACTCCAGGAGATAATGGAAAACAGAGGAGCCTGGTGTGCTGCAGTCCATGAGGTTGCCAGGAGTCGGGCACAACTTATTGACTGAACACAACAATAACAAATTTGGGAATTCCCTGGTGGTTCTGTGGTTAGGGTTCCTCTTTCACTTCAGGAGGCACAGATTTAATGCTTGGTTGGGAAACTAAGATCCTACAAGCTGCGTGGTCCAGCAAAAAAAGCAAAGCAAAACAAAACAAACAAAAACCCAAGTAAATTAAATAGATGCATGTAAGGTTAAAGCTTATGAACAAACTTTTCAATAATAATAATGTTTTAAGATATGTTTACTTAAACATAATTTCCAAAATATTTTTCATAACTTGAAGCCTTAAAGTTATACTGAGATCAGCTAAATGATAGGTATTCATTGAATATCCAAATCATTTCTGAATAAGATAAAATAGTGAAACATAAATTACTGACAAAGATTTATCTACTTTTGACTTCCTTTTGCAGAGGAGTTAAAAATACTCAGATCTATTAGTAAACATGTTTTGTAACACATTGAACATTTTACCGTGAGGACGACTATACTTCCAGAAATTGAGAAATTTATTTTTGAATGTGACAATCCACAGAATGCTACTCTGATAGTCCACAGTTGCTTACTTCTTTATTTTCATTAAGAATAAAGAATTCTAAGAGTTAAGTTTCTAATCAATATTTGTAACTAAAACTGCTTAGAAAAATAAGAATTAAAGGAAACAATTGTTTGAAAAGTACATGAGGAAAGTAAAATAACTGGTTGTTTGAGAATGAGGAAGAGAAAAAAACAGGATAAAACCTGAATAGATGTAAAAAAAAAAGTTGTAAAAGGTTTGTGAGAAAGGAATTTTATGTATGGTCAAGCTGACTAAAATGAGAATGGATTTATTTAAATTTTTAAAGAATAAGTTTTAATATCAGAAGTACATTGGTACAGAAGTAGAATTTGGCTTTCTCTCTGTAAAAGGACAAATTTGTCTTGGAATATTGGTCTGCTTTGGACTGTGAAAGTTTGTTGTTGAACCTTTTGGGTAATCTACCTGGAAAGCAAAGATTTGGTCTCTTCCAAACTAATTTATTGTGCTTTACTTTGTCTTTATCAGCATTTTGATTACATAAGAAAACCCAGTCTTCTCAATATTAAAAGATCTAAGTTTTGTTCACAGCTATGTAATATTCTGTTTGCCTTTAAAATCTTCTATTGTCAACTTAAATTGATAATTAGGTATTACTTCATAATGATCTGAGATCCTATTTAGTCAAATGTTCAAACATTTTGACAACTTCCCCAAATAAAATTATGAATGCAGTCTTTTTGACTTCAAAATACCTTTGAAATTTCCCAGAGGAAGCCTGGAAAATCTCAATGAATTTGTCCCTCACATTGTGAAAGAGAGTTGTTAAATTAATTATGTTTATTTAATATGCTAAATTGTGTGGGATGCATTATCAAGTAGTAAGTGATGACAAGCCTTCTTAAGTTCTATGCTTTTGGGTATATATGAGAATATGCCTAAAATCTTATGCCCAAGATTTGACCAGATACTTTTAAGGAACTCATGTTGACTCTATGGAGCCAAGAAAAGCTCCTTGGAAAAACTAACTTTGTACCTTGCTTAAGGCTTCCTGGAAGCCCTACCAGGTGAATAAGGAAGGCTACTTCCAGAAAGGTCCAGAACCTTAGGATACTTTAAAAAAGAGAGGAATTCAGTCACCTCTTTAAATATACCAGGTGAAGTCTAATGTTGAGTTTTTGGTTTGGTTTCTTAGCCTGGAGAGGCTTTTAAAAGTCCAATCTAAAATTCCTTATGAAAAATTATCAGCAAAGCAGATTTAAAGAGAATCTATGTGGTCAATCACCATTCTTACCGCATTCATCTAAATAATCAGGCCAAATTTAATGAGACTAAGCACTTGCAGACAAATTTGTCTTATAATGATTATCTTTGAGAGAAATGAGGGTGATTGTAGAGGAAATAATTATGCTTCATAGAAAATGATAACACAGCCTTGTGGATATCAGATTCTAGTGCTGTTCATTGTCTTTGAGGTTTTGTTATATACCTGTAAATCAACTGTATCCTGAGTTCTAGTTTCCTCAAATATCGGCTACAACTCTTCAAACTAACATTTCCAGTTTTCTCCAACATTTCTGATTTGGAATCATTAAGAACAAAGAGTGCCTTTGAAACTCTTTGGAAGGGACCATCCCAGGTCCTCCTCACTACCCAGATGGCAGTCAAAGTTCAGGGACTTGACCCTTGGATCCACACCCTCTAATTGAAAAGGGCTTCTCTAGACTCCTAGAATGGCACACCAGCTGGAGATCTAAAATTAAAATTGTCTAGAGAGGTTCCTTTCCAGAAGCTGATGACATCTCGAGGTGACCAGCTCTCTCAAGATCACAGTTCAAGATCTTTTTTTTTTCTTCACAGTTCAAGATCTTAATCTCCAGTGTGAAAGCTTTATTCCTTTTTTTTAATTACTTGCTTTCCCTCTCTGTTAATGCACAGGAAAACAATGTTCCTTAACTCTGGCAACTATCACAAAATCTATTGATAAGGCAACAGCTACACGACAGAAATCCCTGGACTTTCTTGTGAAGGTGGTCTTAGGTAATAGAACTGCTTTAGATTACTTGTTGGCTGAACAAGGAGTCTATGTAATAGTAAATATCTCTTGCTGTACCTAGACCAACACCTTTGGTGTTGTAGCAAATACAAGAAATTAACAAATAAGCCACTTGGCTAAAGCAGGTTGATGCCTTTTCAGGTACATTCTTTGATTTATTAGATACCGACTGGTGTGGTGCATGGGGTCACTAAGGAGTATGCTTAAGTCTCCTGGGATTACCCTCCTAGTGGTCCTACCCTCCAGGTGTGGTGCTTGGGGTCACTAAGGAGTATACTTAAGTCTCCTGGGATTACCCTCCTAGCGGTCCTGCCCTCTAGATGGTCTCCCTGCTGTGCTGTGCTGCACTTAGTCACTAGTCACGTCCAACTCTTTGCAGTCCTATGGATTGTAGCCTGCCAGGCTTCTCTGTCCATGGGGATTCTCCAGGCAAGGATACTGGAGTGGGTTACTATGCCCTCCTCCAGGGGATCTTCCCAACCCAGGGATTGAACCCAGGTCTCCCACATTGCAGGTGGATTCTTTACTATCTGAGCCACCAGGGAAGCCAAGAATACTGAAGTGGGTAGCTTATCTCTTCTCCAGGGGATCTTTCTGACCCAGGAATTGAACTGGGGTCTCCTGAAATGCAGGGGGATTCTTTACCAGGTGAGCTTCTATCAAAGTTTTTAAACGCTGTTTGTAGCCGTCAGCAGTACATCAGATTTTTTTTTCCTGCACTTGGAGAAATGGAAACCAGATGAACAACAAAAACAGTTCTTCTGTGAATCTGACATCATAATCTGGGAGTTTCACAATGAGACAAGAATGATTTAACTTTGATGGTGACTGATAGAAACACTAATGGCAACTGTTTGGTTAGTCTCTCATGTATGAGAGGATGGCAAAAAAAGGGGGATTGTTAAATTAATTATACAAGGATGCTGTTAAATGGGTGTGGCTTTAGTGCCATGGGGGCCTATGTCAGCAAGTCAGAGTCTAAGCCTGTAAATGTCTCATGGTCACAAAATAAAAAACTCCTAAGGCTGAGCAATCACAAACAACTAGGCTTTGAGCTATCGGCCAAACAGTGACTGCCTTACTTTGCTTCTGTCTCTTCTCTATAAACGCCTCTGCCCTTGGGACCTTCCTGGTAGTTCAGTGGTTAATAAGACTTCACCTTCTGATACAGGAGGTGTGGGCTTGATCCCTGGGAGTTAAGATCCCATATGCCTCATGGCCAGAAAAACCAAAAGGTAAAACAGAAGTAACACTGTAACAAATTCAATAAAGCCTTTAAAAACAGTCCACATTAAACAAAAAAAAATCTTCTAAAAAAAAATTGTCTCCACAAACTCATGTTGGTGGAGCACTCCTAACCACTTCTGGATTGATGCTGCCTGATTCAAATCAGTTTTGCTCAAATAAACTCCTAAAATTAAAAAGAAAAATCATCTCCTTAAAATAAATTATTGGGTTGAAAGTAATGAATTTTTTTTTCATTTATTTTCCCCCTGATTATCAAGGTAAGATAAGTTTATCATCGTCAAGTAAAATATAATGAAACTGGGAAGGAAAAAATAGTCTTTCAAAGTCTTCCACCTGGGGGCAACTCATGTTAATATTTTGACATTATTTCTTCTGATTCATGCGGTTATTTTCTCTTCTAGTAAGGTTCAAGGATGTGAACATTTTTAAGGCTTTGGATAATACTGCCAAAATTGCTTTCACTTTATCAAGTGAGGTAAGTTGTGACTGTCCTAAAAAAACCACGAACATCTAAAAATTATCAAATAAGCATGATTGTTTCCAAACTTCTGTGATTTTAGTCTAGCTCTCTACAAGTCTGTTTGTGAACATGGGAATGGGCATAAAAATGTACAAAACAAATGTTACTTGGAACACTCATTGCCAGCTTTTGATTTTTTCACGTAACTAAAGGATTCATTTTTCATAGCCAGGATCCTATCCAATTCCATTGTGTTCATAATTCTAACTTAATTTAAGCTTAACACATTTTCAACGTGGCACAAGTACAATTGTGCGAAATGCATCAACATATACAGTCTGGTTGAAGTCTACCCTTTTGAAAGGCTAACTTTTTAATGGCATTTATCCCACAGGCAGTGGAAAATGCCTGTTTAATAGGTAGTCATGGAAATCCACTCTCTGCTCCTTCTGGATAAAGATAGGCTGTCAGACATTTACTAATTACTTGTTTCCTGGCAGGAATAGGGGAAAATGTTCTCCTAGTTACGTCTTCCCAGTCTTTTTCATGGCATGGCACCCTTGGAAATTAATGATACTTGTTCTTTACACTGGAGGAAATAAATGAGGCTGATGTAATCCATGGTGACGCCCTGGAAGCCCGGGGCCACACCGGCCTGTCCTGAGACTGAGGGATCCATGCTCCAGGGTCCTGTCGTCTGTTCATGGCACGTCAAGGCCAGCTCTGTGTCCAAGGCCTCTGCAGTCATGTATCTTTTGCCATTATGAAGGCATATCTTTCTTCCTTTCTCTCCTATTTTTCAGAGATTGATTGATGAGTTTATTCTGGCTGTGGTGGGTCTTCGTTGCTGTGCGTGCGCTTTCTCTAGCTGCGGCGAGCAGGGGCAGCTCTGTGTTGCAGTGTGTGGGCTTCCCGTTGCAGTGGCTTCTCCTTGTTGTGGAGCGTGAGCTCCAGGAGCATGGTCTTCAGTACTGCAGCCCCCGGGCTCAGCAGCTGTGGCGCGAGGGGTTGGCTGCTCCCCGGCATGTGGGATCTTCTAGGATTAGGGATCGAACCAGTGTCCTGTGCATTGCAAGGCAGATTCTTAACCACTGGACCACCAGGGAAGCCTTTTTTCTTATTTTAAAATCTTGTTTCTCCCTCTCTGCCTGTTGGTATATGTGTGTTGATGTGTGCATGTTTAATCTATTACTTGCATTGATTACACAAAGACCTTATAACTGGGAACCCCCACCTTAGTAGATATGTAGATGTTTTTCTGATAATGTTTTGGTGTTACCTCTGCAAAATATGCTCAGCTCCTGTTCCCAAAGTTTTGTTTATTTGATTTCTCTCAGCTGGAAGTCATCCTAATTACTGAGTTCTATTAAATACCAGGAAAGAGAAAGTCGCTCAGTCGTGTCCGACTCTTGGAGACCCCATGGACTCTACAGCCCATGGAATTCTCCTGGCCAGAATACTGGAGTGGATAACCTTTCTCTTCTCCAAGGGATCTTCCCAACCCAGGGATCAAACCCAGGTCTCCCACACTGCAGGCAGATTGTTTACCAACTGAGCCACAAGGGAAGCTCAGGCACTTTGATAAAAAGAAGGGATAGAGGAATGGTCAGGAGAAGGCACTGGCACCCCACTCCAGTACTCTTGCCTGGAAAATCCCATGGATGGAGGAGCCTGGTAGGCTGTGGTCCATGGGGTTGCTAAGAGTCAGATACGACTGAGTGACTTAACTTTCACGTTTCAATTTCATGCATTGGAGAAGGAAATGGCAACCCACTCCAGTGATCTTGCCTGGAGGATCCTAGGGACGGGGGAGCCTAGTGGGCTGCCATCTATAGGGTCACACAGAGTCAGACACGACTGAAGTGACTTAGCAGCAGTATCAGAGTAATGGTCAACATAGCTTGTGACTCTGAGTGTTCACAGTTTGGTGGAGGGGAACACAGGAGTGGAGAGAGAAAACAAGTAGTTGTTAAAGGTGGTTGGTCCAAAGGCCCTGGTCTCCTCCCCGGGGCAGATGGAAAGGCTTCCCAGGAGCTATGACATTTGAGGTGTGACTTGAAGGATGAATGAAAGTTTGACATCCTAATCAGGAAATAGAGTTTGTACTGAATAGGAGACAGAAATCCATGGTTTTGAGAAATAACTGAGCTGACAGTATGCCTGGAACACCAATTCCAGGTGGCTCCTATAAGAGAGACAAGGGTCAGTCTAGAGGGGAAGGCAGGGTTTGGTTTTGAGGAACTTTGTCTGCTGCATGAAGAGTTAGGACTTTTCAGATTTGTGTTTTGGAAGCATCACTCAGGCATCTGTATGGTTGGACTTGAGGGTGGTGGCGAGGTCACCAGGAAGCTGCCACAGTTCTGAAAACAGAAGTGACAAGGGCTTGACCTTGGGCTGGATGGGTGGGGGTGGATGGAAGAAGGTAGTGGCGACAGAATCCATGGGAATGGCTGCAAGGGTAGAAGAGAAGTCTGTCTGGGCAACTAAGTCAATGATGATGTCATTAGCAAGGAGAGAGAAAGCCTTAACCTCCACTATGTCAACTCTTCAAATCCAACTTGTTTTTTTATGCCTAATCCAAGGGCCCTTTCTTTACAAGCCTTCTTGCATCCTTGTCTCCTGATGGGCCGCTGTCTTCCCAGAATAGTTCTGGTAGTCAGCAGTGGACAGTTTGCTCCCTAAGTAGGAGGCTGTTATTTCCTATGTGTTAAGTCTGTTTCCTAAACTAGATTGTAGGACTGTCATTCTCAAGCCCCATGTCATGTGCTTGTCTGATATTCATCCCAGCAACTTTCTCAGTGTCGGCCATTTGCTAGTGCTGTCTGGAATCGGCAAAGGGGCCTATGCTATGATTGCAAACGAAATCGTAAATAAGCAGTAGGTATAAAGTGGGACTTCCCTGGTGACTAAAATTCGGCACTCCCACTGCAGGGGACCCAGGTTCCATCCCTGGTCAGGGAATTAGATCCCACATACTGCAGCTAAAGATCCTGTGTACCACAATGAAGATTAAAGATCCTGTATGCTGCAACTAAGACCTGGTGCAGGCTAAATAAATAAATAGTTTAAAAATAAAATAGAAAGTAAATGTGTGTTGGTTAATATAGGAGTAGAAAGCTCAGATGAACCTGTGACTTCCTTGTCTAGGGCTCCATGAGACATGATTTGAAAACTTTCAACTTGGTGGATTGATCATGGGTTTTGGAATTACTTAAGAACTGAGTTTGAATCCCCGATCCATCACTTACTTGCTGGAATAGAGTAAACAAATGAAGAAGCTGCTCCGAGCCTGGCTTTCCCTTCTATAAAACACAGATAATGACACTTTCATTGCAGATTTATTGTGAGGCCACAGTAAGATAACGCATTTAAAATCTCTGGCACCTCTTAAATGCTAACTAAGTCATAGTTATCATCACTTCCCTGGTGACTCAGACAGTAAAGCGTCTTGGTTGTTGGTAAGAATAACAAGACCCTTGCTAACTGATCCCTACTGAATTGGTTAATTGTTAGTCTATGTAAACCTACTCATGCTCACGTTAAGAAAAGCTGAGGTTGGGGTGAAGTTATGGGTGAGCTTGGGATTCAGAGGGCACCCAGCCTTGTCTTATGCTCCATCTGCTCCATAAGCCTGCAATCACCTGCCTTTGCATGGAGGCCCATCAATATTTAATGTGTGGGTGTCAATTGCTGTAAACCGAGCATGCCTCAGCACCAACTTGAATTAATTATATGCAAGAGGAGTGAAAATAAAATGCCTTTTTCTCAGAGCCCCAAGTTTCACTGCTACCCTGAAGCCTGGAAACCACAGGGTGAAATTTCTGCTGATGGAGGACCCCGAGAAGAAGCTGACTCAGAAGAGTGACGGCAAACCCCGGAAAGTCCGATTTAAAATCTCGTCTCCTACAGCGGCCGTGTGTTGAAGCAAGTCTTTGAAGATGGGCAGGAATTAGAGTCACCAAAGGAGGAATACCCTCACAGTTTCCTCCAAGAGTCCCTTGAACCAATGGATGGTGTTTACGGATCTGGGGAAGTCCCGAAGCCCCAACCGTGCTCTCCCAAGCTGACTGCTCAGAGGATCAGTGTGTTTCGAGAGGGTAGTGCCTACACTTTGGCAGGCAGCCAGCCTTTCTTCAATGATTACAAGGCAAATGACCATAAGGTTGGTATTGCCCCTGATGTGTAAGCTTTAAGGACTAAAACGTTAGAGAAACACCTAAATGTTTCAGTTTGTATCTTGCTTGTGCTTGGGTACCAACCAGAGCTTTTGTTGTTGTTTAGCCACTTAGTCATATCTGATTCTTTTGCGACTCCATGGATTGTAACCCGCCAGGCTCCTCTGTCCATGGAATTCTCCAGGCAAGAATACTGGAGTGGGTTGCTATGCCCTCCTCCAGGGGATCTTCCCGACAGAGGGGTGGAACGCGCGTCTTCTGTACATCTCTTGCATTGCAGGCAGATTCTTTACTGCTGAACCACCAGGGAAGCCCAATCAGCTATAGGTGCACCAAATGCCAAGCCACTATCAGAATAATATTTCTGGGACAAAAATAACATTCTTGTTGACTACTTGTTGGAAAGTGCAAAAAGCGTAGCTGATATTCAACTTCCATCCAGGGTAACAAATTGTAATTGGGTGTTCAGCTGGGATGTCTTGGTAAGTAAATGAAATAGAGATATAGCGGCTTTCAGGTTGCCAGACTGCTGTTTTAGAAAATTATGCTGTAAGGGGTTGTTCTTTTTCCTGGAAGAGTTAAGTGTTTGAAGGTGCTCACTTTACTCCAGCCGATTATTTAACTTATGGTTTATCCATATCTTGCTTTGTTTCTTACCTGCCTCCTGCTGCCTGCTTTTAAAAAATGCTTGTTTGTTTATTTCTTTTGCCTTTCCGTTGCTTGTTAGCAGGAATCCTGGGTAGGTGGAACCCTGGGAAGAAATGGCGAAAAGCAGGTCAGCCAGAGGAAATGTTACATGTGGAAGACATTTGAGCTAATAGTTAGATAGAAGCATGTATTTTATCTCTGAATTTCAGTTATTTTCTCCAGTACCAAAGATCATCAAAAGCCCATACATGATTTTCTTTGAAGCTAGAAGAGCCTGGAACATATTCACTGATTTCCACAAACTAATAGGAGGTGTGCATGTTTTCTGCTTGCAGGAGGACTCTGAATGCCTTGAAAAAAAAAAGCTTAAGTGCAATTATATAATGTACCAGGTTATTAATGAATAGCACACCAGGATATGTTTTCATCTTTAAAGCGTAAAATTCAGGTCATTACTCTCTAATCATTTATATTGTTCTTTTCCTAAGGGAACAGGTTATATAGCGATAGCAGAGAAATGTACTGGCCTTGTTGGCATTAGTAAAAGTTTAATTATGAGCATGTCCACATTTATCAAAGATAATACCAAGTTTCTTATTGATATTCAAGGGGGCTGGAATGAACAATTCCTTTTGTTAGTGGAGTGACTTCTGCGTTAAAGGCACTTCTGCATTAAAATCACGTTCTACCTCATTGGGTCTTCTCCACAACCTTGAGGAGAAAGGTTGTGAAAAATGTAGAGTCGTTTCCATTTTACGAATGACGAAAATTGAGTTCCAGGTTGTAAGGGACTCACCAATATTACAGAGTTAGAATAAGACTTTAGGTCTTCTAATTCCCTATGTTCTTGGCCCTATGGAATGTTCTTTTTAAGAGAATAAGACCATTAATAATAGTGATGATAATAATTATAATAGTAACCATTTTTCAAGTGATTTTTATGTCCTGGGTACTTGGTTATGTCTTGTACTTACAGTACCTCTTTTTAACCAGCTTTAGAATTTATAAAGTCATAGTTTATGCAAACCTTGCACAAGTCCATGGTTTATAGTATTGGACTGCTTGACCTTCATCAGTCATGTGTCACACTTGGCATGTATGTAAAGGTATGGTTAGGCATGGACTTAATAAAACCAGATACCTGAGTCTTACTGGCAGCACTGTACAGTGGTTTTAAACACAGTACTCTCTAGACCAGTTTCAGGGTTTGATTTCTGCCTGTTCTGGTTATCCTTGATTTCTTTGTGGCATGAACAAATGCCACATCCAGCTGCTAGCCAGTCTCTGGGTGTGAGAGAGGTCAGGTTGGATTCTTGCAGCTCCACCCACTGAAATAGGTTGTCAATGCAGTGCTTGGGGAAAATAAGGAAATTAGAGCTGGGAAGTCATGATTTTTCAATAGTGAATCCAACTGTGAAATAACCCTTAGTAAATATTGGCTTTGCAGCAACATTGGGTAGCAGTTAAGCACAGCAATTAAAAAGAAGGGCTCTGAACTTGAACAGATATTTATATACCAGTGCTCATAGCAGCCCAATTGCCCACAGGTGGAAGCAAATATCAATCAATAGATGAATGAACAAACAAAACGTGGTATATACATACAATAGAATATTATTCAGCTTTAAAAGGAAGGACATTTTAATACATGCTACAACATGGATGGATCTTAAAGACATTATGCTAAGTGAAGTAAACTGGTCATAAAAAGATAATTGTATGATTCCACTTGTATGAGGTACTAGCACTGTCAAATTTGTAAGACAGAAAGGAGAATGGTGCCTGCCATGGGCTAGGGAGGGCAGAAGGTGGAGTTTAAAGAGTACAGGGTTTCAGTTTGGAAATGAGAAAAAGTTCTGGACATGGGTGGTGGAGATGGCTGCACAACAATATAAAAGTGTTGATGCCTTACATGGGTTGTACCTTACAAAAGGTTAAAGTGGTATGTTTTATGTTATGTGTATTTTATCATAATAAAATAATAATCATAAAAAGCAAGGCTCTGATGTCAGTTAAACCTGGACTTGATGTCCGTCCAGCCCACTTACTCTGAGAGCTTGGGCAAGCCACTTAACCTTATGATAATAAAAGTACATGCTTGCAAAGATTGTTGTGATGATTAAAAATATAAAAGACATGAAAGTACTCAGCACTGTGCCTGGCACACATTTTTATGTTCAGTACGTGTTACCTACCACTGTGATAATGACCAGGTTCTTATTAAGGAAATATTGAGGCTTTTAAAATTTAATGTGATGTATAGAGAAAATCTTACAAACAGATATTTTAAGGATTTGAAACTGACTGAAGTATATGTATGTGTGCATGCTTAGTCATGTCTAACTCTGTGATGCCATGGACTCTAGCCCACCAGGCTCCTCTGTCCATGGGATTTCCCAGGTAAGAGTACTGAAGTGGGTTGTCATTTCCTCCTCCAGGAGATCTTCCTGACCCAGGGATCGAACCTACGTTTCCTGCGACTCCTGCATTGGCAGGTGATTCTTTACCACTGAGCATTTTACCCTAAGTATAAGGGTCATTAAAAAAGATGAAAGGGAGGGACTTCCCTGTGAACCAGGGGCTAAGACTCGCTGCTCCCAATGCAGGGGGCTGGGATTCCATCTCCGGGATTCCATCTCCGGTCAAGGAACTAGATTCTGCATGCTGCAACTAAAGATCTTGCACGCCACAATTAAGACCTAAAGCAGCCAAAAAAGTAGGGGTGGGGGTGGAGCGTGGGGAGGAGGAAGGAAAGTAACACTTATTGAACAAGAACTTTCTGTACTGTTATGCAATTTCATTCTCATAATAATTTTGGGAGGAAGAGTTTAACAAATGGAAAAACAGAAGTTCATGGGGGTTAAATAACTTACAGACTTCACACAGTTGTCAAATAGAATTTGAACTCAGATCTGTCCACCTCCAAAGCACATTGAGTTTCTAGTCCCAACAAGACATGTCTGGATTTAAACACAGAGCAGTGGAAGGTTGCATGCTCCCTGAATGGCAATCCCAGTCCCATTTTTTTTTGACATAAAAGTATTTATGAATACTTAATCTTATATAAGTTGCCATTCCAGGATTATGGAATAAAACAAAAATGTCCTGGCTCCATCCTGGCCCTCTATAATGTAAGAGTGTGTGTTCCTCACAGGCGCTTGAGTGTAACTGGATAATGTGAACTTTAGTTACACCCAGAGAGTTTCTTTAGATGCAAAGAACTTGGCTGTCAGGGTAACTGAAACTTAAACATGCCTTAAAGGTGATTTGGGATCCTCCATCTTGGGAGTATATTAAAAATAAATTTACTATCCTGGGTGTCTCAGATGTTGTCCAGCTGAGAGACAGGAGGTTGGGCCAGATGAGTGAAGTTTGTTTTTTTTTCATATGTTAAGACCTTTGGAAAACCAGCCTTTTGTACAAAAAAAGCTTCCGAGTAACTGAACCTCTTCGGCTATTACTGGAAATAGAAATGGAACCTTCCAAAGGTACCACCATCTTTATCTTCTGATGCTCAGAAACTGATAGTCCAGAGTGTGAAACAGGAACCCAGCCTGCATCAAACAATAGGAAATGGAAGCTGCCACATGATCCCTTGACAAGAGGGAGAGGATACAGGGCCAGGTAGGAAGCTTGTGGCTTCATTAATAATTATTGAAAACTCTGTGGGTGTTTCAAGGAAGGGGACCTGAAGATTGAAGTCCTGCTCAAGCCAGGTTGTGACTGAATTCATGAGGGCTAAATAGGAGACTGCTTAACTGTGGCATCTAAACAGATTTGGTTTGTAAAGTTCTGTAAAGGCAGGGCAAAACATTTCATGCTGGGGAACGTAGCTATGTAGCATGATTAATACTAACTGCAGTAAAAAACACTCATCATTTGCATAGTATCTTCAGCTTTTGCACACTCTGTTTAACATATTTTTCATTGCGCCCTCACCCTTAGACGTTGATATAATTAGCCTCAGGGGTGAGAATTAAAACATTTAACCACAGGAACATTGAGGTCAGCACAGAAGTCAGGAGAGTGTTGGGGCAGGGTCCTGATACCTGGGATCCTGAGCATTAATGTCTACACCACTGGGTTTAGGGGTGTGAGAGGCTCCGTCAGGAAAGGAGTTTGAGAAATAGGAAGGTGCTCAGGAGTCTCAGGACAGCGCCTGATTATCAGCTAGTAAGGAAATACTTGTATGTTTTAGTCACACTTTGTTTGTGGTGGTGCCCACCATTTGGCTGTCAGCCCATTTGCATGGGAACATTGAGGTCCTGAGAGACCAAATGGCTCTCCTGTATCTCACGATTGGCGGACAGTGGGATTGGGATACAGTGTTGTATCCCCTCTAAGCTATCTGTGAAGAAGTATGTGTTCTTAGTTAACTGATGTCTAAACACTTCCTGCCTGGACTCCTCTACTGCCCTGTAAAATTGTCCAAGTTGTTTCTCAGCAAATGATGAAGTAACACATGATAAATCTATACAAGGGAGCATAAGCTATTAATAATGATGCTGCAGGCTTCCCGGGTGGTGCAGTTGATAAAGAATGCTCCTGCCAATGTAGGAGGTGCAAGAGATGCAGGTTCAATCCCTGGGTCAGGAATATTCTGTGGAGAGGAAAATGGCAACCCACTCCAGTATTCTTGCCTGAGAAATCCCATGGACAGAGGAGCCTGGTGGGCTACAGTCCATGGGATCGCAGAGAATTGGATATGACTGAGCACGTACACACAGTATTTTTATTGACATAAAAATGTTTATCATATATGATTAATGTATACACACACAACATATATATGGATAATCTTACTTGGTTGAGGGGATGTTTGTGAATAGTATAGTGTAGGTACTAAGAATATGGACCTTAGAGTGAGACAGACTTGAGTTTAAATTCCAGCCACAAACCCTGAATAACTCTGCAACTTTGGAAAGCTCGTAACCTCACTAAGCCTCAGTCTCTTCTTCCATTAAATGTATAGAAATTGTTGCATCAACATCATAGGGATGTTTGGGAGGGAAGTGAGGTGATGTTTGTAAAATGCTTAGCATGATGCCTGATGTTCAATAAATGCTATCCACTATAGTAATAGTAGATTCAATAAATTGTATCTACTATTATTACTTATAGGACTTCCCAGGTGGCTCAGACAGTAAAGAATCTGTTCGCAGTGTGGGAGACCCAGTTTCAATCCCTTGTCGGGAAGATCTGTTGGAGAAGGGAATGGCAAGCCACTCCAATATTCTTGCCTGGAGAATTTCATGGACAGAGGAGCCTGGCGGGCTACAATCCATGGGATTGCAAAGAGTCAGACATGACTGAGTGGCTAACACACACATTATTACTTATGCATAAAAATTTGGAGAGATTTATTTATTTAAAAAATTCAATGTATTGATTTCTCACAATCAAATACTGCCAGCTAGCATTACTTCCACTCATGTGTCATTAAAAACAAAAGGATATTTCCTTGGTATTTTCAAATGGTGTATTATACAATAAACAAAAAAAATTAGAACTTAAAATGTATCCCTAATTAATTATATAAACTGGTAAATTTTTAAAGAAGCATAACTAATAATTTGGTTTCTGAGAGATTTATTTTTTAAAAGCATTCCTATATATGCATAAATCTCTCACTCTGCCCAGCCCTGCACCAGCTCCCATGGTATGTAGTAGGAATAGAAGCTCAGGACCTTGTCCTGCAGAGCCCTACATTGTAGTCATGTGATTAGTTCAGCTTTGATTGGTTACCATCAACAAGAAATAAGAAGCTGGCGATCAGGGTTTTCAGACAGAACAGAGAATCTAGGGAATGAATTGTAGTTTGGGGTTGTGATGGGACCCCAAGTGCTGAATGGATGGTGTATCTCTTTCCTGGGATGTTGAAGGGGTTCTTCAGCCCTGTATTTGGTGACTGGGGCATCACCAAACTCATTCTTCATGTCTCTAGTCCCCACCTATTATAGATTTTGGAAAGATAATCATCTACACGAATAACCTGAAAATCATTCGAACTCCAATGGACAAGAGAGATTTCATGAGGAAAATGCTCCAAAAGGAAGAGGAGGCCGAGGAAGAGTCTCTGATGAGCAAAGAAGAAATCTATGCACACCAGAACCATGGTCCTTTGCCAGAGACGGAAGGCACCTTCCCCCATAACCAGTACCCACAGGTGTGTCTCCACAGTCCACTGCTCTGTGCAGGGCTGGCCCTATAGCCCTGGTCTCCAAATTGTTTTGATTGTGTACTCTTTAATGTATGGTTGAATATGAATACCTAAGATGTCTAAATGTTAATAATATTGGGGAATTTTGACTTTCTTTTATTTTAGTGTTTTATCATATTTTATTGTTAGCAATAATAGTTACAAGTCCATATTGCAAATACAATTTGAATTATTTTGAATGATTTCTTTAAAGATCTGATTAGGTTTATATTGTTTTCACTTTGCACTGTAGCTTAGGACAGCCTGTTCTAGACATGGAAGAAAAAATTACCTCTGTCCTTTTCTTATGGGTTTGCTTGTGCTTCTTTTATTGGTTAATACTCAACCCACAGTTTCCCTGAAGAAATCTAACAAAGCTACTTGTCTTTAGATTTCATGGAGATTCAGTTCAGTTCAGTTGCTGAGTTGTGTCCGACTCTTTGTGACCCCATGGACTGCAGCACACCAGGCTTCCCTGTCCATCACCAACTCCCGGAGTTTGCTCAGACTCACGTCCATCGAGTCGGAGATGCCATCCAACCATCTCATCCTCTGTCGTCCCCATTCTCCTCCTGCCTTCAATCCTTCACAGCATCAGGGTTTTTCCCAAGGAGTCAGTTCTTTGCATCAGGTGGCCAAAGTATTGGAGTTTCAGCTTCAGCATCAGTCCTTCCAATGAATAATCAGGACTGATTTCCTTTAGGATTGACTGGTATGGTCTCCTTGCAGTCCAAGGGACTCTCAAGAGTCTTCTCCAACACCACAGTTCAAAAGCATCAATTCTTCAGTGCTCAGCTTTCTTTATAGTCCAATTCTCACATTCATACCTGACTACTGGAAAAACCATAGCTTTGACTAGGCAGACCTTTGTTGGCAAAGTAATGTTTCTGCTTTATAATATGCTGTCTAGGTTGGTCATAGCTTTTCTTCCAAGGAGCAAGCATCTTTTAATTTCATGGCTGAAGTCACCATCTGCACTGATTTTGGAGCCCAAGAAGATAAAGTCTCTCATTGTTTCCCCATCTATTTGCCATGAAGTGATGGGACCGGATGCCATGATCTTAGTTTTTTGAATGTTGAGTTTTAAGCCAACTTTTTCACTCTCCTCTTTCACTTTCATCAAAGGGCTCTTTAGTTTCTCTTCGCTTTCTGCCATAAGGGTGGTGTCATTTGCATATCTGAGGTGATTGATATTTCTCCCAGCAATCTTGATTCCAGCTTGTGCTTCCTCCAGCCCAGTGTTTCTCATGATGTACTCTGCATATAAGTTAAATAAGCAGGCTGGTAATATACAGCCTTGACATACTCCTTTCCCAATTTGGAACTGGTTCATTGTTTCATGAATTTCATAACTGTTGCTTCTTGACCTGCATACAGATTTCTCAGGAGGTAGGTTAGGTGCTCTGGTATTCCCATCTCTGGAAGAATTTTCCACAATTTATTGTGATCCACATAGTCAAAGGCTTAGGTATAGTCAATAAAGCAGAAGTAGATGTTTTTCTGGAAGTCTCTTGCTTTTTTGATAATCCAGTGGATGTTGGCAATTTGATTTCTGATTCCTCTGCCTTTTCTAAATCCAACTTGAACATCTGGAAGTTCACAGTTCATGTGCTATTGAAGCCTGGCATGGAGAATTTTGAGCATTATTTTAGTAGCATGAAATGAGTGCAATTTTGCAGTAGTTTGAACATTCTTTGGCATTGCCTTTCTTTGGGATTGGAATGAAAACTGACCTTTTCCAGTCCTGTGGCCACTAATGTGGCCACTGTTTTCCAAATTTGCTGGCATATTGAGTGCAGCACTTTCACAGCATCATCTTTTAGGATTTGAAATAGCTCAACTGGAATTCCATCACCTCCACTAGCTTTGTTCGTAGTGATGCTTCCTAAACCCACTTGACTTCGCATTCCAGGATGTCTGGCTCTAGGTGAGTGATCACACAATTGTGATTATCTGGGCCATGAAGATCTTTTTTGTACAGTTCTTCTGTGTATTCTTGCCACCTCTGCTTAATAGCTTCTGCTTCTGTTAGGTCCATACCATTTCTGTCCTTTAATATGCCCATCTTTGCATGAAATATTCCTTTGGTATCTCTAATTTTCTTGAAGAGATCTCTAGTCTTTCCCATTCTATTGTTTTCCTCTATTTCTTTGCATAGATCACTGAAAAAAGTTTTCTTATCTCTCCTTGCTATTCTTTGGAACTCTGCGTTCAAATGGGTATGTCTTTCCTTTTCTCCTTTGCCTTTAGCTTCTCTTCTTTTCTCAGCTATTTGTAAGGCCTCCTCAGATAACCATTCTGCCTTTTTGCATTTCTTTTTCTTGGGGATGGATAGTCTTGATCACTGCCTCCTGTACAAAAATCATGAACCTGTATCCACAGTTCTTCAGGTACCCTGCCATGGAGATTAGTTTAATCTATCAATAGCATCTGTAAGTCCATTAGACCAGATGTTCGTGAACCACAACATGTTATAACATGCTGAAAGTGAGTGAAAGAGCAGGGTTGTCATTGTCACTTTATGTAAAGTGAGAGAACTCTACATTATGCATGCAACAGGGTCTCTTGGGTGCTACCTTTGTTAAGTTAAACCCAACCTAGTGAAGGTGCCGATGTCACCTTGTTTGTTAAAGGTGGATGTCACATTTTCTTCTGAAAATATTATTAAAGCTTCTTACATTCTTTTCAAAAGGGAAGATAAAAATAGTTTAAAGGTGACACCTTTCAAAGGTGTGCACTCCTTAGAAGCCATTGCTTAGACATGCTCAGACGAGCAGGAAGGTGATGACATTCAGGAGTTCACAGTGTGAAGTTGAGAGTGGGAAAAGCAATTTTGGTGAATGTAAGCAAAGAGCACAAAAGCTTATAAAACAGCGGAAATGAATTTTCCCTCTTTAGAGTCCATCTCTTGGAACATGAAGCTGAACCTCCTATGGGTTAGCATGACAAAATGGGCCAGGGGCTTCCTCACGCTTGAGTGATGTTCCCACCCTGGGAGGGTTTAGGGGACAGAAAGGAGAAGGCCATGCCCAGATTCCAGTTCTGCTTACAACCATTCCTGTCTCTTTCAGACCTGACCTCATACTTGACAAGATATATTTGAAATGCAAATCTGATTATGTGGCCCCCTTCCTCATCCTTTCCCTCCACCCAAAACTTTCAGTGGCCACTCATCACTTGGGATAAAGCTGGAACTCCTCACTAATTCTAGAAAACACTGTGGACTTGCCTTCTTCAGCCTCATGACTTAAACAGATCTCTACTCATTTTCTCTGCCCCAGACCCACTGCCCATCTGCTTACCCCTCAGAAGCTCTTTGTTCTTTCCTACCAGAGCCTACTTCCTTGTTCCTAGAATATTCTCTGGACTCCCTACCTCCTTGCCCACAGCCCCTTGAGATCTCGGTGGAGGCATCACTTCCTCAGAGAGACTTCTCCTGACTTCTGTGAGGATAAAAATCCACAAGGATGGTCTCCTCAAGTCCCTGAGCTCCCCGCCCCCACATTTGTAATCTTACATTTATTTGTGCAATTGTTTGGTTAATGCTTGCTCTTACTCACTAGGATTTGGTTTCTGTGAGGGCAGGGAGAATGCTTATGTTGGGTGTGACATAGTAGTTCCAATGCCAAAAAAAAAAAAAAAAAAAAAAAAAGATCCTGGCATCTAATTAGGTGCTCAGTAAATAGTAGGTAAATATTTTTGGAAGTTGGAACCAAGTGCCAAATGATAAGAAATAGTCTTCCTTCTCTTGTCTTCTCTATAGTACTATTCAGAACCTAGCCTAGTAGAAAGGCAGACAGCTAAACTTTGTGATACTAAGCATCACCATCCCACTTTGAAATTCATTAATTCTATTCTTTTTCCACACCATATTGTAACTTGTAAGAGCATGTATTTTCAGAGGAGGACCAGAAATGCAGGTCACACTGCAGGGCTGAATGAAAAAGCAACAGGCCTGCCATGACAATTACCTTTAAATTCAATCTGGAGAGAACTATGTATTTTTTTTTTTTTTTTTACTCTAATGCCATAAACTAGGACAGAGATATGTAGCAAAAAGTTCCCATGAAAGGTTGCACTTCATTTGCCTGTCCTCTAAGCTCTGTTTTAAATTGTTATTTGTTTGCCCCATCTCTCATGCAGTAAATGCCCAGACAACTTCTATTCTAAAACACAGGGTCAGAGAACATCAAGGAGCCCATTCTGACCAAGAGACTCTTTGTTGTATTATATGGAACAGGGAGACAGTAGGGTCTTCCTTGATGAAAGAGCGGGGCCAGGCTAAAAGCCAGGCTAAACTTGAACCTCTATATTAACTACAAAAGGAAAGGAGAGGAATAATTGAATTGAGCCACAGGGAAAAGTAGAAGAGGAAAAATCTTGCCTTGTAATCAGTGGGTTTGAACCATAAGTCATCTGGGCTTCTTTATGCTTCATGTGATCTTACCTTTGAAACAAAATGATAATATTAATAGCTGCCATTTTAATACAAAATTTTAAAATAATTTTTAAAATCTATTTATTTATTTTTGACCGTTCTGTGTCTTCATTGCTTTCTGTGGGCTTTAGCTGAGACAAGCAGGGGCTACTCTTCCCTGCGATGCTCAAACTTCTCATTGCAGTGGCTTCTCGTCGCAGAGCACAGGCTCTAGGCACACAGGCTTCAGTAGTTGCAGCTCTCAGGCTCTAGAGTGCAGGCCCAGTGGTTATGGCTCACGGGCTCTAAAGCTCAGGCTCGGTAGTTGTGGCAAACGGGATCACTTGCTCTGTAGCACGTGGAATATTCCTAGACCAGGAATTGAACCTGTGCCCCCTTGCACTGTTAGGTAGATTCTTATCCACTGCATCACCAGGGAAGTCCTGACATTTTTTGAGGGTTCATGTTAGCCAGGTATCATGCCCATGCAATAGTCCATTTCATTCTCGTAAGGACTCTGTTTGGTAGCTATTATCGGTAGTCTCATTCTGCTGCTGGGGAAATAAGGGCTCAGAAAAATTAAGTAACTTGCCAGAGGTCACCAGAGTCAGTAGTCAAACTCAGGTCCATCTGGTCTTAATCACTCTGCTCATCAACCCCCAGATTGGCTCTGATTCCCATCTTAAAGGCTGAGTCTCTGATGAAAGCCCTTTTCTTGGTCATGGAGCTGGTGAGAGATGGTGTGGGCAGGTTTGTGGGTTCTAGACCCTAAGCTCTGCTGTGCAGCTATGCTCCATGTTCTTTTACTAAATATTTTCTGTGGAGAGTTTTTTAAAATATCAAGAATGGTAGATGCTATCATGCATGTCTAGTATAGAGCAGAGGCTGAATAAATACCTGTTGAATTAACTGAATAATTAAAAAGGATATGGAGAGGAAACAGTTGGAAAAAGTGTGGTAACTAGGCTAAGAGTGGAAACTCCAGTGAAACCTCTAGCAATGCGTCATATAACCAGTGACATAAGATGAGATTTGACTGAGATTTGTTCTTGTTCTTTATGACTTGCTCACCAAGTCATTTAGTTAATCTTTTACCCTGGCATTCTATCCAAATGAATTTTTGGATCGCCTGTATAGCATTATGGTAGGATTTTACTGTATTTTCTTTGACAACATTGACTTATATCTTTAAAATCTCGCTGAGATCATAGGACTTCCTTGGCAGTCCAGTGGTTAAGGTTCAGGGGACATGGGTTTGATCCCTGCTCAGGGAACTAAGATTCTGCATGCTGCTCAGCACAGCCAAAAAAAAAAAAACTCAGTGGAATCAAGTGCAAAACAAACATATGATGGATTTGGCAGAAAAAGAATGGAGCATGGCAATTTAATTTTGGCAGATATATTTATAAGACCCTGATATATATATAAGGACCCTGATGCTGGGAAATGTTGAGGGCATGAAGAGAAGGGAGTAACAGAGGGTGAGATGGGTGGATGGTATCACCAACTCAATGGACTTGAGTTTGAGCAAACTTCAGGAGATAGTGAAAGACAGAGGAGCCTGGTATAGTGCAGTCCATGGGTCTCAAAGTGTCGGACATGACTTAGTGACTGAACAGCAACAACAAATATTTATTTTGCATACTTTAAGGGAAGAAAACAAATTTCCCCACTGTTACTATATCAAAATATGGCAACAATCAATAAAGTATTATAAAGGGTGCTTGAATATCATTTGGGATTTTTGATA
This sequence comes from Cervus canadensis, assembly GCF_019320065.1. Classification (NCBI taxonomy): domain Eukaryota; kingdom Metazoa; phylum Chordata; class Mammalia; order Artiodactyla; family Cervidae; genus Cervus; species Cervus canadensis. Next base: position 51,839,187 of record NC_057389.1, read on the forward strand.
ATCACTTCCATTCCCTACATCTAGAATAAATAAAATAAAACTCAATATCTTCTTAGGCATTTTGCAGTGCGATGGGGCAATTTTCAGAACTTAGGCCTCTCTCTTCAGAGTTGATTTTTATTCTAGGGTTACCAAAGAAAGCTGTGCTAGCTGATTGAGTCACCCAGTGGACTTCAGCTCCCTTGTTAGTTCCTGGAACTTAAGAAGAGTAAGGGCTCTTCAGACATTGTTGTTTTGTTTATTCATTTATTTTTTGTACTGTGCCAGGCATTGCGCTGCCTCAGGAAATGATGGAGAAAGGAACTAGCCCGGAGCACTTCCTATCTAGTCAGCAGGAACTTTCAGGGGGATGTGAGACCTACCAGGCTGGGGGCAGTAAAGGAGGGTGGGACTCCTGGTCTGGAAGTGTGAGTGGGCAAGGCTTCCTGGAGGAAGGGCTGCTAAGCCGACATCTGAGAACAGGCAGGAGTTGGCTGGGTTGAGAGTGGGAAAAGGTCCCTCCAGACCAGCTAGAGAGATACCCAAGAATGAGAGCCTGATGAAAGAAGTAATTGAAAATGTACATCAGTTAAGAAGGCTGGGTTTTAACCTGAAGTTGACTTGGTGGGCCGGTGTTCATAACAAGGTTTCTTGGGTGCTTTCTATGTGGTAATCACAGCTGTAAGTAGCTTCATGACATTGGCATCTATGGGGAGAATATCCCACGAGACCAGAGGCAGAGACTCTGCTGAATTCATGCCAGAATTGATAGGCATCTGGATTAGGATTGTGGTTATGGAAAAGGGGAAATGGGATGGATTTGACAGATGTTCAAAAGATGAAATAGGCAGGAATTGGTGCTGAATTCACCTAGTATTGATCTGGTATTGCCCCTTATTTCTTAGAAGGCTCATGGTCTGTGCATGGTCATGGCATGGAAGAGCAAAAATTGCAAATTTCCTTGAGCTGTCTTAGGGGAAGAGCATGACCGTAGCCAAGGGAACAGTCTGGTGTCCCTAGGAGGAGGGGAGTCAAGGCCTACAGATTTACTGGCAAGTTTTAGAAACAACTGACTTAAATGGAGAACCTATCCTATGCCAGATAATATACTATAGCATTTACGTAGCCTCATTTAATATTCCAGCTACTCAGAGAAGTAAGCAATACCTGCCGAAATCAGAGGTGGTTGTTGTTCTCTAGCTAAGTCATGTCTGACTCTTTGTGACCCCGTGGACTGCAGCACGCCAGGCTTCCCTGTCCTTTAATATCTCCTGGAGCTTGCTCAAGCTCATGTTCATTGAGTCAGTGATGCTATCTAACCATCTCGTCCTCTGTCGTTCCCTTCTTCTCATGCCCTCAATTTTTCCCAGCATCAGAGTCTTTTCCAATGAGTTGGCTTTTTGCATCAGGTGGTCAAAGTATTGGAGCTTCAGCATCAGTCTTTCCAATGAATATTCAGGATTGATTTCCTTTAGGATTTATTGGTTTGATCTCCTTGCTGTCCAAGGGACTCTTAAGAGTCTTCTCCAGCACTGCAGTTCAAAAACTCAGCCTTCTTTATGATCCAACTCTCACATTCATATATGACTACTGGAAAAACCATAGTTTTGACTAGATGGACCTTTTTTGGCAAAGTGATGTCTCTGCTTTTTTAACATGCTGCCTAGGTTTTTGTCATAGCTTTTCTTCCAAGGAGCAAGTGTCTTTTAATTTCATGGCTGCATTCACCATCCGCAGTGATTTTGGACCCCAAGAAAATAAAATATGTCACTGTTTCCATTGCTTCCCCATCTATTTGCCATGAAGTGATGAGGCCAGGTGCCATGATCTTAGTTTTTTGAATGCTGAGTTTCAAGCCAGCTTTTTCACTTCCTCTTTCACCATGGACGGAGGAGCCTGGTGGGCTACGGTCCACGGGATCGCAAAGAGTTGGATACGACTGAGTGACTTCACTTTCACCCTCATCAAGAGGCTCTTTAGTTCCTCTTCACTTTTTGCCTTTACAGTGGTATCTTCTGCATGTCTGAGGTGTTGATATTTCTCCTGGCAATCCCGATTCCAGCTTGTGATTCATCCAGCCCAGCATTTTACATGATGTATTCTGCATATAAATTAAACAAGCAGGGTGACAATATATAGCCTTGGCCTACTCCTTTCCCAGTTTTGAACCAGTTCATTGTTCCATGTCTGGTTCTAACTGTTGTTTCTTGACCTGTATACAGATTTCTCAGGAGGCAGGTAAGGTTGTATGTATACCATCTCTTTAAGAATTTTCCACAGTTTGTTGTGATTCACACAGTCAAAGGTTTAGTGTAGTCAATGAAGCAGAAGTAGATGGTTTTCTGGAATTCCCTTGCTTTTCTATGATCCAACAGATGTTGGCAATTTGATCTCCGGTTCCTCTGCCTTTTCTAAGTCCAGCTTGTACACCTAGAAGTTCTCAGTTCACATACTGTTGAAGCCTAACTTGAAGGATTTTGAGCACTACCTTGCTAGCGTGTGAAATGAGTGCCATTGTACAGTAGTTTGAATATTCTTTGGGACTGCCTTTTTTGGGGATTGGAATGAAAGCTGACCTTTCCTAGTCCTATGGCCACTGCTGAGTTTTCTAAATTTGCTGACATGCAGAGTGCAACACTTTAACAACATCATCTTTTAGGATTTGAAGTAGCTCAGCTGGAATTCCATCACCTTCACTAGCTTTGTTCATAGTAATGTGTCCTAAGGCTCACTAGACTTTACACTCCAGGATGTCTGGCTCTAGGTGAGTGATCACACCATTGTGGTTATCCAGGTCGTTAAGATCTTTTTTGTATAGTTCCTTTGTGTATTCTTGCCACAGATCACAGGTAAAGAAACAGATTTAGGGTGGTTAAGGGAACTGTCCAAGGTGCACAGTTGATGTCAGAGGCAGGCCTCAGCTCCAGGCTGCTGACTTCAGAACAAAGCTCTTTAATCACGGAGACTTGTCATGGTTCTCAAAGAGAATAAAGATAAAGTACTGCTGGAATTCAGCTCTAAGCTCTGAAGGATTGCAACATTCACTCATCCATCCACTCAGACACACAGAAAAACCTTGAGCACCTGCTATTGGGTGACTGCGATGAGGGGTAACATATGGAGTCCACAGAGCATGATCTCAAATGCCTGACTCTCTAGGATCCACGCCTGCTTCCTCCTCTTCAAGCTGTGTGCCCACTGGCATACGACTGAGCTTCTCAGGGTCTCTTTTTTCCATCTGTAATATAGGGATGGCACTACTTCCACTATCTCACGGGGGTATTGTGAGGATTGGACGAGTTGTTGATAGAACTCAGAACAGCGCCCAGGGAATTCCCTGTCTGTGCAGTGGTTAGGACGCTGCACCTTTACTGCCGAGAGCCTGGGTTCAGAACAGTGCTTGGCACCTTCTAGGAGTTCTACAGGTGTCCTCTGTTTGGCAATGAGAACAAGAAGTCCTTCCCTTACAGGCACAGACACAACATGTCAGATAGTGACGAGAGATGAAGGTCCAGTTGGGGAATGCACGGCCTGGTGCCTGGGGCTGCAGTCTTAGAGAGGTCTTCTGGGTTAATCTCTGATAAAGTGCTGTGACTGTTCTGTGCCCCTGGCTGGTTCCCCTCACTGGCATTTATGGGAAGCATATTCCTTTAAAACTGACCCAGACTTTGCGGGTTCCCAGGGCTGTGTTGACTTGCGTGTGAACAATGGATTGAAACTGCTGTGGTGATGTAACCCTGACCTGACTCTTGCAGGAAGGAGAGCATCCCGAGGACAACTGTTTCCACTGCCGAGGGTCGGGCAGTGCCACCTGCTCTCTGTGCCACGGCAGCAAGTTTTCGATGCTGGCCAACAGATTTAAGGAGTCCTATCGGGCCCTGCGGTGCCCTGCCTGCAATGAGAATGGCCTGCAGCCTTGCCAGATCTGCAATCAATAGCCTGTGGGTTTCGTAGGTCCACATTGATGGCATCCTCCCTGAAGTGATTTCTGATAAACTGCTCCTCCTCCATCTCCTCCTCCGTCTCCCAGCAAGGAAGCCATCGTGGCTGCAGCACTTCCACCACTGACACAAATCAGTTACTCGATCACATTTTGTGAGGCTGGTAACTTCTCCATGTGGGTCTAAGTGACAGAGGCATTTTTGAATTAGAGTCTGTTTTGCAGCTGTTCTAAAATGATCCTTGTAGAACCATGCACATGTATCTCACTTGACTTAGCTCAGTTTTCTCCTTGCACAAGTGAACAAATAAATGTACAGTTCAGGCAGCAGTTTGAAGTCATTTTCCAGTTGGGAGTTATTTTGCAAAATTATGCAGTGAGAAAGGAATTAAAAAAAAAAAAGGCAGGTTTCTTAGGAACTGAATTCCTGAATTTCTTAGGAACTGAAATGCTTATAATGCATTCCAAATTGGTCAAATTGCATTTTTTAATTAGCAGAAGAGGAAAGGGATGCCCAATGCTGAATGCACTAGCATGTCACTGAAAACAAAATAGGATGTACACAGTTCTTGCTGAAGACAGGCAAGCTGAGGAGGCCTTTTTTTTCAAAGTCCTGGGTCTCTCCCTTTGTGATGTGCTAGGGTAATATGCATGCAGGCAACAACCAGTGCTACTTCTTAGGACAAGATGAGATAAGATATTTCTGTGTGCCTCTGAACTACTGAGGTTATAAGCCAAGTCAAAACCATTTATGATAAATTTGGTGCTTAAGTGTGTGTATATGTCTGTGTATGTGTGTGTGTGAAATGACTTCTTCCAGCCCCTAAATTATTACCAAATAAATGAATTTATTTTAAGGCTAAGATATAGCCATGATCTCTTCATAAAAGACTATGAATACATTATAGGTATCTACTGGAAATTTAAAAAAAACAACTAACCAAGGCTGTTTAGCAATTACGTTTCTACTGTCTATGAATACACAAACTAAGAATAATTTTTCCTCTTAAAGTTGGTTGTAAAATTAGAAAAATAGTTTTGTTAATGAACTTTTGTAACTCTAACAGCCCCTCCCTTCCCCCTTGAGAAATCCATTATCTTTTGAGGCGCATCACTTTTTATGGTAATTATTTTGATTTTCTTAGCGTTTTCAAGATTTGTTTGTTATTCTCTATATTCAGCTGTTAAGATAATTCAGTAGTGGAGTGCTTTTCAGACAATATAAATACTTCTTGTAAAAATGCCATTTGCATAGACATGGATGGTCCTATTAACTGTCATACAAAGTCAAGTAAGTCAGTAAAACAAATATTGTATAGTAACACATATATGTGAAATCTAGAAAAATGGTACAGATGAACCTATTTGCAAAGCAGAAATAGAAACACAGACATAGAGAACAAATGTATGGACCCAGGCGAGGAGAGGAGGGATGGGATAAGTTGGGAGATTGACATTGACATATACACACTGTTGATGCTGTGTATAAACTGGATAACAAATGGGAACCCACTGTACAGCACTGGGAGCTCTCCTCAGCCCTCTGTGGTGGCCTAGAGGGGAAGGAAGTCCAGAAGAGGGGATCCATATACGTATAGCTGATTCGCTCTGCTCTACAGCAGAAACCAATATGACATTGTAAAGTAACCATACTCCAATAAAAATTTTAAAAAAGGTTACCTCTTGAAAAAAATATTAAAATATTTTTTGAAAACATGAGAATTTTGCCTGTTCTCTCTTTTTTTTTTTTTTCTCTAGCATTATGGGAGTTTTATTTGGAAGTGAACTTTTTAAACTATTAATACAAATGCCAAGAGATACTACACAAAACATCCACAGGAATTTTTTTCATCTTTTTTTCTTTGAATTGTTCACAAACATTTCCTACGTAAAATATATATTTTGGTGGGGTGATATTGGCAAAATATATGTATTTAGAGACAATATGCTACTGGAGATCAGTGGAGAAATAACTCCAGAAAGAATGAAGAGATGGAGCCAAAGCAAAAACAACACCCAGTCGTGGATGTGACTGAGGATGGAAGTAAAGTCCAATGCTATAAGGAGCAATATTGCATAGGAACCTAGAATGTTAGGTCCATGAATCAAGGAAAATTGGAAGTGGTCAAACAGGAGATAGCAAGAGTGAACATCACACATTTTAGGAATCAGTGAACTAAAATGGACTGGAAAGGGTGAATTTAACTCAGCTGAGCATTATATCTACTACTGTGGGCAAGAATCCCTTAGAAGAAATGGAGTAGCCATCATAGTCAACAAAAGAGTCCGAAATGCAGTACTTGCATGCAATCTCAAAAACGACAGAATGATCTCTGTTCATTTCCAAGGCAAACCGTTCAATATCACAGTAATCCAAGTCTATGCCCCGAACAGTAATGCTGAAGAAGCTGAAGTTGAACTGTTCTATGAAGACCTACAAAACATTCCAGAACTAACACCAAAAAAAGGTATCCTTTTAATTATAGGGGACTGGAATACAAAAGTAGGAAGTCAAAAAATACCTGGAGTAACAGGCAAATTTTGTCTTGGAGTACAAAATGAAGCAGGGCAAAGGCTAATAGAGTTTTACCAAGAGAACGCACCAGTTATAGCAAAAACCCTCTTCCAACAACACAAGAGAAACACAAGACTATACACATGGACATCACCAGATGGTCAATACTGAAATCAGATTGATTATATTCTTTGTAGCCAAAGAAGGAGAAGCTCTATACAGTCAGCAAAAACAAGACCAGGAGCTGACTGTGGCTCAGATCATGATCTCCTTATTGCCAAATTCAGACTTAAATTGAAGGAAGTAGGGAAAGCCACTAGACCATTCAGGTATGATCTAAATCAAATCTCTTATGACTATACAGTGGAAATGAGAAATAGATTCAAGGGATTAGATCTGGTAGACAGAGTGCCTGAAAAACTATGGACAGAGATTCATGGCATTGTACTGGAGGCAGGGATCAAGACCATCCCCAAGAAAAAGAAATGCAAAAAGGCAAAATGGTTGTCTGAGGAGGCCTTAAATAGCTATGAAAAGAAGAGAAGAGAAAGGCAAAGGAGAAAAAGAAAGATACACCCATTTGAATTCAGAGTTCCAAAGAATAACAAGGAGAGATAAGAAAGTCCTCCTCAGGGATCAATGCAAAGAAATAGAGGAAAACCATAGAATGGGAAAGACTAGAGATCTCTTCAAGAAAATGAGAGATGCCAAGGGAAGGTTTCATGCAAAGATGTGCACAAAAAAGGACAGAAATGGTAGGGACCTAACAGAAGCAGAAAATATTAAGAAGAGGTGGCAAGAATACACAGAAGAACTATACAAAAAAGGTCTTCAAGACCCAGATAACCACGATGGTATGATCACTCACCTAGAGCCAGATATCCTGGAATGCAAAGTCAAGTGGACCTTAGGAAGCACTACTATGAACAAAGCTGGTAGATGTGATAGAATTCCAGTTGAGCTATTTCAAATCCTAAAAGATGATGCTGTGAAAGTGTTGCACTCAATATGCCAGCAAATTTGGAAAACTCAGCAGTGGCCACAGGACTGGAAAAGGTCAGTTTTCATTTCAATCCCAAAGAAAGGCAATGCCAAAGGATGCTCGAACTACCACACAATTGCACTCATCTCACACGCTAGTAAAGTAATGCTCAAAATTCTCCAAGCCAGGCTTCAACAGTACATGAACCATGAACTTCCAGATGTACAAGCTAGATTTAGAAAAGGCAGAGGAACCAGAGATCAAATTGCCAACATCCATTGGGTCATCAAAAAAGCAAGAGAGTTCTAGAAAAACATCTACTTCTGCTTTATTGACTCTGCCAAAGCCTTCGACTGTGTGGATCACAATAAACTGTGGGAAATTTGTCAAGAGATGGGATTACCAGACCACATGACCTGCCTCTTGAGAAAACAGGAAGCAACAGTTAGAACTGGACATGGAACAACAGACTGGTTCCAAATTGGGAAAGGAGTATGTCAAGGCTGTATATTGTCACCTTGCTTATTTAACTTACATGCAGAGTACATCATGAGAAACGCTGGGCTGGAAGAAGCACAAGCTGGAATCAAGATTGCTGGGAGAAATATCAATCACCTCAGATATGCAGATCACACCACCCTTATGGCAGAAAACAAGGAAGAACTAAAGAGCCTCTTGATGAAAGTGAAAGAGGAGAGTGAAAAAGTTGGCTTAAAGCTCAACATTCAGAAAACTAAGATCAGGGCATCTGTCCCATCACTTCATGGCAAATAGATGGGGAAACAATGGAGACGGTGACAAACTTCATGTTTTTGGGCTCCCAAATCACTGCAGATGGTGACTCAGTTCAGTTCAGTTCAGTCGCTCAGTCATGTCCGACTCTTTGCGACCCCATGAACCACAGCATGCCAGGCCTCCCTGTCCATCACCAACTTCCGGAGCCTACCCAAACTCATGTCCATTGAGTTGGTGATGCCATCCAACCATCTCATCCTCTGTCGTCCCCTTCTCCTCCTGCCCTCAATCTTTCCCAGCATCAGGGTCTTTTCAAATGAGTCAGCTCTTTGCATCAGGTGGCCAAAGTATTGGAGTTTCAGTTTCAACATCAGTCCTTCCATTGAACACCCAGGACTGATCTCCTTTAGGATGGACTGGTTGGATCTCCTTGCAGTCCAAGAGACTCTCAAGAATCTTCTCCAACACCACAGTTCAAAAGCATCAATTCTTCAGTGCTCAGCTTTCTTTATAGTCCAACTCTCACATCCATACATGACTACTGGAAAAACCATAGCCTTGACTAGACGGACCTTTGTTGGCAAAGTAATGTCTCTGCTTTTTAATATGCTGTCTAGGTTGGTCATAACTTTCCTTCCAAGGAGTAAGTGTCTTTTAATTGCATGGCTGCAATCACCATCTGCAGTGATTTGGGAGCCCAGAAAAATAGTCAGCCACTGTTTCCACTGTTTCCCCATCTATTTGCCATAAAGTGATTGAATCAGATGCCATGATTTTAGTTTTCTGAATGTTGAGCTTTAAGCCAACTTTTTCCACTCTCCTCTTTCACTTTCATCAAGAGGCTCTTTAGTTCTTCTTTGTTTTCTGCCATAAGGGTGGTGTGATCTGCATATCTGAGGTGATTGATATTTCTCCCAGCAATCTTGATTCCAGCTTGTGCTTCTTCCAGCCCAGCGTTTCTCATGATGTACTCTGCATGTAAGTTAAATAAGCAAGGTGACAATATACAGCCTTGACATACTCCTTTTCCTATTTGGAACCAGTCTGTTGTTCCATGTCCAGTTCTAACTGTTGCTTCCTGACCTGCATACAGGTTTCTCAAGAAACAGGTCAGGTGGTCTGGTATCCCATCTCTTTCAGAATTTTCCACAGTTATGTGATCCACCACAGTCAAAGGCTTTGGCATAGTCTAAAGCAGAGAAATTGTTTTTCTAGAACTCTCTTGCTTTTTTGATAGTCCAGCGGATGTTAGCAATTTGATCTCTGGTTCCTCTGCAGCCATGAAATTAAAAGACGCTTGCTCCTTGAAAGAAAAGCTGTGACCAACCTAGACAGCATATTAAAAAGCAGAGACATTACTTTGTCAACAATGGTCCTTCAATGGAAGGACTGATGTTGAAACTGAAACTCCAATACTTTGGCCACCTGATGCAAAGAGCTGACTCATTTGAAAAGACCCTGATGCTGGGAAAGATTTAGGGTAGGAGCAGAAGGGGACAACAGAAGATGAAATGGTTGGATGACATCACCGACTCAATGGACATGAATTTGGGTAGGCTCCAGAAGTCAGTGATGGACAGGGAGGCCTGGCATGGTGCAGTCCATGGGGTCGCAAAGAGTTGGACACAACTGAGCGACTGTACTGAACTGAACTGAAATACAATATAGAATAAAACGATCTTTATTTACCTGATAAAAATATTTATGTATATGATGTATAATGTGTTAGAGAAGGATAAATGCTTTGATGAAAAATAAAACAGTGGAGATTGGGAGTTGGGAGGGGTTGTTGTTTTAAATTAGTTCTCAGAGAAGTATCCTTGAGAAGATATCATTTAAATAAAGGCTTGGTGATTTCCCTGGTGGTCCAGTTAAGAGTCCACGCTCTCAATGCATGGAGCCCAGGTTTGATACCTGATCAGGGAGCTAGATCAACATGCTGCAACTAGGACCAGTGCAGCCAAGTAAAACAAGTAAACAAAAATAAGTGAAGGCTTAAAGGAGATGGAGTCAAGTTGTAAAGGTGTCTGGGGTAGGGCAATTCCAGCCAAAGGATAGAGCACAGGAAGGAGAGCGTGGCGAGTTTCAAGGCTGCAAGGAAGCCAGCGTGGCTGAAGCGTGGTGAGGAAGATGACAAGTAGATGTCAGAAAAGATCTGTAAAAGTGTGTTAAGACCAGGGGGCGCCTTCCTTTGAAACCATTTAAGAACTTGGGTGTTACTGTGAAAGAGGTACCGCTCTGAACGGGAGCTGTTTTCTGAAGCCCCTCAACCTCTCTTCAGTTCCCTCCTCTTACTGCTGGGGCAGGAGACCTGCAAACAACACTTTCCAGAGTTCCTTGCCCGCTGGCATCCACTTAGGCTTTGCCCTGGAAAGTGCTGGCAGGACTGAAGAAGGGAGGCAAGAAGAGCCTTCCTTGTTTTTCTGGCTGAGCATCCTGGCAGCCATTCTAACATGGCAGCTGGCAGTGCTGGCTCACGCAGGTCCTTCCAGCCTGGTCCCTTCAGTGATCTGACTGCAGGCTCCGTGTCATACCACATTTCCTTGTTCCTCTAGCCTAAGGGTGACAGTGCCTTCCTTCAGAACTCATCTTTGTCATCAGTTTCTTATAACATGTATTCCCTGTCTTTGAGACATCTGGAGTGGTTTCTGGTTTCCTGATTGGATGTCACCTGATACAAATGTTTTGAGCAGAGGAGGGTCACCATCTGATTTAGGTTTTAACAAACCACTCAGGCTGCTGTGTTGAGAGAAGACACATCGGGGCAAAAGTGGAAGTGGGAGGCCAGTTAGCAGACCACTGTGGTCTCATGCACTGGGAAGACCCAGAGGAATTGGGTGGAGAGGGAGGTGGGAGGGGGGATCGGGATGGGGAATACGTGTAAATCTATGGCTGATTCATATCAATGTATGACAAAACCCACTGAAATGTTGTGAAGTAATTAGCCTCCAACTAATAAAAAAAAAAATAAAAAAAAATAAAAAAAAAATAAAAAAAAAAAAGAAGATCACTGTGGTAAGCCTGGTGACAGCTAATGCTAGCCTGGGCCAGTCTGGTTCCAGTGGAAGTGGTTAAAGGGGTCAGATTGCAGATATATTTTGAAGGTAGAGCCAGAGGGTCTGCCTACTGTCCTTTGTACCTAGAAATGCTGCTTATGACCTACTATATGCAAATCATATCTGAGTTCTTTGCCTACTAGTGGAAATAAGTTTGCGTAAAAATATCCACTTTCTGATTTGTGTACTACAAGAATTGCCAGTGGATGGGACTATGTCAAGGTTAAGTTTAGGGCAAGGTTAGCCAACCAGGACTCCTAAGACTATAAGGATTCCTTCAGAACTAGAAACAAATAAGAAGGTTAGAAAATATCAGTGATGCTGTGGTCAAAATGAAAATAATGCTATATACTTTGAAAGCTCAAAAAATTTTAAATGAATACTTGTTTTCAAAAGGTGCACTATCTATCCATTCACATATATTCCAGCAAAATCAGATTCCAGGTAGGTAAAGTCTAAGCACTTATCTCTTTCTTATTTTGAGATTAAAAAAATATTATATGTAATATAATATCACTGTATTTTTAGTCGTAAAAGGTTTTACATTTTCTGTTTGGTTTCATAGACTTTTATGTATATTCTTTTTTAAAATAAAGAATAAGTAGGGGATTCAAAGGTGAAAATACACTCAGTAGTTGATGAGATTATAACCTTGGGCATCCAATCAGCATAATGATTGAGTTGGTTTTACAACTTGAGGAGGACACTGTTGCCTCCTCTGCTACTTCCTCTGTTGGAGGAAGGGGGACCCCCAGTCCAGGGCCTGAGAGTGGGCTCTTGTCTAATACTCAGAAATGAGTTGTACATGGAGACACACAGGCTGCCAAAGCGAGAGACTTTACTGGGAAGGGGTGCCCAGACACAGAGCAGTAGGTAAGGGAACCCAGGAGGACTGCTCTGCCACCTGACTCACAGTCTCTGGCTTTATGGTAATTGGATTAGTTTCCAGGTTGTCTTCTGGCCAATCACTCTGACTCAGGGTCCTTCCTGGTGAAACTGATGGGTGTCATTTCAGGGGGCTTCAAAGAACTCCCATACGACAATCCTTTTTGTCTCAGTGCAGAGAAGAATTCAGCAAGAGCAAAACGGTAAATAAGAAGTGGTTCATTATTAATAGAATAGGATGCTTGTGAGATTTACAAAAGAAATGCTGTGCCCTAAGAGCTTGGTGGGCTACAGGGTTTTTTTTTTGGGGGGGGGGCGAGTAGGCTATAGTTTTATAATGAAAGGAAAAGTGGAAGGGAGTTTTGTTGTCCCTGTGTGGTCAGGCTATAGTTTTATAATGAAAGGAAAAGTGGAAGGGAGTTTTGTTGTCCCTGTGTGGTCAGACTACATCCCGGAATTATTGTTTTTTATGCGTGCAGAGAGCCTGTCCCACAGCAGGAGTTATTAACTTACGGAGCTCACCGGGCAAGATGTGGGTCTCGTGTTACCACTGTTTTATTGTTTGGGGGCATGTCCCGTGCTTCTGTTGCATGGTTTGTTAATCTGTTTTGTCTGTTTGTTCTATCCCTATCATCGGTGGCCCACACATCACTCAGCCAAGATGGATTCCAGCAAGGAGGATTCTGGGAGATGGATAGGACATATGGATTGGTGCCTCCTCTCTCCTTTTGACCTTTCCTGAATTCTTGCCACTGGTGCTAGCTTGTTAATTCCACTTCCTTACTAGGACCTCCTGTTGTAAGATAACTCATGCAAGTGGTTACTATCAGGCTCGGCCAGGGTGAGTGGTTTCAGTCAGTAGTTCCCCTAACACCTCTGGTGATTCACTGTTCCTCTGCTTGGCCAGGTCAGCTGGGCCAGTGTGTGGATGCATTGCAAAGCTTGCTTATTTATTTTAATAAGTATGTATCAGCTGTACTGTGTGCAAGGCACTATCTAAGCACTTTGCATTTATGAACACCTTGAATTGTCCTAACAATGGAATTAATTCAGTGTAGGGATCACGTCTTAGTCTTGATGCTGCAAACTTGGCCTCTGTGCACTGGCGCCATATTGAATCTTCAAGACAAAGTTTTGGGTGAAGTATAAAAGAATAGCTTTATTGCTTTGCCAGGCAAAGGGAGGCGCAGCAGGCTTGAACACCTAAAACTATGTATCCCAGCCTGGAAGATTTGATGAGAAGTTTTATAGAAAGGTTTCAAGGGCAGCGTTGCTATAAGGATGAGTGTGTGCAGGGTCTGCATCCCTTTAATCTGTCCTCAAGTGGTCTTTTTTTTTTTAAGTGGTCTTTTTATGACCTTTTCTGGTTCCTTTCATCTGGCCTCAGGTGGTCCATCCTAAAGGAAATCAGCCCTGAATATTCATTGGAAGAACTAATGCTGAAGCTTTGGCCACTTGATGTGAAGAGCTGACTCATTTGAAAAGACCCTGATGCTGGGAAAGATTGAAGGCAGGAGGAGAAGGTGATGACAGAGGATGAGATGGTTGGATGGCATCACTGACTCAGTGGACATGAGTTTGAGTAAACTCCAGGAGTTGGTGATGGACAGGGAGGCCTGGCGTGCTGCAGTCCATGGGGTCACAAAGAATCGGACATGACTGAGCAACTGAACTGAACTGAACTGGTCTCCTCTGAGCTTCTTGAGGTTAACAAAGTGTGACCTTCTCTCTGGAACATCTTCCATTTGGGAGTTTTAGTTCTGCAGAAGGTCTTAAAGATACTGCTATGTGTGTCCCTTGAGGCAGAACCAGGACCCTGTCCCCAGCCTGCACCATTTTTTCTTGACTGCTCCTCTGTGGTCTCTGCATCCCCTCCCTTCCCTGATTAGTAACTGTTGGAATCTGTTCCCTTTGGGATTCAGGGAAGGTCATGGAGACCATTCCCTCCAACAAGAAACCGGAGACACAAGTCTTCCATGCCCAGGATTCCCTCAGGGTTCTGCTCTGCTTCAATCCCACACATGGTTCTCCTTTCCACATCCATCCAGACTATAAACATAGAGGCCCTTTCTGTGATCCTCACAAAAATCTTGCCTGACTAGGCCTTTGTGAAAGGAACAAACTATGAAAAAGGGGGCTGGTATTGTATTATAGTAATGAGACAACCTAACTTAGCAAGACTGATTTTGCTGACTGTGCCAGTCACTTGCAACCCCACTTCTGATTCCTCCTTTCTTTTCTACTTCACTTTCTGCTTCTACTAATCTGTTGGGTAGAATAACATCTTCATGGCCCCTTGTCCCACACATAACTTAGCCTCAAGGTCTATCTGCTTCTCCACACACCAAGATCGGCAGAGGCCATGGGTTTTTTTTCACAAACCCCACCCTTCTTGGAAGACATCTGTGGTCTGAAATGGCTTATCTTCCCCTCCCTTCCTGTTCAGGGGATTCTGTGGGGTGGAGAGGGCAGAATCCATATGCCTGAAACATACGCACCTAGAACAATTCTACTTTTTCTTGTTTTTTATTCTGGCTTCCTCACCCCCCGCCCCTCCTTTCCAGGTAAGATTCCCTTTGGAGAGAATGGAGAATGTTGCATATTTAAAATATTTTTTGAAATCCACATAATTTACCTTTCCAAAGACATCAATTAAGCTTATATATATAGGAAAGATGATGATGTTCTTACTCTAAGTCTTCTGAAAACATGAATCACAGTTGTAAAATATTCATTTTGACCTGCACCAGTGACATTTATAAAAAATGTCTGCAGTTCACTAGAGTTTAATCTGAGTGAATTTTATGATAAAGGTAAATTTGAAAGAAATATTTGCAGTTGTTTTTATCACCTGTCCTCATTAGTTGCGTCTCCTCATTTTCTAATTACATGAAGTAATTATAGAGAGTTCGTGTTCCTGCAATTATGTGAAAAAGAAATGGAGTTATGTCAGTGTCAGATTGTGGCATTTAATTACTGTCTGTGCTAAAGCACGTGTACAGTCCAGAGAAGAGAAGACCTGGAACCATAACGCAGTAGAACTTCCTTATTGCTTGGGGTCTGTGGGGGAGTGGGGGGAAGAGGTAGGAGGTAGGAAAGGGGCAGTTAAGTCAGGCCTTGACAAAACTAGGGGCTTCTCTAGTGGCTTACACAGTAAAGAATCTGCCTGCAATGCAGGAGACCCAGGTTCAATCCAGTCAACATTTATCTCTCTCTTTTTAAAATTTTATTTATTTTTATTGAAGGATAATTGCTTTACAGAATTTTGCTGTTTTCTGTCAAACCTCAACATGATTCAGCCATAGGTATGCATATGTCCCCTCTTTTGAACCCCCCTCCCAGCTCCCTCCCCATCCCACCCCTCTAGGTTGATACAGAGCCCCTGTCTCAGTTTCCTGAGCCACACAGCAAATTCCCGTTGGCTATCTGTTTTACATATGGTAATATAAGCTTCCATGTTACTCTTTCCATACCTCTCACCCTCTCCTCCCCTCTCCCCATGTCCATAAGTCTATTCTCTATGTGTGATTCTCCATTGCTGCCCTGTAAATAAGTTCTTCAGTACCATTTTCCTAGATTCTGTATATGTGCATTAGAATACGATATTTATCTTTCTCTTTCTGACTCACTTCACTCTGTATAATAGGTTCTAGTTTCATCCACCTCATCAGAACTGACACAGATGCGTTCCTTTTTATGGCTGAGTAATATTCCATTGTGTATATGTACCACATCTTCTTTATCTGTTCATCTGTAGATGGACATCTAGGTTGCTTCCATGTTTTAGCTTTTGTAAATAATGCTGCAATGAACAATGGGATACTTGTGTCTCTTTCAATTTTGGTTTCCTCAGGGTATATGCCTAGGAGTGGGATTGCTGGGTCATATGGTGGTTTTATTTCTAGTTTTTTAAGGAATCTCCGTACCATCTTCTATAGTGACTGCATCAATTTACATTCCCACCAACAGTACAAGAGTGTTCCCTTTTCTCCACACCCTCTCCAGAATATTGTTTGCAGACTTTTTGATGAGGGCCATTCTGACCAGTGTGAAGTGATATCTCACTGTGGTTTTGATTTGCATTTCTCTAGTAATGAGCGATGTTGAGCATCTTTTCATGTGTTTGTTAGCCATCTGTATGTCTTCTTTGGAGAAATGGCTGTTAAGGTCTTTTTCCCACTTTTTGATTGGGTTGTTTGTTTTTCTGGTATTGAGTTGTTTGAGCCGCTTGTGTATTTTGGAAAATAATCCTTTGTCAGTTGTTTCATTTGCTATTATTTTCTCCCATTCTGAGGGTTGTCTTTTCACCTTGCTTATAGTTTCCAAAATCACTGCAGATGGTGATTGCAGCCATGAAATTAAAAGACGCTTACTCCTTGGAAGGAAAGTTATGACCAACCTAAACAGCGTATTAAAAAGCAGAGACATCACTTTGTCAACAAAGGTCCATCTAGTCAAGCCTATGGTTTTTCCAGTGGTCATGTATGGATGTGAGAGTTAGACCATAAAGAAAGCTGAGTGCTGAAGAATAGATGCTTTTGAACTGTGGTGTTGGAGAAGACTCTTTAGACTCCTTTGGGCTGCAAGGAGATCCAACCAGTCTATCCTAAAGAGATCAGTCCTGGGTGTTCATTGGAAGGACTGATGTTGAAACTGAAACTCCAATACTTTGGCCACCTGATGTGAAGAGCTGACCCATTTGAAAAGACCCTGATGATGGGAGAGATTGAGGGTGGGAGGAGAAGGGGACGACAGAGGATGAGATAGTTGGATGGCATCACTGACTCAATGGACATGGGTTTGGGTGGACTCTGGGAGTTGGTGATGGACAGGGAGGCCTGGCTGCTGTGGTTCATGGGGTTGCAAAGAGTCAGACACGACTGAGCAACTGAACTGAACTGAACTGAACTGAATAGTTTCCTTTGCTGTGCAAAAGCTTTTAAGTTTAATCAGCTTCCACTTTGTTTTTATTTACATTACTCTAGGAGGTGGGTCATAGGGGATCTTGTTTTGATTTATGTCATCGAGTATTCTGCCTATGTTTTCCTCTAAGAGTTTTATAGTTTCTGGTCTTACATTTAGGTCTTTAATCCATTTTGAGTTTATCTTTGTGTATAGTGTTAGGAAGTGTTCTCATTTCATTCTTTTACATGTAGCTCTCCAGTTTTCCCAGCACCACTTATTGAAGAGGCTGTCTTTGCCCCATTGTATAGTCTTGCCTCCTTTGTCAAAAAGAAGGTACCCATAGATGCATAGGTTTATTTCTGGGCTTTCTGTCACGTTGCATTGGTCTATATTTTTGTTTTTGTGCCAGAACCATACTGTCTTGATGACTGTAGCTTTGTAATATAATCTGAAGTCAGGAAGATTGATTCCTCCAGCTCCATTCTTCTTTCTCAAAACTGCTTTGGCAATTCGGGGTCTTTTGTGTTTCCATATGAATTGTGAATTTTTTTGTTCTAGTTCTGTGAAAAATGCCATTGGTAATTTGATAGGGATTGCATTGAATCTGTAGATTGCATTTGGTATTTCTCAAACATCAATATTTTTACAATATTGATTCTTCCTACCCAGGAACATGGAATATCTCTCCATCTGTTTATGTCATCTTTGATTTCTTTCATTAGTGTCTTATAATTTTCTGTGTACAGTTCTTTTGTCTCCTTAGGTAGGCTTATTCCCAGATATTTAATTCTTTTTGTTGCAATGGTGAATGGGATTGATTCCTTAATTTCTCTTTCTGATTTTTCATTGTTAGTGTGTAGAAATACAAGTGATTTCTGTATATTGATTTTGTATCCTGCAACTTTGCTAAATTCACTGATTAGCTATAGTAGTTTTCTGACCCTATCTTTAGGGTTTTATATGTATAGTATAATGTCACCTGCAAACAGTGAGAGCTTTACTTCTTCTTTTCCAATCTGGATTCCTTTTATTTGTTTTTCTTCTCTGATTGATGTAGCTAGGACTTACACAACTATGTTGAATAATAGTGGTGAAAGTAGACACCCTTGTCTTGTTCCTGATCTTAGGGGGAATGCTTTCAGCTTTTCACCATTGAGAAATGATGTCTGCTGTAGGCTTATCATATATGGCCTTTACTATGTTGAGGTAGGTTCCTTCTATGCCCATTTTTTGGAGAGTTTTCATCATAAATGGGTGCTGAATTTTGTCAAAGGCTTTTTCTGCATCTATTGAGATTGTCATATGGTTTTTATCTTTCAGTTTGTTAATATGGTGTATCACATTGATTGATTTGCATATATTAAAGAATCCTTGCATTCCTGGAATAAACCCAACTTGATCATGGTAATGAGTTTTTTGATGTGTTGCTGAATTCTGTTTGCTAAAATTTCATTGGGGATTTTTGCATGTTCATCAGTGTTATTGGCCTGTAGTTTTCTTTTTTGTGTTGTCTTTGTCTGGTTTTGATATCAGGGCAATGGTGGCCTCGTAGAATGAGTTTGGAAGTGTTCCTTCCTCTACAATTTTTTGAAAGACTTTTAGAAAGATAGGCTTTAGCTCTTCTCAAAATATTTGATAGAATTCTTCTGTGAAGCCATCTGGTCCTGGGCTTTTGTTTTTGGGGAGTTTTTTTTATCACAGCTTCAATTTCAGTGCTTGTAATTGAGTTGTTCATAATTTCTATTTCTTCCTGGTTCAGTCTTGGAAAATCGAACTTTTCTAAGAATCTGTCCTTTTCTCCCAGGTTATCTACTTTATTGCCATATGGTTGTTCATAATAGTCTCTTATAATCCTTTGTATTTCTGTCTTGTCTGTTGTAACCTCTCCTTTTTCATTTCTAATTTTGTTGATTTGATTCTCATTTCTTTTTTTTCTTGATGAGTCTGGCTAAAAGTTTGTCAATTTTGTTTATCTTCTCAAAGAACCAGCTTTTAGTTTTATTAATCTTTACTATTGTTTCTTTAATTTCTTTTTTATTTATTTCTGTTTGGCTCTTTATGATTTATTTCCTTCTACTAATTTTGGGGCTTTTTTGTTCTTCTTTTTCCTGTTGTTTTAGGTGTAAAGTTAGGTTGTCTATTCAATGTTTTTCTTGTTTCTTGAGGTAGGATTGTATTGCTATAAACTTCCCTCTTAGAACTGCTTTTGCTGCATCCCGTAGGTTTTGAGTTGTCATGTTTTCATTGTCATTTATTTCTAGAAATTTTTTGATTTCCCTTTTGATTTCTTCAGTAACCTGTTGGTTATTTAGAAGCGTGTTGTTTAATCTCCATGTGTTTGTTTCTTACACTTTTTTTCTTGTAATTGATATCTAGTCTCATAGCATTGTGGTTGGAGAAGATGCTTGATACAATTTCAATTTTTAAAAATTTACTGAGGCTTGATTTGTGACCCAAGATGTGGTCTATCCTGAAGAATATTCCATGTGCCCTTGAGAAGAAGGTGTATTCTTCTGCATTTGAATGGAATGTCCTGAAGATATCAGTGAGATCCACCTCATCTAATGAATCATTTAGGACTTGTGTTTTCTTATTAATTTTCTGTTTTGATGATCTGTCAGTGTGAGTGAGGTGTTAAAATCTCCTACTATTATTGTGTTGTTGTCAATTTCTCCTTTTATGTCTGCTAGTGTTTGTCTTATGTATTGGGGGCATAGATATTTACAATTGTTATGCCTTCCTCTTGGATTGATCCCATGATCAATTATGTAATGTCCTTCCTTATCTCTTGTAATCTACTTTATTTTAAGGTCTATTTTGTCTGATATGAGGGTTGCTACTCCAGCTTTCTTTTGCCTCCTGTTTGCATGGAATATATTTTTCCATCCTCTCACTTTCCATCTATATGTGTCTTGAGGTCTGAAGTGGGTTTCTTGTAGACAGCATATATATGGGTCTTGTTTTTGTATCAATTCAGCCAGTCTGTGTCTTTTGGTTGGAGCGTTTACTCCATTTACATTTAAAATAATTATTGATATAAATGTTCCTATTGCCATTTTCTAATAGCTGATTTTGTAGATCTTTTTTCTTCTGTTGTATTTCTTGACTATATAAGTCCCTTTAACATTTGTTGTAAAGCTGGTTTGGTGGTACTGAGTTCTCTTAAGTTTTGCTTTTCTGAAAAGTTTCTTATTTCTCCATCAATTTTGAATGAGATCATTGCTGGGTACAGTAATCTTGGTTAGAGATTCTTCCCTTCAGTACTTTAAATATATCCTGTCATTCCCTTCTGGCCTGCAGAGTTTCTGCTGAAAGATCAGCCATTAAGCATATAGGGTTTCCCTTGTATGTTACTGTTTGCTTCTCCCTTGCTGCTTTTAATATTCTTTCTTTGTGTTTAGTCTTTGTTAGTTTGATTAGTATGTGTCTTGGTGTGTTTCTCCTTGGATTTATCTTGTATGGGACACTTTGTGCCTCTTGGACATTCTCAACTATTTCCTTTCCCATGTTGGGGAAATTTTCAACTATAATCTCTTCAAAATTTTTTTCATAGCCTTTCTTTTTCTCTTCTTCTTCTGGGACCCCTATAAATCAAATGTTGGTGCATTTGATATCGTCCCAGATTTCTCTGAGACTGTCCTCAGCTCTTTTCATTCTTTTTACTTTATTCTGCTCTTCAGAAATTATTTCCACCATTTTATCTTCCAGCTCACTGATTGGTTCTTCTGCTTCAGATATTCTGCTACTGATTCCTTTTAGAGTATTTTAAATTTCAGTTAATTGTGTTGTTTGTCTCTGTATGTTTATTCTTTAGTTCTTCTATATCTTTGTTAATTGATTCTTGCATTTTCTCCATTTTGTTTTCAAGGTTTTTGTTCATCTTTACTATCATTATTCTGAATTCTTTTCCAGGTAATTTGCCTATTTCCTATTCATTTATTTGGACTCTGTATTTCTAGTTTGTTTCTTCATTTGTGCAGTATTTCTCTGCCTTTTCATCATTTTTTTTAAACTTATTGTGTTTGAGGTCTCCTTTTCCCCAGGGCTTCAAGGAAAGTTGAATTCTTTCCTTGAAGAATGTGGAATTCTTTCTTCCTTTTGGTTTCTGCCCTCCTAAGTTTGGCCCAGTGGTTTGTGTGAGCTTCCTATAGGGTGATATTTGTGCTGAGTTTTGTTTGTATGTTTTTCCTCTGATGGGCAAGGCTGAGTGAAGTGGTAATCCTGTCGGCTAATGATTGGGTTTGTATTTTTGTTTTGTTTGTTGTTTGGATGAGGCGTCCTGCACAGGGTACTACTGGTGGTTGGGTGATGCTGGGTCTTGTATTCAAGTGGTTTCCTTTGTGTGAGTTCTCACTATTTGATACTCCCTAGGGTTAGTTCTCTGACAGTCTAGGGTCTTGGAGTCATTGTTCCCACTCCAAAGCCTCAGGGCTTGATCTATAGTGTTTGGAAGTCTTCCTCCATTTCTCCATGTCCAACATGGTGGCATCTTCCACCCAATAGTTGAGTATCTTGGCCCACAAAGCGAGTGGCGCCCCCTGGTGGTGTCACCTTCTCATCCCAGTCCGGCTCTGGCTCCTTGTCCCGCTTACCAGGTCACTGAGTCTCCCCAGTCAGCCCCGTCTGGCGCACTGCTGTCCAGGCTGCCCGCGCCCACAGGTACGGCCTCTGGGCGGAGGCTGTTCAGAGGGCGCCCGGGCTCCGTGTTCTGCGGTGGCTCCCTCAGTGGGCCTCCCGCGCTCCCCTTCTCGCCCGTCCTGCTGCGGGAGCTCCCTGGCTTGTCCGCCGGCTCTCTCTGCCGCCCGGTCAGTCGACGTTTATCTCTTTTAACACTACAGGATTCCTTTTTGTGAAATTTTCTTAGTGTCTTTTTTGTCCAACTCCCGTCCTTGTTTCCTTATTAATGATTAATTCTCAGAAGATGGCAGCCATTAATTTACACCAAGGTGTGAATACCTAGTAGATTATTGACCATGTCTGCTTTTTAGGTTCAAAGTTAAGCTATGCCTCCTATAGGGCAGGCCATGTGCAAGACACAAGCAGCCAGAAGATGAAATAGACATAGTCCCTTCTTTCAGGGACATTATAGTCTCACAGGGCACCAGATATTTAAATAAATATTTGCAAAATAAAGTTAAAGATGCTATAGGAGAGGAAGAAGGGAGAGTGTCTAACTCTCATGGAATTGTGGGTGTCTTTCTTTGAGCTATGGGCTCCTTAAGAGCAGGAAGTGTGCCTCATTTATTATTAAGTCCCCAGCATCTCCTACAGCACCTGGTGTATAGAAAGTGTTCAAGAAATGTCCACTGATTTGGTGTTTGCAGAGACAGGACTTTGGGATGCACACACATGCCCCTTGGTGTATTGTCGTGTGGGCCAGTGCCTTGGGAAATTTCACATGTAGACAGCTTCTAAAATAGCTCCCAGTGACCCCCACATAGGTACTCATCCTAAGCAGTCGTTTGAGTGTGAACTGGATTTAGCTACTTGCTTCCAACAGTAGGCTGTGGCAAAAATAATGGAATGCCATCTCTGAGAACACATTATAAAAGATGAACTGAGGGATGAATGAATGAGTGGAAATATGGATAAATGGATCAACATGTGATAAAGCAATGCAGCAAAATGTAAATTCTAGAGTCTAGGTGGTTTAAGGGTTATTCCTTCTATAATTCTTTCAACTTTTCTGTACATTAGAAATTTTTCATAATAAAATGTTGGGAGGATATGCCAAAAACAACAAACAAAGCAAAAAGAAAAAAGACTATGACTTTATTTTTGGCTTTTCTTGCTTCTTCACCGGATGCAGCCAGCTGCCATGCTGTGAACTGCCTTATGGAGAGGTCACATAGCCAGGAACAGCCAGGAGAGTGTGTCTTCTGGCCGACAGCCCAGGAGGAATGGAGGCCCTCAGTCCAACAGCCTGTTAGGAACTAAATCCTGCTGACAAACACATGTGTGAGTTTGGAAGGGTCTCCTTCCCTCCGTGAATTTGAGGCTCATCCACAGCCGACATTTTAATTGCAGCCTGTGAGCCACCTGGAGCCAAGCCATTCGGCTAAGCCCTGCTCGGATCCCTGCCTGTGGGATGATAAACGTCCAGAAAATAGATGTTGTTTTGAGCCAGTAAGTTTGGGAACCATTTGTTACATAGGGATAGATAATTACGACAAGGTAATACTACCTTCTCTCTAGGTTTTTATTGACAGAGCATTTTGTTTTGTTTCCTTTCCTTTTCTTTTTTTTTGACAGATTTTCCTATGGAGAGGAATACTCGGAACGGTTTGTTCTTTGTTTAAAACTCAATTTATTAAGCTCATGAATCTAATACCCCAAATTGAAAATCAGTTTTTCTTGGGGCTTTTAAACATTGATTACAGATTTATTAAGCATATCATATTAAACAGTTTAAACTAACTGCAATTATATGTTTAGAATGGCTGATCCTTTTAAACACTTCAAAACTTAATATAAACATATAAAACAAAGGTTATAGAACTTACAGTTTCATATAAATTTACTCTAAAGCATCAATATCAAGGATTTAATGCCTCTCTATTTCTCTTCTTATTTTTCTATGTTAGTTTTTATATAGCCTCAGAGTTTCAGCATTATTATTTTTATTCCTTTCCTTGGGTCACAAAATTCTTAGCAGATCCTGAAGAAAAAATAAACTTATCAGAACAGCCTAGATTGCAGGACTTGGTTTATTGACTGATTAATTCTTGGTCATACTTGTTTGTTTCTCTCAAGGTGATTTTAACCAAAATCACCTTTCTATGGTAAGCTTTTCTATAGTTAAATTACATCTGTTAAGGTCAGTGAGACTATTTCAGGCCTTATCTTATGCCTGGGGTTTTAATTTTGCAACCTAGTATCTATCTGTGATTAAAAAAAAAAAAAGATCGCTTGGCCATTGTTATAAAACCTATTATCTTGTCATAATCAAATATTGATTTTGTTTCTTAGCATTAAAAAGTTACATCTCCCTTATTAGTATTGAGATTTAATCTCCTAGGAGTTGCGAGATTAAGTCTGTGTAGTTAGTGTTCCTCTGTAGGTCATCTGGCAAATGCTGTGGACCCCTCTTTCTGGTTGGTTATTTTGGGTGCCCACCCAAGTTGAACAGTCCTTCTTGTTCTTGGCATCTGCTTTTCCTGGGGCTATATAGCTTACACTGTCACGTGTTATTCTTAATAGATAAAGTAGGCATATGACTGTGCTTTTAAACATACCAGATTCATATAAGAAATACTAGAAGAAATATCAAACCCTTCTAATTATTAAAATCAATAAAAAATAAATATGATCTACTATAGTCACCACTTTTTATTACAGTAATCTTTTGGTCAAGCTTCATATTAACTCTTCTGAGTCATTTTGAAGTCATAGTATTTCACAAAACTCACCTTGTCCTATAAACCATGGTGACAATGATGGTGATGATAATGCAAGAGATGTATCTTTTTTAAATGGGCAAGAGTAAACTATAGTGTTTAGAGATGAACATTTGGGTGATAAAACAAATAAAATACCCCAAGAAAGGCATTATTATATAAATGAAGATATGCAGAAGGGAAAAGAGGTGTGATAAGAATGAGGCTCAAGGAAGGAGCTTGTGGAACAAGTGCCTAAGTTATATTTTTTAACCTGGGCATACATTTGATGTGTATGTGTGTATGTGTTTTCTGCTCTATTTGTATAATAAGAATTTTATTTAAAAAGCTCACCATATGATTTTTGAAGTGCCCTTCATATTGACTCCTTTATCCTTTATGTATCGCCCCTGATATTCTTGAAAACTTTCTTGCTTTTTTGGCAATGATTGGATGTTGGAGAGATGTTCTGAAATTTTTTTCCATCATAAATCCGGAAATTAGCTACCTTTTAAGAATTTTTTTTTAAACAGAAAATAATTTTAAAGACCAGGAACTGTGTTCTGGGTATGTATTAATACATGTGAATGTGTGATGAGCAAGAGTGAACTGCTGTTGGTACTGGGTCACTGAGAGCTGAAAACACATTTATTAAGGTTATTATTTCACACTGATATTTCCAATTTGACTTATGATATTGCTATTCCATACTTTTCTTGTCTTATGTAAGGTTTCATCAGCTACAAGCCTTTCTCCTGAATTGACAATCTTTTTGATCTGATGAAGCTCCTGGATGGAGCCAAGACATGCTTCATATCACATTCTGCCCTTTAGTACAATAATTCCAAAACTTCTGTCAGTCATAGAATTCATACCTTTTTTCCTATAGATTTGCCAAGTTCATAATTTTGTACCATTTATATTATTGTTTTCTTAATATTTTTGTTTGATCAACATTAAAGTGAAACCCCTAAGAGAATGATGTTCATATTAAGCAATAACATCTGTGATATTATAGGGTTTCATTCACAGGCCATATCTTTTTCCAGTATCCATTAAGATGGATATGAGTGTTAGAATTTGAGGGGACTCAATAAATATCATCTTCCTCACTTAAGGCAGATGAGAGTCAGGCAAATGGAGCTCAAAATATGAGGTTAGTGACTAATACAGGCTGCACTGGGGGCTGTTGCTTAGTGAAAGAAAGTGAAAGTGAAAGTCGCTCAGTCGTGTCCCACTCTTTGCAACCCCATGGACTGCAGCCTACCAGGTTCTTCCATCCATGGGATTTTCCAGGCAAGAGTACTGGAGTGGGTTGCCAGTTGCTTCTCCAGGGGACCTTCCTGACACAGGGGTCGAACCCTGGCCTCCCGCAGTGTAGGCAGACACTTTTACTGTCTGAGCCCCCAGAGTTGTTTAGGTGCTGGGCAGTTACGGGCTCCCTGAGAGTAAACCCCAGGCTTGAACAGACACATCCGCTGACAGGTCTACCCTGCAGCCGGCCCATTTCCCCTCACAGCCAAGGACAGCACAGAAGTTGTTCTCCCTGAAGGGGGCAAATTCAGAAAGGGAGGGAGAGAGACTTCCCTGATGGCCCAGTGATTAAGAATCTGCCTTGCGATGTAGAGAACACGGGTTTGATCCCTGGTCAGGGAGGTAAAATCCCACTTGTGAGGGAGTAAGGAAGCCCATGCACTGCAACTACCAAGCCGGCGCACCACAACTAGAGTCTGTGTGTTCAGTGAGAGATCTCCCATGATGTAAGGACCATCCTGCATGCCACAACTAAGATCAGACACAGACAAATAAGTAAATAAACAAATGAAAAAAGAGAGAGAGAGAGAGGAAGGGAAGGGAGAGAAAGACTGAGCTTCCATACTTGGTTTTTTTCTCCAAACTCACCAATCGGGCAGGAATGAGGAAGGGAGTAGAACGGGGCCAGGAATATTAAGCTAATGGATGTGGTTTCAGCACATGGCATGTGGGATCCTAGTTCCTGAACCAGGGATTGAACCTGCACCCCCTGCATTGGAAGCATGAAGTCTTAATCACTCGACCATCAGGGAAATCCCAGCTAATAGATATTTCTGTAAATCAAGCACAAAGTCAGGGGAAATAACTACTAAGCATACATGTTTGTCCATTTACTGAGTTAAAGCCTCTAAGTACAGCTTTGGGGAAATGCTGCTGTAGTGAACAGTGTTATGATGAAGTGCCTATGACGTTCACCTTGTCCAGGTACCTCCCCTGCCTCTCAATTTGTTTGTTATATTTGGGAGGAATACATTTAAGATAGAAGAGTCTGTCTGAATCCAAATCAGAGTGAGTCATATTGACAATGTAGCACATATGCTGTCTGGGCCATTTTTCAGACACTTGTATTAAACAATCATTATGAAATCATAATGAAAATGTTCCAGCCCTTCTTATGCCACTGGGTGTTATTTTGACTTAGCTATTCAGAAAATGACTATACTATGGCAAAGTCTTCCGAGTCTTCATTCTTTATTTCCTTAATCGAGTCAGGGACACTTATCCCATTCAAACATTTTGATATGATGGCTTCATATGATCAGGATCCATAGAATGTCAGCTCTGAAAGGGAAAGGTAGAGACACCCTGGCTCCCCCCTCTTTTATAGAGATGAGAAGTGAAGGTCTGCAAAGGCAAAGAACTTGTCCAAGGTCACACCCTACTTAACGGATTTAGTCCCAGATTTCAGGGTCTCCTAATTCACAGCTCATTAACTTTTTAATGCACTCCTGGTCCTTTTAAAGTCAAAATGACAAAGCAATCAGTCTTGGCAGGGAAAAATTATTTCCTAACGTTTTGTACCTTTAAAAATATATTTTGAGAAAATTCTCTGGTGGTCTAGTAGTTAAGACATGGTGCTTCCACTGAAGGGGGCATGGGTTTAATCCCTAGTTGAGGAACTGAAGTCCTATATATATAATCTCCCCATTGTTTTCCGTGTTCCATACCACTGCCATAGTCCAATCAACATTGCCTCCTACTTGAATCACTGCAGTAACCTTAAGTCTTCCCCATTTCAGCCTCCAATTTTTTTCCCTTCACATGAGTTGTTCACTGGAATGCTTTATCTTTTTTTTTTCACCACCTTCCTTATACTCATTGCATTTCTGTTGTAAAAGACAGAAAAACACAATGCACGTGGTGGATTTAACTCAGTGTGGGATAAGTTATGCTACAATGAAGAACAGCTCCATGATGTCAGTGCTTTCGTTTCTTCATCTTGGTGGATGGGAGCTCTGCTCTCAGTCCGGCTCAGTCAGGATCTTGGGTTGATAAGAGTCTCTCCCATTTGGAACATATCTGACTGCCATGGCCAGGGAAGATAACATGGTGGGGTGTGTACCAGCTCTTAAAGACTTCTGCCTAGAAGTGAAATACTCTGAGTCTGAGTCTGCTCACATTATATTGGCCAAATCAATATAAAAGAGTCTGACTGAAAGGAGTGAGGAAGTAGTGTCCTACCATATGTCCAGAAGGAACAGTACTAGAAAAAAAAAGACTAACACTAAAGCTACCACACAATTTTTTAGCCAGAAAGGAATGTGCTATGTTTCGTGTATCTGAACAGTTCATAGTCAGTGTTCAGTCACGTCAGTGGTGTCTGACTCTTTGTGACCCCATGGACTATAGCCTGCCAGGCTCCTCTGTCCAAGGGATCTCCTGGGCAAGAATACTGGAGTAGGTTGCCATTTCCTTCTCCAGGGAATCTTCCCAACTCAGGGATTGAACCCACATCTCCTGCATTGGCAGGCAGACTCTTTACCACTGAACTACCAGGGAAGCCCAGGCACAGTCTAAACTGGAGCTTGAATAATAACAAGAAGATCCATTTCTTGATACAGAAATGGATCTCTCTGTTATACATCATCCCCCCTCCTTCAGTTTCAAGGTCATATCTTCACAATACTCAGTGCAATGGATAAAACAGCTTAAACCAAAGCCCCTAGATAGAGCCTTGCTGCTATAATTGCCCTCACAGAGGTAATTTTCCCATGCCTGATGCAACTGGATACATCACTGGCCAGGGACGTGAAATATACAGCCTAGGTCTTGGCCCCATCCTAGCCTTGTGTGTGTGGGGGGGGCGGGGGGGGGGCGAAAACCAAAATGTCTCCAAATTACCATTGCAGTGAGCATGGGAAGAATGTTCAAATAGTCTCCAGAAAGACTTGGATGATGGTTGTAGAAGAGGAATGTGAATTGATGCTAGGTATGAAAGTAACAAAAGATATTTACTGCTCTTTTCTTTCAGGTCTCATATTTAATGTCACTTCTTCAAGAGGACTTTCTTTGGTATACACAACTGAATTACTTACTCTTTTTATTATCTCCCAGGAGGCCCTTTCCTTTCCTTTCAAGGAAGAATATGTAATTTTGTATTTATTTGTGTGAAAATTTGTTCAATGTCTGTTTCCCTTCCTAGAAGGCAAGCTCCTTGAGGGCAGTAACTACAGTTGAGCCTTGAACAATGTGGGGGTTTGGGGTGCCCACCCCACACATTCAAAAATCCATGTACTGCTATCTCTGCCTAAAAAATAAAGGAATTGATAAATAACTCATCAAGGGGCAGGAAACTGAAACAGTTTGTGCAGAATCAGACCTCAAACTTTAATTTTTTTGAGTCCATATATTGTGATCTCTAAATGAACACAAACTTTCAACCACTCTCAGTTGATTTAAGATCTGTAAAATGAAAACAGGTATTTTTTTTTTTGTTGTTGTTGGAAAACAAACAAACAAACCCTATATGTGGAACCATACAATTCAAACCTGTGTTGTTCAAGGACCAACTGTATATCTATTTTGTTTATTGATATTTCCTCAGTGTTTAGAAAACTACCTAGCATGCAGTGGCTACCCAAAATATTTATTGAAAGAAATAACAGCAAACACTACACAGTGGATATTTACAGATTTTAAGATAAAGATATGGAACAGAATTTGGGGGATTTTGGCTCAAAGATACTATGTCCTGGTATGTCCAGGTTAGCAAGGAGATACAGTTTAGTAAGAAAACACAGGTAACTAGTGGCATGGATTATCAAATGTTTCTATAATAACCTTTGTATATGTGTGTGTTCAGTCACTCAGTCATGTTCAATTCTTTGAAACCCCATGGAATGTAGCCTGCCAGGCTCCTCTGTCCATGGGATTTTCCAGGCAAGAATGCTGGAGTGGGTTGCCATTTCCTTTACCAGGGGAATCTTCTTGACCCAGGGATCAGACCCAGGTCTCCTGCATTGGTAGGCAGATTCTTTATTGCTGAGTCACCAGGAAAGCCCATAATGACTTTTTCAGTTCAGTTTGGTTCAGTTCAGTTGTTCAGTTGTGTTGGACTCTTTGTGACCCCATGAACGGCAGCATGCCAGGCCTCCCTGTCCATCACCAACTCCTGGAGTTTACCCAAACTCATTTCCATTGAGTCGGTGATGCCATCTAACCATCTCATCCTCTGTCATCCCCTCCTCCTCCTGCCCTCAATCTTTCCCAGCATCAGGGTCTTTTCAAATGAGTCAGCTTTTTGCATCAGGTGGCCAAAGTATTGCAGTTTCAGCTTCAGCATCAGTCCTTCCAATGAACACCCAGGACCGATCTCCTTTAGGATGGACTGGTTGGATCTCCTTGCAGTCCAAGGGACTCTCAAGAGTCTTCAACACCACAGTTCAAAAGCATCAATTCTTCAGCGCTCAGCTTTCTTTATAGTCCAACTCTCACATCCATACATGACTACTGGAAAAACCATAGCCTCAACTAGATGGACCTTTGTTGACAATGTAATGTCTCTGTTTTATAATATGTTGTCTAGGTTGGTCATAACTTTCCTTCCAAGGAGTAAGCATCTTTTAATTGCATGGCTGCAATCACCATCTGCAGTGACTTGGGAGCCCAGAAAAATAAAGTCAGCCACTGTTTCCACTGTTTCCCCATCTATTTGCCATGAAGTGATGGGACCGGTTGCCATGATCTTAGTTTTCTGAATGTTGAGCTTTAAGCCAACTTTTTCACTCTCCTCTTTCACTTTCATCAAGAGGCTGTTTAGTTCCTCTTCACTTTCTGCCATAAGGGTGGTGTCATCTGCATATCTGAGGTGAATGATATTTCTCCCGGCAATCTTGATTCCAGCTTGTGCTTCCTCCAGCCCAGCGTTTCTCCTGATGTACTCTGCATATAAGTTAAATAAGCAGGGTGACAATATACAGCCTTTCCCAATTTTGAACCAGTCTGTTGTTCCATGTCCAGTTCTAACTGTTGCTTCCTGACCTGCATATGGGTTTCTCAAGAGGCAGGTCAAGTGGTCTGGTATTTCCATCTCTTTCAGAATTTTCCACAGCTTATTGTGATCCACACAGTCATAGGCTTTGGCATAGTCGATAAAGCAGAAATAGATGTTTTTCTGGTACTCTGTTGCTTTTTTGATGATCCAGTGGATGTTGGCAACTTGATCTCTGGTTCCTCTGCCTTTTCTAAAACCAACTTGAACATCTGGAAGTTCAAGGTTCACGTACTGTTGAAGCCTGGCTTGAAGAATTTTGAGCATTACTTTACTAGCATGTGAAATGAGTGCAATTGTGTGGTAGTTTGAGCATTCTTTGGCATTGCCTTTCTTAGGGATTGGAATGAAAACTGACCTTTTCCAGTCCTGTGGCCACTGCTGAGTTTTCCAAATTTGCTGGCATATTGAGTGCAACACCTTCAAAGCATCATCTTTTAGGATTTGAAATAGCTCAACTGGAATTCTATCACCTCCACTAGCTTTGTTCATAGTGATGCTTCCTAAGGCCCACTTGACTTCACATTCCAGGATGTCTGGCTCTAGATGAGTCATCACATCATCGTGATTATCTGGGTCATGAAGATCTTTTTTGTACAGTTCTTCTGTGTATTCTTGCCACCTCTTCTTAACATCTTCTGCTTCTGTTAGGGCCATACCATTTCTGTCCTTTATTGAACCCATCTTTGCAAGAAATGTTTCCTTGGTATTTCTAATTTTCTTGAAGAGATCTCTAGTCTTTCCCATTCTATTGTTTATCTCTATTTCTTTGCATTGATCACTGAAAAAAGTTTTCTTATTTCTCCTTGCTATTCTTTGGAACTCTGCATTCAAATGGGAATATCTTTCCTTTTCTCCCTTGCTTTTCACTTCTCTTCCTTTCACAGCTATTTGTAAGGCCTCCTCAGACAGCCGTTTTGCTTTGTTGCATTTCTTTTTCTTGGGGATGGTCTTCATCTCTGTCTCCTGTACAATGTCATGAACCTAATGACTTTTAGATAGCAGCAAAATGAAAAAACAAATGAGCCAACAATTACAAGTTTCCAAGAATCTATAAATCAAAATAGCAGGAAATCAATATTGAATATTCATTGGAAGGACTGTTGATGAAGCTGAAGCTCTAATACTATGGCCACCTGATGTGAAGAGCTGATTCATTGGAAAAGACCCTGATGCTGGGAAAGATTGAGGTCAGAAGAAGGGTTTGACAGAGGATGTGATGATTGGATGGCATCACTGACTCAATGGACATGTTTGAGGAAACTCTGGGAGATTGTGAAGGACGGGGAAGCGTGGCATGCTGTAGCCCTTGTGGTCACAAATTGTCGGTCACAACTTGACTGAAAAACAACAACAAAATAAAACTGAGCAAATCTCTGTTTTTCACCCTTCGTCTGTAAAGAAGATGGAACACAATCCTGTTATGAACTGGTTTAGGCAAGTCCTATTGGTTGAAGTATGGAGACTTTAAGATTTTCTTTTTGTTAGTCATTGGTTGTTTAAATACTGAGAATTTTTGTCTTAAGCAAAGTTTCTTAAAAGTATATGAGTAAATGTGTAGGACCTCAGCTTCTTCGTCTGTAAACTGTGGACAATAATAGCACCTGACTATTGTGCTGGGAGGATGAAATAAGTTAATACATGCAAATTTTTCAAAGCAATTACAAAGAACAGTGCCTGGCTCATATTAAGTGCCCAAGAAATGTTACCTATTATTATGAGCAGCTTGTATTAGTGCTTTAGTTCCTTTATTATTTTATTTGAACAGCAATTTCCTCTACCAGAGGACTTATTTATACATTACCTTATATGAATTGGATGAAAGATTCAGCACTTAGTGTTTGCAGGGTGCCAGAGATATAAAGAAATGTAAGACCTAGTTCCATCATTGAGAAATTTGCAATTGAGTTCCAGCAAAGTACTTTATCCTATGGCTTGGTTTTAGAAAGTACCTCTCCAGGGGAGCTAAATTTGGACTGCTAGCTTTTTACCAGTTAGGATTCTCTAGGTTGCAAGTAAGAGAATCCAGCTCAGGCTGGCTTGGATTACAAAGTGGATTTGTTAGCTCATATATGGGGCAATGAAAATAGTGTGGTATTTGGGGTTAATTGGCAAGGGCTCCATAGTGTTCACTTTAAAGCCTGGATTTAGAAAAAAGAAAGCCTGGGACTTCGCTGGCTGTCCAGTGGTTAGAACTCCACGCTTCCTTTGCAGGGAACATGGGTTCAATCCCTGGCTGGGGAACTAAGATCCTGTAAGCCATGCAGTCAAACCAAGGCTGTCTCCTTAGAATGTCAGCAAGCCAGAACTAGGGACATTTTCTTGTTCATGTGCATGTGTGTGTGCTAAGTCACTTCAGTTGTGCTCGACTCTTTGTGACCACATGGACTGTGTACCACCAGGCTCCTCTGTCCCTGGGATTCTCCAGGCAAGAATACTGGAGTGGGTTGCCATTCCCTTCTCCAGGGGATCTTCTCAACTCAGGGGTTGAACCTGGGTCTCCTGCATTGCAGGCAGGTTCTTTACTTGTCTGAGCCATGAGGAAAGCCAAGGAAGGAGGAGTTAATTAACAGAAGGTCCCAATAAACTTTTCTTTGTGTCTCACTGGTTCATGCTGACTCATACGCCCATTCTACTGCCGATCAGTGGCAATGAAGATCATTCCTAGGCCACTAAGGCCTACCACTGAAGCTAGGGTTAGAGTGAATCCTTGAAGAAAAACAGGGTTTATCTTGAAGACAGAGGACCGAATAAATGCAGAGTAAACAACCGACCATTTCCTGCCTACCCTTTGAAGAGGAGACCATATCTTACTTCTCTCTACATTCTAACAGCTGCATAGAAGATCCTTAATAAATAGTAGCAGAAAGAATGGATAGCAGGTAGAACCTAGAAAGAATTCTTATTCACCTTACATAATCTTCCTGCATCCTAGACATGTCTGTCCCAGGAACTAGCATGACCAGTTTTTTCTTGTTTAATTGCCTTCTCCCTGAGCAACATGACTATGGATTCCACCTAGTCCCAGGAGTACTAAAGGGAAGGTCTGGATTGGCCCTTTCTTCTGGAGCCCCATCGCTGATTAATTACAAGTTGTGATGTTCCTCATCCATTCCCAGTTCATGGGCATATTTTGACTGGTTGGTATCATGTGTATCATATGTAGTGGATGAGTCAGTCTTCTAAGATTTGTGCCCAGGAGAAACTGCCATTTAAGTTTCCTCTTGATTCCAGCTCTAAGGTTAGGGAAGCAGATGTTGATGGATTAATTAGATTTTAGGATGACTAAGAACTATCTCCCCATCCTTTGCATGCTAAATTGTTCAATAGTGCCCAATTTTTTTGCAGGCCCATAGACTGTAGCCTCCTTCAGGCAAGAATACTGGAGTGGTTAGCTATTCCCTTCTCCAGCAGATCTTCCCAACTCAAGGATTGAACCTGGGTCTCCAACACTGATAGTCAGATTCTTCACCAGTAGTGCCACCTGGAAAGCCCATCCTTTAACTGTTGTTTAATTGGTTGTCCCAGACAGACTCTGAGAGCCTCACTGGAGTGAGTTTACCCAAACTCATTTCCATTGAGTCGGTGATGCCATCTATTTCATGCAGAAACAACAGGTTAGTCTAGCCTCCTACTCATCATATATAATGACAGTGGTAATACAGTTAAAAAAAAAAAAAAGCAAGCAAATCTCATGCCTGGTCACAAGTAAGAATAATGTTAGGTGCATGTGACATTAGTAAATGTGTTACCTCCTTGGAATTAACCCTTTGACTTGTATGCTCAACATCTCTTTGATCTTATCTCTAAGAAAGGGTCCATGTCTTACGGATAGACTTGGGGTAACCAAGTACACACGACCACTGCATAATATCCTCAAGAGTCACTTAAGCTTCTGGGGAGCTAAAAGCAAAGTCAGGAACCATTTTATTCTGAAATTTCATTACTGTAGTAATTAGACATGCTCTTACTGGCAAGTTCAGCCTGCTTGGAGAGCAAGCAAAGGCAGTTGCTTAATGGCTTAGCTTAATCTTGATGTGACCATTCTAATAAATTTTTTTTTCCTACCAGGAGAGAACTGTTCAAAGTTCTTGCATGAATTGCCATTTTCTAGTGGTAATTTCTCCAATATCTATGAGTACCTCTTGAATTTTATCTATTTTATCTTATGCTTTCATGAGTTACCAATTCCTCTTTTTGAAAAAATTTAATTAAATTTTTTTTTTTTTTTTTTTTTTTACTTGGGTTGCCCTGCTTCTTCGTTGTGGTGCATGTGGGCTTTCTCCACCTGCAGCCTGTGTGATTCTCTTGTTGCAGCAGAAGGGCTCTACAGTGTGCAGGCTCAGTCAGTAGTTGCAGTGCACAGGTGTGGTTGCCCCGAGACACGTGGGATCTTAGTTCCCCGACCAGGGATTGAACCTAGGTTCCCTGCATTGGAAGGCGGATTCTTAACTGCTGGACCACCAGCACAGTCCCTGTTTAGATTGGTTTTTTTTTTTTTTTCTTCAGAATTATCAATGCCTTTAATCTGAGCCCTCTTGTGTATTCTGCCTTCAAATCATTCCAGTTTTCTTCCAGTGACTTTGTATCTATTAGTTTACACTTTTACAGGTAAAAATTTGGGGAGACTGGCTTATACTCCCTTTGGATGAGTTATACTCTCCAGGCTTCCATTTATTCATCTGTAAACTGTGGATAATATTGATAATGGAGGTAGCACTCCATCCGGATCCCCTCTTCAGGTTCTGTGCTCCCCCAACCCCCATCCCAGCACTGCTCCTGATGGTAATTGTCCTCCACTCCCAGGGAATTGCCTCCCCAGCCCTGGCCTCAGTGGGGCTTGCCCAGCACCAGAGCCTCTAACAGGGTGGGCTGAGACTCAGTTGGAACCATATTTGGGGGCAGATTACCTTTTTCCCAAATCCTGCATTCTCAACTTCCTGCTTAACTTCCTGCTTCTCCCTGAAGCACACTCAATCCTCCTGTATGTCATTGACTGATAACATTCTCACTTCTGCCTGATCTCATCAATCAGATAGTCCTCTAAGAAAAGTAATAATTTGCTCAAGGCAGAGTTAAGTTGTATTAAGTTTGTGATTTCTCCCTAAACTCACTCTTCCTTTGCCATAGGCCTCTTCATGGGTACCTCCTTCCCCTCCAAGCATTCCATTTCTCCATCACCCTGCTGCTCACACCTTCCGCTAGAAAAATAGGTGGGAAGAGAAGACTTGGTAATTCACATTGAGGCTGAATATGTTACCCCTTAGTTTTCTAAGTTACACTTCTTTTGAAATTCTCTCTGTATGTCTTTTGTTTTATTATTATTGTTCTCTTTGTTATGACGCAGATGCCCTTCCATAATTTCTGATCCTCAGTCTGGTGTGAGATCAGCCTTTTAAAACTGGCCTTCCCAGACAGGAGATATCTTAAATAGATTCTTTAAAAATGCATATCACTAATTGCTATTGCTATTACAAAGAAAATTTCCCCTGAAATTGGCCTTAAAGAATGAATGGCCTTAAAGGTGAACTGGCCTTACAGGATGCAGTTTTACCAAACTAGATGAATAAAATTCTCATTGGTTTTCTATACAATCAAGGTGTAAAACGTTAAAAGAGAGTTGAAAATATAATTGTGAAAGACAGCCCAACTTTGATGGGTCTTGGGAGTTGGATTGCTTTGCAGATGGAATAATGCTTGGCAAGGTTCTTTTGTCTTTTCATTTTATCCCCCTGGCATATGAACTTATATGAGCTAAAATTTTCTTCCACATTATATTAAGCAGGAGTCTCAATTGAAAGTAATAGAAAACTCTAGTTAAGCACAAAATATTTAGTAGAAGTGTTCTGGAGAAACTCAGAGACTTCAAGGAGCTGCAGGAAACAGGGAAGCCCATGGGATTCAGGGACTAGACCTGGAAATCTGGTTCCACAAGACTCTCTATCTTTGATCTCTGCTTGTTTGTTGTGTGGTATTGTGGGTTGACACCTTTGTTCTCTAAAAGGTATTAAATTCCTAAAGCCCAGGACCTGTGAATGTGGCCTTATTTGGAATGAGAATTTTAACAGATGAGCAAGTTAAGATGATGGGTTAGTTTGTTGGCTCTGCCATAACAAAATACCACAGACTAAGTGGCTAAACAATAGAATTTTATTTCCTGGGAATTCCTTGGCAGTGTGGTGGTTGGGACTCTGCGTTTTCACTACCAAGGACCTGGGTTCAATCCCTGGTTGAGGAGCTAAGATCCCACAAGTCATGTGGTATGGCCAAAAAAAAAAAAAAAAAGAAATTTATCAATATTTCCTTACAGTTTCCTTACAGTTCTGGTGGCTAGAAGTCTAAGATCAAGGTGCTGGCAGGATTAAAATGGTCCTCAAAAAATGGCCCTGTCTTTTTAACCAGTGACTACCCTTCAAGGACTCTGTTCTAAAAAAATCAATAAACATGCTGATAAAAATTTATCCACCAGGATTTCCATAATAGCAATAGATCATATCATGTCCTTCCCCAGCTCAAAGTTCTCAGTAACTTCCCATTTCACACAGAGATAAGGTCAAAAGTTTCATCAGTAAAAGACTATGTGTCCTCATCCTTATTACTTTTCTGACCTTATCTCCCAGGACTCTGGGCCAGCCTCACTGGCCTCTGTTCTCAAATATGCCCGGCAGAGGAGTGCTGTCTCAGGGCCTTTGAACTTGCCACTCCCTCTGCCTGGCCTGGTGGTGGTTTAGTCGCTAAGCCGTGTCTGACTCTTGTGAGCTCATAGACAGAAGCCCGCCAGGTTCCTCTGTCCATAGGATTTTCCAGGCACAAATACTGGAGTGGGTAGCCATTTCCTTCTCCAGGAGATCTTCCCAACGCAGGGATCAAACCCGGCTCTCCTGCACTGCAGGCAGATTCTTTACTAACTGAGCTACCAGGGAAGGCCTGGCATGATCACCCCTCAAATATGAGCACAGGCTCCTCCCTCAGGTCTTCTACTTCAGTGTCACTCTGTCTGGGAGGGCTTCTCTTCTGCCCTGGCCCCATTCATCATCCTTCTTCTCCACTTTACTCTTCCCCTGTTAGCACACATACTTGTGCAATAATGGTTTACCTGTTTTGTTTGCTCAGCTTGCAATTTGACCAGCTTCTAGGTCCTTTGTAGCATGCTGGATGGTATGGTGACCTTCTTGCTCCTTGCCCTGAAACTTTTCTTCTCGGCCTGATGAAAATTCTTAAACTTCTTTGTGTTGAGCTGTACCCCTCTGGCCTGCAAGCCCTTCACTTGCTCAGCCTTAAGACTGAACGAAGAGCCTCGAGTCAGGGATGGAGGGATCACTACTTTAATAGATGGAGGTGGGGGAACTTAACACGTGTGAAGCAAGGTCCTAGAGTGACCACCTACCATTGCCCCACCGTCTGCAGATGGAGGGCAGGGCATGGCAACCGTCTTTGGCTGGGGAGCGGGTGTGTGTGTTACCAGTTGCAGAGGGAATTGATGTTGGGTTACCAGGGAAGACATCAGAGGGGCATGCCTCTTTGATAAACTATCATAGTGGAGATAGATCTGATTTCAAGATTAAAACAATCACTGGCGGGGGTTAGGGGCAAGCACGTAGACAGTTACTGATTAGGCTCTGTGATTTAGAGGGAAGGTGAGTCATGAGAGTAGGGTGTAGGTGAAGCAGAGACTGGTCGCAGAGGACATAAAGAGAACAAGAGAACACCCATCTGGGCAGCCTGACCCGACACTTTGTCTGATCAATGTCTTCCTCAACTGGGGGAAGAGGAGTCAAGTTCATGATGTCATGGGTCTACCTTACCCTGACATTGTGAACTTGTTCTGAGATTTTTGCCTTGTTTTCCCTGCAAATTTCTACTTTGTGCCCTTGTACCCATGGTGCCTGCCCTGAATCCATATCTGAAATGTCAGGGAGTTAGAAGGAAATTTAGAGATAATCTTGGCCCACTTGGTCATTTTTGTTGACGGTAAAGAGGTTCAGAGAAAGGAAAGAACTCACTCAAGGTCACATTCTCTAAGTACATTCATGAATTTAGTCAATATATACTATATGCCAGGTATTTTACTAGGCACTTGTGAAATAATAGAAAAAAATATATATATTGGTCTCTGCCCCCCTCCACCCTGTACTCTCCTCCTTCACACCTTAAATTCTGTCCTGCACAGACCTCCTAAAACCTTTGTTATATCCTAAGTGATAAAAGCATTAGGAGCATGGTTTTTTTCCCCCTCATATTTGTTCCTTGTTCTTGACACCAAGCTCCTAAAACCCCTGGAAATTTCTGGGTCATAGGAGTGACTTTTGTTCTAGTGAGGCAACTCTGGGTGGGCTCCTGGATGGAAGTTGGACACCAGAAAGACCAGTCCAGGATCAGAGGCTTGAAATTTTCAGCCCCACCTACTATGCTCCAGAGATGGGAGATGGGCTGAAAGTGAAATTAATGATGGATCTTGCCTCCATGTGATGAAGCCTCCATAAAAATCCCCAGAGTATGGGGCTTGGAGATCTTCCAGGGTGGTGAAGTGTGGAGGTCCTGGCCGGAGAGGGTGTGGAAGCCCAGCGCACCTTCCCACCTGGTTATATGCATCTCTTCCACCTGGCTGTTCATCTCTATTCTCTATCATATCCTTTTTTTTTAATTTAAAAATGACTATTCTATTAGGTAAAGGTATAGAAACTAGATTTCTCCTTTTTAAAATTTATTTTTAATCGGAGTATAATGGCTTTACAATGTTGTGTTAGTTTCTGCTGTAAATTTATGTGCATCAGCTATAAGTATATATATATATATATATATATATCCCTGCCCTCTTGAACCTTCCTCCCCTCCCCACATCCCACCATCTAGGTCACCACAGGACACCAAGCTGAGCTTCCTGTGCTATAGAGCAGCTTCCCACTAACTATCTATTTTACTCATGGTAGCGTAAATACGTCAATGCTACTCTCTCAGTTCATCCCGCCTTCTCCTTCCCTTACTGGAATCCAGAAAAATGGTACTGATGAACCTATTTGAAAGGCACGTATAGAGACAAAGATGCAGAGAACTGACTTTCAGGTCCTTTTATAATAAACTGGTAAACA
The DNA here is from genome assembly GCF_019320065.1 of Cervus canadensis. Classification (NCBI taxonomy): domain Eukaryota; kingdom Metazoa; phylum Chordata; class Mammalia; order Artiodactyla; family Cervidae; genus Cervus; species Cervus canadensis. The sequence goes on from NC_057389.1 coordinate 51,878,953, forward strand.
GTAAGTAAATTGTTTCCTTGAGTCCTAAGAGCTACTCTAGCAAATTAATTGAACCATGGGAAACTCTGATTTATAGCCCATGGGTCAGAAGCATGAGCAACCACCTGGACTTGGGATTGACATCTGAAGGGAGGGGCAGTCTTGTGGAGCTAACCTCTTAACTTGTGTGGTCTGTTGCTCTCTCCAGATAGATGGTGTCAGAATTGAGTCACATTGGAGGACACCTAGCTGGTGTCACAGAATTTCTCAATGTGGGGGAAACCCCCACACACCTGGTGTCAGAAGTGTTGTGAGTGTGGTAGTAATGTGAGAATAAAAGAGAAACACAACAGATGGACTGAGATTTTTCCTACTCAACACCAGATAGGGAAGAGAGAATAGCACACAGTTCTTTCCAGTCTGGACAACCTCATACTTCAGTGGAGAATTCACATGAACAGACAGTTGTAAGACTTAATAAAAAAAGATCAGCATGAAAAAGAGAGAGTCAGAAGAGGAAACTGAACCAGCGTAAAAAGGGTGAGTAAATGAAAACGGAGAGAGGTGCAGGATGAATCTCTCCATCCACTTATATCTCACAGCATGTGTAAAGGGCCAATCATCCATTCATTCCATCCAAATGTATGGGATGGTCTGCTGGGCCTTGCCTTGAATATGCAAAGATGATTTTGGTATCTTAAAGACCACATAAGGTCTGAATTTGTGAGGCTGGCTAGTAAATTTCCAGACTTGAGTCCCTGACTGGTGAAGTCACTTGATTTCAAAGCAAAGGAAAGTTGTTTTGCAGCCCTCTTTTCTCCCCTGGGGACATAGTAAGCAAGTTGTGCAAACTGGCTGTGATTCTGAGCCACAAGACTGCTTGTCAGTGGCCTCCCTTGTCCAGCTGGGCCCCTTTTCACCTTCAAATGCTCTGATGTACTTGGAACGGGCAGGTGGCATTTGTTCTTACACAAGGCAGTTAGCCAACCAGCCCAAGTAGAGCCAACAGGTGCTGGGTCCTTTAATCTTTCGGTACACAGTCTTGGCCTTTTTGTGGCCAGTTCACCAGGAGTGGGTGAGCAGCTTTCCAAGGATATGTTCTGGAAGAAATCGATGGTCAGGATGGAGTGGGAGCCTAGGGTCTAGCCTTATAGGAGCTTCTGTGTCACACTCAGCTTCCAGCTGCTGTCTGATTGCAGATGCAGATTAGAGACACCATAAACTCCACAAGCAAACTATCTCCCCTTTGTGGGGCTGTGTGTGTATGTAATCCCCCAGGGACACTGGTGTTTGTTTTTTTTCCTCTAAGGATGGGTTGGTGATACAGTAGAGTTGCTTTATACATATATTCAATGTGTAATGGCTTTGGCATCTAACCCTCCACCCCACTTCTCATTTAATATTCCAAGGAAATGTAACCCATAGGTTTAGTAAAGTGGGGATTAAGAATTAACTAGTGGGTTTCACAATTTAGTTCTTGGTGACCTTGACAGCAGTAGGTTCAGTGGAGTGCCAGGAGCTCAAACAGGTTGGAGTGGGTTCAAGAGGTTATAGGAACAAAAATGGACCAGAGAATTGAAATAGAACTGGCAGGAGATATGGGGTTGAGGGTGGGTGGATTTTTTTTTTTTTTTTAAGATGGAAGAAATCACAATGTACTTGTATGGTGGCTGGAATGACCAGTAGAGGCAAAACTGACAATGCAAAAAAGACGGAGTGGATAAGGCTCGAGAGATGTCTTTGAGCCAGAAAGAGGACAAGGAACTTTTAGGGATGTAGTAGAGCTGTGTAAGGGAGAAAAAGTTTTCCTTTACCCTTTTAGGACCCCTGGCTGGATGTGAAAATTAAACTAACAATGATTATTAGGAGAAAAGCACTGTTGTTTAGTTGCTAAATTACGTCTGACTCTGCAACCTCATAGACTGCAGCCCTCCAGGCTCCTCTGTCCATGGGGTTTCCTGGGCAAGAATACTGGAGTGGGTTGCCATTCCTTCTCCAGGGGATCTTCCCAACCCTGGGATTGAACCCATGTTTCCTGCATTGCAGGCAGATTCTTTACTGCTGAGCCACCAGAGAAGTCCTAGAGAAAAGGATACAGATTTATTAACTTAAGTTTTATAAGTGACATAAGAGCCTTCATAATGAAATGAAGACCTGAAGAAATGGTTAAACATAAGTGTTTTTATTCTAGCTTTGATAAAGAGTGGGTAGTTGTGGAGAAGTATAGGACAAAGGGTATAATGAGGTAAGTGTAATAAACTGGGGGAAACTTGGCAAGCTGTGTTTGTTCAGATTCTTCTTGGTGACCCTTCATCCTGGAGATAACCATGCTTCTTTCCTCTGGGTATAGAGGAAAGGTCTGCTTCAGGGGAGGAGGGTGGGGGAAGGCCAGAGGTATCTTCCTGCTTCTGCAGTTTGGGCAGACTCCTTCAGTTTAAAATATTCTGTATGCTGAGGTGCCATATTTTGGGCTACTGTGTTCTGAACCTCATCAGCTGGTTGTTAAACACAGCTGTTATTAAATATTAAATTATACAAAAATACTACTAAACTATATTTTGAAAGGTAATAGATATTCAAAAAGCTTCCCTTCCTAATTCCATTACTACCTTTACCGTGGTCTATATTTTTATAGTTATATCTGCAGTGTGTGGGTGATGGAAAAGACACCACCCTGGTCGTTTGAAATTGACTGTGGTGGGAGTTTACACCGCAGAAATTGCAGCCATTAGACATCAGGCCTTTGGTTTGATTTTTAAAGTAGAGATGTTTGTTAACCTTCTGCAGCCCACGACTGGATGTGGTGGACAAGTGCAGAGATTGGCCCCAAACTAAGTGTTACCAGTTCGGCCATAAGAACAGGAGAGAAGGCAGAGCAAATGGACAGGGGGGCGGATATGGTAGAGAGATGTTTCCTGTTACTACGTGAAAAAGGAAGCTACATAATCACTTGAGAATGAAACTGGGGAGGGAGTGTTGGAGGCTTGAAGAGAGAGGAGCCTGGGACACGAAGTGGATTAGAAAATTGCAGGGTTTTTGTTTTTGGTCTAAGCGCCACTGAAAAGGCTCCTTGAGGTTGGTTACAAATTTAAATAGAAGTCTGAGTGTATACTTTTTCTCCAGGCTCTCTCAGTGGTAAGGCAGTGAGTAAGTGGAGAGATGGATTTATTCAAGGTTTTACCAGATCAGTGTGACTCTATTTGTCAGGGGTGAGATTACACAATTATAAATGTAAAAGTCACCACCTCAGAGACCTCTGTGATTCATCCTAGCTAAAATTATGTCACCTGTAACTTTGACCTATTATTTTGTTTCTTTTTCTATTTTGTTTGTTGTTGTTTAGTCGCTGAATCGTATCAGACTCTGCGACCCCATGAACTGCATGCCATGCAGCATGCCAGGCTTTCCTGTCCATTACTATCTCCTGGAGTTTGCTCACACTCATGTTCATTGAGTCGGTGATGCCATCCAAGTATCTATTTTACTCACTGGGTGTTAAATCATCTGGTTAACTCATCCCACATGACAGAAGGGACTATACTTTTCTTACTGCACTGTGCTTAGCACATAGTAGGTGACCAGGAATTCATATGTTAAATAAGGTATTGGATTAGTGGATTCACTGGCTTGTTTTTGTAAAATCTGTACAGTCGAGTGAAGACCATTCAAAATTCTTTTTGTATCCCTTGTTTCCTCGTCCCAAGGTGTTTAACCTTTCATGTGTTTAGGAATTTCTTTATGGAGTCACACGCAGATACAGCCAATTTTTAAGTACTTGAGATGCAACCTAGAGCCTCAGAGGCAACTGCCCAGGTCCTGTGAGGAATGCAGTTGTGGCCTCTGTTACACTGAACTAGGCAACACTGAGGAGGGTTATATTACAGTCCCTAAACTCGGAGGGAGGGTAGTTTATGTATTTATTACATCTTTTTAGTGCTGTCAGTAGCGGCTTAAGTAAGGCTCCAGGCGAGGTGATGACAAAAGCCCCAGCTGCAAAGTTCAAGACTCCCCAGCTGGGAGGTGGAAACTCGGGTCCGCAGAGGTGCGCATGGCGAGGCCATGGGGCGAGGCGAGGCCGTGGGGGCGTGGCGAGGCCATGGGGCGTGGCTTGGCGTGGGCGAGGTGTGATCAGACCGGGGAGGGGCGGAGCCGGAGCCAGGGTGGGGCGGGGCCGCTCCTGACGCCTCCTGCCGACACCGCCCGGGGGCCCGGCACCTCCCTCGCCTGCAGCCCAGACTGGCGGAAGGGGACCGGGAAGGGAAAGGGGGCGTGCCAACTGTCTGTTTTTCCGAGTGGACAATAAAGTTTCGAAAGTTTGAAAAAGGAAGAGAAAAAACCCCCACGCCCCTTAGGCTTCCCGGGCTTGGACGCCTGCGGCCCGGCTCAGTCGGAGCTCCGGCGGCAGTGTGCTGGCGGACGCGTGGTCTGCGCGCCGGGATGGGGGTCACCGTGGACGTGCACGAGGTGTTCAAGTACCCCTTCGAGCAGGTGGTCGCCAGCTTCCTCCGAAAGGTACTCTGCCCGCTCGGGCTCGGCCGGGGCTCGCGTTCTCCCGCGCTGCCCCCGCGGCCAGGCCGTCTGCTCTCCCGGCAGCGGCGTCCGAAGTTCCCTTCCTCCGCTCGGCTCCCCTCTGCCCGCGCGGAGGTCCCCATCCAGCTGCGGGCTTTGCCTCTGGGATGTGCCGGGCGAGGGCGGGGGTGGATTTCCTCGAAGGCTCCCCCTCCAGGATGAGGGAAAGGCTCGGTGCTTGGCATCACGTTCACAACTGCCGCAGCTGGAGGGAGAGGCGCGGGGAGCCCCGGCTCTGGAGCCCCATTGAGGTTGCACAGAGCTTGTCGATGTCTCCAGTAAATACATCATTTACTGAGTCAAAGCTAGTGGGGGCCGTTGATGCCGCCATCCTAGTTTACTCTGCACTGTCGTTCTACCACTTCACCCCTTTCTCTTTTGTTAACAGCTGTGGGTGGGGCTTTGGGCGCCTCCATGCCTTAGTTTTGTAATCTGTAAAATGGGAAAAAATAATAGTACCAACTTAGGAGTGTGAGGATTCAAGTGAAATACTTCCCACAGAGTGCTTATCACAGTGACTGACGCTTGCCTGTTAAGTTCTTTGAAAGGTTACGGTTATTCGCGCTACTGTAACTGTACAATCTAGGCTCAGTAGTCAGTGGTTCTCTTTATCTCAAGGGCTTTTCTTGGAACTGTGGCTTGTAACGGTAGAATAGGAAATTCTTTGAAAAATCAAGCATCCAGACCTGGGATGTGGGACCCCTGGGTTCTAGTCTGGTTCTGCTTTTAGTTAGTTCACTTGATGATGTTGGTCAAGGGTCATCTTCTCTCTGGAGGCTTCAGTTTCTTCATCTAAGATGTGTTCTATTAAAAAAAAAAGCACAGCCTAAGAGTTGAGAATTAGATTTTTATTGGGCAGGCTTGCTGAGGACTAAGCCTGGATATAGTCTCTCAGATAGCTCTGAGGGATTGGTTGGAAGAGGTTTAGGGAGGAGCCAGAATATATGAGTTTAAACAAAGAAAAGGATAGTTGACTGTCCAAAGATTACTGCTATTGAAAGAAAACCAGACATCTCAAGTTAATGGAATTAATGCTTTTCTGTGTATGGAATAATTCAAGAGTCCGGACTCATGAAATTCCTTTGATAAGCTCCTTAACTGTCTAGGGCCTTTATCCTGTTTTTCTCTGTCCTGAATCCCCTCAGGGTGCACCCTCAGAGATGGCCTCAGAGGCTGAAAGATTTGTGCCATAACATTGTGTGTTTACCGAAATGGCAGGTGACATTCTTTGTCCACAGATGAGAGTGTGGTATCAGAAGACCTTTCAGCTTACATCTTAAGGAGATTTGTAAGAATTGTATTTTATCTTGGGAAGCCTCCACTGGCAATACTCTCTGGAAGCCTGGAGATGGGTTTTTAAATTTATTAAAAAAAATTATTTGATTGCATCCAGTCATAGTTGTGGCCTGCGGGATCCTTTTCTTTTTAGTTGCGGCATGTGAGGTCTAGTTCCCTGACCAGGGATTGAACCCAGGGCCCCTGCATTGGGAGCCTGGAGTCTTAGCCATTGGACCACTAGGGAAGTTCCTGGAGATGTATATTTTTTTAAAAGAGATAAGACCTGACCTCCATTAGAGGAGGTGATACTGTTGGGGGCCCAGGTCAGAGAGGAGTGAGTGGGACCCTGGTTATGATGGGGTTGCTATTGAGGCCTTTTGGGGGTGGAATGCCAGCTTTTTGACATTGTTAATTGATCTCATATTTAGAATAGTACCTGGCACTTCCTAGGTACTCAATATACATCTAATGAGTGATGAATGAGTGAACAAATAAATTATTTATTGATCTGATGTAGACTTTGCCTTAGACTAGGCTTCTGGGCCCTAAAGAGAAAAAGCCACCACCCCATTTTTTGTTAGGACTGGCACTAACAAATGTGAGTTCTCTAATGCCACTGCTCCTTTGGAAAGCCTTTCTGGGGTATTCCCATCACAAGGTAATCTCTGCCTTGTTAGTATTCCCTCAATGATTATCTGAGTGCCTACTATGTGCAAGGTAGCACAGCCTAGTGATTAGGGGTATGGGCTTGGATTCAGATGTGTTGAAATCCTGGCTCTCCCACTTGCTAGCTATAAGAACTTGGAAAAGTTCCTTAAACTTCTCTGAACCTCAGCTTCTCCAGACAGTGGAATGGAAGTCAACTATAACTACTTCCAGAAGCTGCTGGGAGGAAAAGACAAGGTAATGTAGGAAAGCACTTTCTCCCCCTACCCCTAGGGAAACTAGAAAACTCCTCTCATGCAATGTCCCTTGGCATTGAGGGACACTTTGGGCCTCAGTGACCATCTTTGACAGTGTTGGATAGTTCTGCATGTGTCTTTTTCCTCATTAGACTCTAATAAGCTTCCTCTGGGTAGGAAGCTTATTAGTGGAAGGAAGCTTACCACAGAAGCACATAGCTCAGGGCCAGACTCATTTAGAGAATACTTCGCATGAGTCAGACTTCTGGGCTAACTGCTTTTCTTGCATTCAGCAGATGTTTAAAGACACTTTTCTTCTGGGTGGCAGGCTCTGTTCTGGGTATAGGGCACCATAGACAGACTCTCTTCTCAGGGAGCTGATGGTCTCTAGTGGGTGTGACTAACATGAATAAATGATTAATAAGCGAACACATAACTCCAGCTGATGATGTGTGTTTGCACTGGGAAAGTACACAGGAGTTGGGAAGTTTGGAGGGTGCCATTAGGGAAGGCTTCCTTGAGAAAGTGGCGTTTGTGACGTTATGGCCAAAGCATGAGAGGGGTTTCCTAGTTTCCTAGGGGTAGGGGGAGAAAGTGCTTTCCTACATTACCTTGTCTTTTCCTCCCAGCAGCTTCTGGAAGTAGTTATGGTTGGAGAAGCTGAGGTTCAGAGAAGTTTAAGGAACTTTTCCAAGTTCTTATAGCTAGCAAGTGGGAGAGCCAGGATTTCAACACACCTGAATCCAAGCCCATAGCCCTAATAACTGGGCTGTGCTACCTCGCACATAGGAGGCACCCAGATAATCACTGAGGGAATACAGTGTTGCAGACTCAGCTTTGCAGTGCTCTGTATCCAGTCTCCGTTTCTTTTTGCCCACAGTCTTCACTCAGGGTTTATTCATCTCTCTGGACCCCCTTATGCCTGGTTTAAGGGTATAGCTTTGAAGATAAGAGGGGGAGAAAATATATTGTTTCAGTTATCTCTTTGTTGATGTTCACTCAAATATGTCCTAGTCCTACTCTTTATGACCCCATGGACTACAGCATGCCAGGCTTCCATGTCCTTCACCATCTCCCAGAGTTTCCTCAAACTCATGTCCATCGAGTCAGTGATATCATCCAACCATCTCATCCTCTGTCATCCCCTTCTCCTGCTGCCCTCAATCTTTCCCAGTGTCAGGGTCTCTTCTAATGAGTCAGCCCTTCTAATGAGGTGTCAGCTTCAGCATCAGTGAATATTCAGGGTTGATTTCCTTTAGATTGACTGGTTTGATCTCCTTGCTGTCCAAGGGACTCTCAAGAGTCTTCTCCAGCACCACAGTTTGAAAGCATCAATTCTTTGGTGGTCTGCCTTCTTTATGGTCCAACTCTCACATCTGTATGTGACACTGGAAAAAACATAGCTTTGACAATATGCACTTTTATTGGCAAAGTGATGTCTCTGCTTTTTAATATTCTGTCTAGGTTTGTCATAGCTTTTCTTCTAAGGAGCAAGCATCGTTTAATTTCATGGCTGCAGTCATCGTTCACAGTGATTTGGGAGCCGAAGAAAATAAAATCTGTCACTGTTTGCATTTTTTCCCCGTCTGTTTGCCTTGAACTGATGGGACTGGATGCCATGATCTTAGTTTTTTCAATGTTGAGTTTTAAACCAGCTTTTTTACTCCTCTTTTACTTTCAAGAGGCTCTTTAGTTTCTCATTACTTTCTGCCATTAGAATGGTATCATCTGCATATCTGAGGTTGTTGATATTTCTCCTGGCAATCTTGGTTCCAGCTTGTGCTTCATCCAGCCTGGCATTTTGCATGATGTACTCTGCCTGGAAGTTAAACAAGCCCGGTGACAATATACAGCCTTGTGGTACTTCTTTCCCAATTTTGAACCAGTCAGTTGTTCCATGTCTGGTTTTAACTGTTGCTTCTTGTGATTATCTCTTGCTGTGTAACCAATCACCCTAAAATGATTTAGTGGCCTAAACCAATGGTAAGCTTTTAATTCTCACATTTCTATGTTTCTGTGGATTGACTGGGCTCAGGTGGATGGTTTCTAGGTGCCTTGTGTTACAACTGTGGTCACTTATCTAGCTGGGTTCAGTTAAGCTCTGGAAGGATTCTTTTTTAAAATTAATTAATTAGTTAGTTTGTTTTTGGTTGTGCTGGGCTTTCATTGCTGGGCCCAGACTTTCTCCAGATGCATTGATGGGCTTCTCATTTTGGTGGCTTGTCTTGTTTTGTACCACAGCTCAGAGTCTTAACCACTGGACCGCCAGGCAAGTCCTGGAAAGAATTCTTATAAAATACTTAGCAAAGTGCCTGGCATATGGTAAATAAAGACTGAGGAGGATATTTGAAAGGCAAGGCCAGGGAAAGGGGAGGAGAACACCTGTAGAAAAGGTCTAGAGATGGGTCAGTGCACCTCTGGTGCAGTGGACACTGCACGTCTAGTGTGGACATTGCACGTCTAGTGTGGACACTGCATACTTCTCATCGCAAAGCAGTCCTTCCAGTGATCCCTGGATGGGGCTAAGTGACTATCTCTAGGAAGTCAGTAAATTCGTTTCCTGTGAGAATTTTCACCTTCATTTAAAGTCATGAGCTGGAAGTCAGTAGACCTAGATTCCAGTCATTGTGCTTCCTTCAATACAAGCAGTTTTGGGGTGGTCTTGGGAAAGAGTTTCCACCATTCTATACTGTGCCCTTGTGCAAATTAGAAAGAGGCATTGTTGAGGTGGCTTACCCCATAAGCTCACAGTAAATGGGACTAGTGGGAAGTATGTGGGGCTGTTAATGCAAGTTAGAAAAAAGTGCTCCTCCTTCTGTGTGGTTACAGTCCTGTGCTCACTGGCCGGCTTGGCTGGAAACCCTTGTGCAGTGAGCAACATGCACACCTGTGTGAGTCAACCCTACTGTCTTAATTTCTTTTATGTGAAATGGTATGCTGTGTACCCCACCAATCTCCCAGTATTTTTGTGAGAATCAAACATCTAACAGTTGACTAGAATTTTTTTTTTAAGCATAAGATAGTAAGAAGGATCCTTTTGGCATAATATACTTTTCTTTCTCTTTTAGTCTTTATGTATTTTTTTATTCAAAGGGAAGTGCTTTGCAGAAGGGACAATCATCTGAGGATCTCTGGGAAGCATTTAATCTGATTTTGCACAATGGTATGTTTGAAGGCGCTACAGCAGTGAGGAAATTCTATTTTAAATGGAGTTGACTGATCTCTGGCTTTTGGTATGTTAGGGCTTGCCTTCCAAGTTATAATATCCTACTATTTTTAAAACCTTAGGAATGTTTGCTCTTCTCACACCTGCCTGTTGGATACCACAGGCAATATATTAGCTACATGCTTTCAAAGTTAAGTGGCACCTTGAAAACAAACACCTCAATACTCTTTGTTCCTGGAGTGTAATGTTTCTCAATGAACTCTTCATGGAGGAATGCTGTGAAAACCAAAATAGTTTATTCATCAGATGCTAAACTGTACTTTCTGTGAACTACAGTGTCAGTGCTCTTGACAGTGTGTTTTGGTTTGTTTCTTTGTATGACTCTCAGCTTTGTACTTCTCATCATTTACAGCTGCTTCCTTTCTTTTGCTTAAAACCACCCAGAAACAGAGCATACTATTGCATAGGTGGATATGGCAGCTGCTAGTCTTCCCCATCTTTGAAAGCTCATGTGGGCTCTTTCATGGGCTTGCCTTGCATGGTAAACTGGATTCCTATATTTTTTTAAGAGTTTCTTTCTAAACGATATCCTAAATTTTGTCTACTTGGAATTGAAAGTCATAAAGAAGGACTCAGAGAGCATTGATTGTGCCTGGATTTTTCTTGTTTATTCACAAATGAAACCAGAGAAGTTACGGTTTTTCTCACCATCGAGTTGTTCAGGTTCATTGCCTGTCTTTCTTTTTTGTTTAATTGTTTGGCCATGCCATGTGGCATATGGGATCTTAATAGTTCCTGGACCAGGTATGGAACCTTCGCCCCCCTGAATCGGAAGTGTGGAGTCTTAACCACTGAACCGCCAAGGAAGCCCTTCAGGTTGATTTTCTTGTTATGCTATAGGCAAAAAAGAGCCATTGTGAATAGAGTGTAAGCTTCATGGATGAAGGTTTTATCATCTGTTCCTGATGTATCTCAAATATCCAAAGAGATATTTGACATAGTAGATAGTCAGCAAATCCTTATTGAATGAATGAGTGAAATATTCTCTTCTGGGATTTAGCCTTATGCAATTTCAGGCTGAAGTTGGTGTGGGATTCAGTAGCATGTCCTTACTTTGGGCACTGTAACAAAATGGACAGAGTAAAATAATTTCTTTGCTTCAACACAGTGGCTTCAGGTTTTATTTATTCTAGCCAGGAGCCTGATGTTCTGAACAAGATGGTTTGAATGTTTTCCCTTAAACTCATAAAGGAGATTTATGAATGGCTATTTCCATTTAGAGTAGAAAGTTGATTGGGTAATTAATAATGTTTCCATTTCTGATCCTGTCTTTTCTCCCTTGCAAATCTGGCACTTAAATGTGTGGAGCATCTCTCTGTGCAGAGTTCCTGAAATATTTGAGGTGGACCTGTATTTCCAAAATAAGTGATCTGACAAATGATAGGCCTGGGTTAACATGTGGTTATTTATCTTTTTGTTCACACTGTGATAGTCCTTCTTCACTTTTAACTTCCTCTCCTCAATTCTATTAGAAAATTAGGCACAACAGGAAGGAGAAGTTGCAGAAAGGAAGAGCATGGGCTCTGACATCAGCTAGGGGTCCGGAAGCTTCTAGCTGTGAGTTTGGGCAAGTCATTTCACTTTTCTATGCCTCAGTTTCCTCATCTGCAAAACAATAATATTAATAATATCTTCTGGAGTCATTGGGAGGAAGTAAGTTGGATAGTGAACACAGTGCATACAATATTCATAGTTTAATGTAGCCACACGGTAGGTGCCACACGGTATTCCTGCAGAGAGATTTACTAACGTGGACTAATAAAGGGGAGAAAGTGAATGTTCAGTCACTCAGTCGTGTCCGACTCTTTGTGACCCCATGGACTGGAGCCCACCAGGCTCCTCTGTCCATGAAATTCTCCAGGCAAGAATACTGGAGTGGGTCGCCATTTCCTTCTCCAGGAGGTCTTCCTGACCCAAGGATTGAGCTTGGGTCTCCCACATTGCAGGCAGACTCTTTACTGAGTGAGCCACCAGGAAAGTCAGTAGTGAGCCTGAATAAAGGTGTGCATTTGAATTATGATTAACTTTTTAATTGGCATTTAAATAGTACCAAAGCATACTTAGTAAGTCACCTAGTAGAGATTATGGCTTAATCAGTGCCTGAAAGATAGGAGATTTTTAACTGTCAAAGAACTAATAGTTAAACATTCTTTATATGTTTTCTAATAGAAATTCCCAATAGCTCTGTGTATCGTTTGGCCTCTGGGAGATGAAAAGCTAAGTAAAACTAGCCCTGGCCTCAAGGAGCTCACTATTATGGGGGATAAAGGGAGGTAAGTTATTTTATATTTTTTGTTATAAGTGCCTTCTTAAGGACATATCACAGACATACCCTGTAGGGCAAGATTGATGTTTTAATTATAAATCTACAAGAGCTTTTAGAGTACAGAGTACTCTCTGCTCCAGTGCGGTGCTTTCCTTCATGCTTGTGGGCAGGAAAGTATCTGGGAGTACTCATACAAATTATGAACTGGTTAAAGCATGAGCTTGTAAGGCTTTACTAATCTAGGAATATAGGAAACATCTATTAATTTTTGAAGAATCATTTAAATATATCTGGATTGCAAATGGATACTAATAGTATACTTAATATCACACCACAGTAAATTACAAGATAAAGACTGAAGTCTTGAAACTAAGTTATCAAAAATAGTGATTCTTTTTTTAGTAGCAAACCAGTAAGGTGCCCAGTGTTACATTTTACATAAAATTATTTCCTTGAATTCCTGTAACAACTCTTTGAGGTAGGGACTTTTTGTTTTTGTTTTGTTCCTTTTTCTAATTTCACAGAGGAAGAAACAGGCAGACTAAGATAAAATAATGTTTCTGAGCTTCCCATAGGTGGGCTTCAACTGAGGTCTCTTGGATTCTAAAATCCTTTCTGTTTTCCAGGCTGTCTTTATTTTAATTTTGTTTATTTCTTAAGCTTCCATCAACTTACAAAATCTTGCAGAACCAGAAAATTCCAGTATCCTTAACTTCCCCAAACTACTGTATAGTTTATAAAATGAGGGAATTACCACTGATACCATGTTAATTAACTCTTATAACAGAGTTTATTCAAGTTTTGGCAGTTGTTTACTAATATGCTATTTTTTTTCAGTATAGGATTCAATCCTATGCTGTGGGATCCAGGATCCCGCATTGCATTTAGTTGTGTCTTTGTCTCCTCCTCAGTTCCTTAGTGCTTTCTGAATCATGGTTGCTTTCAAACAGTACCTATCAGTTATTTTGTAGACATTGTATCTCTAAATGCGCTGGGTTCCTGTATGCCTTTAATGTTTAGGGAAGAGGATTTTCCTTTGTTCAATTGTATAAATCATTCTTTTTAAAGAATTTCATTATGTCGTTGCCAGTCATTGGGACATTTTGGCATGAATGAGGGTGGCTGGCTGTTGTTCAGAATCAGAACTTGTCCTACCAGGAGCGCCTTTGAGGATCACCTGGTGGTCCATCGCCTGGGGTTCACAGGTGACAGCATCATGGTCTACAGGTCCTGGCTTCTTGTCCTTGGTTCTTTCTGCTTCATCCTCCTACTGAAAAGGCCAGGGAACAACCATTTGAAATGTCTGTTGACTTCACTATGTTTAGTCTCTGATATTGACATTTTGATTAATCACTTGATCTTGGTATTTTATATTTTATTTTACAATCAACTGTGCTTTTCTTCTAAGATAGACTGTTGCATGTAGCTCGTAAAGGGAGTTTGGCACAGCCCACGGTGATTTCTTTGTATAACTAAACGCCAAATCTCTTTCAGCAGCTCTAGCCCTCTGCATGCATGCATTTGGCAGCAGCCTGGGTAGCAAAGATTCCCTTAATGCTTATAAAACTAATATGTTAACATCCCAGACTGATTTTCGGTCCCTATGGCCTTCTTTGCAGGACTAATACAGATATATCAGCTAACTGCTTCCTTGCGCTTGTGCTCTCTTGGATAATGGTGTTTGCAAGTTGGTAAACAATGGCTCCTTTGGAGGTCATTGACTTTTTTTGGTGGGAGTTTTATAAAAGGCAGGCACTGACTTCTGACTTTTTTGGGAAGTTGGCATTTTATTTAAATATTTATTAAGAAAATTGTTTTGGCTGCACTCTTTGTTGCAGCGTGTCGGCTTTCTCTAGCTGTGGCCTGCTGGCTTACTTGCCTGGTGCCACGTGGGATCTTAGTCCCCCGGCGAGGGATCAAACTCATGTTCCCTGCATTGGAAGGCAGATTCTTAATTTGGACCACTAGGGAAGTCCCGAAAGTTGATATTGTAATAGCTCCACTCTCTTAAGAGTAAGCTTTATGAAAGCTTATTATATTTATCCCTCATGTAAATAAAAAAGGTAAATATACCCTATCTTCATGAATCTACTCCCAGAAGTATATTGACTGTTGTTCCTATAGTTAGATACTCTTTCTTGGCCTCTCACTCTTCATAGCTAACTGTTTGTTTTAATGTTTTTTGTGTTTTTTACCTCTTATTTTGCAGTTTCTGGCTTCTTGCCTTTTAATATGTAAAAAACAAATGAAAGCAAGGTATATGACAATGTAGGAGAAGTCTATATTTTACCCTTGTTAGACTTACATACATAGAATATAAGCAGTGATATTTGCAACACATTTATATCTCAAGAAAAGGGTAAGGGACTAGTTTATCTATTCTGTGAAGAAAGTAAGAATTGTAAGTAAATTCAAAATGAACTCAAATATACCTTGAAAAATCCCTTGTGTCACCCAGAAAGTTTGGCAAATGTGCAAATCTCTGTGTGGTAGTTCTTAGCCACTGCAGTCTGTGGTCCACTGGATGTACCAGGTCCAAGGACGGTAGGGTTCTTGGCTGATATCTGGGTCATCAGAGCACTTTGCTTCCATGAGAGTCATTAGTGTGAAGTAGAGACCAGAGGATCCCAGGGTTGCCCTGCACATGTTCAGGCTTTATGCCATTATGGTTTTTTGTTTGTTTCTGTTTTATTTTAAAGGTTTTTTTTTTTTAAATGTGAACCACTTTTTTTCAAGTCTTTATTGAATTTGTTAAAATACTGCTTCTGTTTTTTGGCCGTGAGTCATGTGGGATCTTAGTTCCCTGACCAGGGATCGAACCAGCACCCCCTGCCTTGGAGAGCGAAGTCTTCACCTTTGGACTTTCAGAGAAGTTCCATATGCCATTATGTTTTCAACATGAGGCTCCTTATCTTAATGCATTTTAATAGATTTACTTGTTTTGAGGATGAAATGAGATATAATACATATGGTGACCTCTACTACAGCACTCTGCACAGATAGTAGATGCTCAGTAATTCTTTGATGTGCTCGATCACAATCTGGCTTGATCCTTTCCACTGTCCCACTGTGTTTGTAAAGGTGTCCAGAGAAACCTGCTCACCTGCTTCCTGTCTTCCCAAATTGGCATTCCTGGTGGTGACCTTCTCTGAGCAGGCTTCCCTCTCTGGGTCCCTTGTTGTCTGACTTCAGATAAATGTTTGTGAGTTAAATCATGAATGTTCAAGTCACCACAAGATGGTATCAGATCATTTCAGTGATGCCAGGTAGGGGGAGCCTCAGCACAATAAATCTTTAAAGCAACTTAAAATATATGCCTTTTATGGCACAGTATTTAGCTTTTGTGAATAGACCTCTGATTTCTGTTCCCATTCTTCTACGGAAGGAAACTTGAGGCTTCACATCTATTCAACTGCAAAAGTAGTTGCACAGGAAAATGACTTGAGTTTTGCAAATGAGTTTACTGAAGTGAATAGTCTAGGATTTCTTGTGTTTGACTGAGACAACTTCCGTTTTACTTAGTAAGTTATAAGAATTGTCTTGTTAGTGACCCTTAAGTATTTTACCTGGAGGAGGGCATGGCTACCTACTCCAGTATTCTCCCCTGGAGAATCCCTATGGACAGAGGAGCCTGGCGGGCTACAGTCCATGGGGTCGTATAGAGTTGGACATGACTGAAGCGACTAAGCATAAGTATTTTACACTGACCCCTCTTCACAGTTTCCCATCCTATCATCCCTTAGTCTGATTTATTTTCTCATTATTATATTATATTTTTCTAACATGTAAATTTTCTAAGAATCTACAGTTTTGTTTTATTCCTTTATTCTAGTGCATGAAACAGTGCCTGCGTAGACAAGAAAATTGTTAAATGAAGAATATTTTTGCTATTATTTAAATTGATACCCTTTACCTTAATAAGCAAATATTAAAGTTGTAGAAAAGCATAAATAAACCATTTGAGTTTGTTGTTCAGTCGCTCAGTCATGTCTGACTCTCTGCGACCCCACAGACTGCAGCACAACAGGCTTCGCTGTCCTCCACTATCTCCTGGAATTTGCTCAGACTCATGTCAGTGATGCTGGCTAACCATTTCATCGTCTACTGCCCCTTCTGCTTTTGCCTTCAATCTTTCCCAGCATCAGGGTCTCAAAGAATCAGCTCTTCTTTGAGTTTGTAATCTTTAGGAATTTCACTGCTAATTTTGTGCAGTCATCAGAACTTGGGAAATTTTTATCATTAGCCTTCTCTGGTGACTACATTTACAGCTTCCTTTGTAATTTAGTTCAGCCATCTTCCTGCTATTTACAGTGTATTTCTAATATTCATCAGTCAGGGTATATTGATGAATATAAGACAAAGTGTAAACTAGAATTAGAGTAGGGCAATATTCTCATACTCTGATTTTACCTTAATATAAAAGTTCTGATGTATACATACACACACACTTAAAAATTACGGACATCTGTGTGAGTCTCAGATACCTTGCTAACTTCAAGTGTGTTGTGTGAGGCCCCCTTGCTGAGAAACACAATAGTTAAACCTGATCCCCTGTGATGAACATTATCTTCAAAAAACACTGAAAGTTAAACTTCAAGAAAACAGGCATTGTAATTTTGAGCATTTCCCCCCCCCACCCCCCCGTGGCAAACATGAATGAATGAATAAATATGGGGAATTCCTTGGTTGTCCAGTAGTTAGAACTTGATGCTTTCAGTGCCAGGGTTGGGTTCGATCCTTGGTCAGAGAACTAAGATACTGAAAGTCTTGCAGTGTGGCCAAAGGAAAAAAAAAAGTATTGTTGATTAGTTCTCAAGAATTCAGTTGTCCGGGTGGAAGTGTGACTGGCAGAGCTTATGGCCTGAGGTCTGGTTTGGCGTTGAGAATGGAGCCCACTGCCCTCTTCATAAATCGGTGCCCTTGGTCCCTGAAGGGGGTAAGGTTTAGTTTCTACATCTATCCTGGAAGTCACTGAGGTTTATCTTCTAGATGGTTCGTTCATTCAGCAGATATTCATTGAGTGCCTACTACATGCCAGGCACTGCTAGGTGGTGGGGATAGAGAAGCCCTGCTCTTTCAGAGTCTGTATTCCAATCCCTAGTTTTTTGGGCCACAGATATCTTTAAGAATGTGTGAAAGTGATGGACCCTTTTCCCTGAAAATCAGTGAGTCAACCTCTTATCCACACATACGTACACACATGGATTCTCGCGGGCACACAGCTGTTGTGGGGTTGGGGAGAACCCTGCTCACTGAATTTCCTTCACCATTTCCTGGGTTCAGAAAGCCTACAGCTCAAGCTTACCAAGTGGAGGGCTCTGTCTCCTGCCCACGCCCCCACCTGTCCGCTGCTCTGGTCTCCCCCTCAGCACCTTACGCTGCTTTGGATAAGACTTCCCTGTGATTTTCCTCTCGGATTAGATCTCACAAGGAAGCAGTGTGCCTCTGGGAACAGAACCTGAGGGGCGCTCAGCAGGCCTGGTGAGCAGCCTGCTTGTCCTATAGCTTTGAGGACTTCTACCCTCCGAGTCTCTTTTTTTTGCATCCGAGACATGGAAAGGGTGGGATCTGAGTGACTGAGATGTTTGAAAATAGGTTAGGTGGGCAGGCCTTGAAGGCAAAGGAAAGTATCTGTGGCTAAATTACAGTCTTGACGCTCATTAACTAAGTGATTTTAAGCAAATTACCTAGTTTATCCAAGCCTTATTTCTCACAGGTGGAAGGGGAAAAAAAAAAACAAAAAACACCCCAGCATGTAACTTAAGGAACAGTTTTGAAAATTAAACTGAAATAATGTATTTAGCTGCCTAGGACAAAACTGGTAGCTATTATCAGCTCTTTTAACGTCCAAATTGTGTTTCAGGGGAATTTAATCCATAAAGTATTTATTTTGCATTTATTTTATTTTTCTTTATTGAAATGCAGTTGATTTACGATGCTGTGCCAGTTTCTGTTGGACAGCTCAGTGACTCAGCCGTGCACATAGACACACTTACTGAGGACCTGGCACGGACTCCTGTGATTACACTCCTGTGATGCTCACCCAGCCCACCAGGCAGTAGTAAAGGACAACAGTGAAGGAATGCACTGGTTTTAGGCCGGGTTTAACTTTGTGGCTCTACTATTAACCAGCTGGGTGACCTTAAGTTTTCTGATTTTCTTTAGTTTCCATTTAGTTTTGAAAGACAATGATATCCCATGACCCAGTCACAACAGAGAGGCTGATTTTAAAAAAGATCATGCAAGTAAAGCGTTTAGCACAGTGCCTCCTCGTACAAAGAATACTCCTGAGTTATGTAAGGCTGGTTCAATATTAATAGTATTATTATTGTTGCTGTTTAGTGCTCAGTCATGTCCGACTCCTTGCGACCCCATGGTCTGTCCGCGGAATTTTCTAGGCAAGAGTACTGGAGTGGGTTGCCATTCCCTTCTCCAGGGGATCTTCCTGACCCAGGGATGGAACCCTGGTCTCCCACATTGCGGGCAGACTCTTTACCGTCTGTGCTACTAGGGAAGCCCAGTATTGTTATTAAGCTTAACCTAACCTTCCCTTCTCCACCCAGAGCTAGGATGATTCCAAAGATGGTTTCTCTAGATTTCATACAGGTACAATTGATAACAGCATCTCGCTGATCTATTCTGAATTAGTAAAATTAAGACACTTGATTGCAAACTGGCCTTAGAGATTGCTTGTGTGTGTTATGTGAAGTCACTTCAATTGCATCAGACTCTGCAGTCCCATGGACTGTAGCCCACCTGGCTCTTCTGTCCATGGGATTCTTCAGACAAGAATACTGGAATGGGTATCCATTCACTTCTCCAGGTGATCTTCCCAACCCAGGGATCGAACCTGCATCTCCTGGGTCTCCTGCATTGGCAAGCAGGTTCTCTACCACTAGCGCCACCTGGGAAGCCCCTAGAGATTGCTTGTAAAGGATTTACTGTTTGTGCAAATAAGTGGTTGCTATAAAGTAAAATGAATGGTAATTTTTCTTTGTGTGTTTTTATTTAGTATCCAAACCCCATGGATAAAAATGTCATCTCCGTAAAAACTGTGGAGGAAAGAAAAGGTAAGTGTTACTGAGTTTTGTAAAGATGTGTGTCTCTGTGTGTGTGTATGGCCTGTGATATTTTAAACAGATTATTAAAACGTATAGCTCTGTATTCGAGGTGGCTGATCAGAAAGAGCACCCAGCCTTTTCAGAAGTAGAAGGCTTGCCTTTCATTCTTGTCTTCTCCATTAAGAATTGATGACAGCTGTGACAGTTAACATTTTTCAATACTTAATGTGTACCAGGTACTTTTATTAACTTAATCCTCAGAACGATATAATTCCTTTTTAATGAATGAAGAAACCAGGGTATAGAGAGGTTAAGTAACGTAACTGAGGTTACATGGCTATGTCCTTTAATATATTCACATATCATTTTATGACGAAATAGGTGTGACTAATAGCATGTATATGAGATGTGACTGTAAAGTGATTGGATTATGGAGTCAGAACTGTGCTTAACAATATGGTTCAGTATTGACTAGAGCAGGGCTTGACAAATTATCCTTGTGTTGCCTGTTGTTGTAAATAAAGTTTTATTGGCACCCAGCTATGCCCATTTTTTTATGTGTTACCTGTGCCTCTTTCCTTATCACAACAGTAGATTTGTAGCAGAGACTGTATGGCCCACAAAACCTAACATATTTATTTACTCTCTGGCACTCTACAGAAGATGTTTATTGACCGCTGGACTGGAGTGTAGGGGTCTTTCCTGTTCTGTCCTTCACATCTCCGGTAGAAGTGTTTTCACCCTCAGTGTTTGAACACGAGAGTTAGGCAATGAAGGAAGCTATAATGGTGCTCATTGTCAACGTATAAACCTTTGGAGACAGCCAGGCAGCCAGGTCCTGTCTACCAGGCTCTTGAACCTCTTCTAGGAAAACATGAGATGCTGCTCTTCATTTCGTGACTCTGAGGCCTTCTCTCTGCTTGGTGAAGAGACAACTGTCTTTGCGAGGGTCTTTTCTGCATTTCCATAGCTCTATAAATAGGATGAAAAATGATTTTCTCAGGTACCTGCACTCATGGGAGAAAGGTTTTACATGGTATTAGAGAAGTTTGATTTCAGGTCCTGATTTCGTTCCTATCTACATGACCTAACTTCTTGGAGGCTCTATTTCTTCATCTGTCAAATGGGAAAGTAATAACAGCCTGCCTTTAGGTTGTTGAGAAGAATCAAGCAATAGAACAGCATGCATATTCCAAAGTGGTTAATCATAGTTTCTGCAATCGACAGGGGTATCTTCGCCTCCAGGAGTGGCTCATCCATTTTCTCTATGCGTGCTGCAGACATTGGATGAGATGGCCAAAGGGTGCCAGTGAGCAGAGGAGATGAACCAGGTTTTCATCCTCCCAACAGCTTCAGAGCATTCAAGGTGTTTGCACCAAGGTTCAGGACTGTTACAGTGTTATAGTCCAAGCTTTGAGAAACTGTGAAGGAACTTGGCTGAGTCATGTAATTCATAGAGCAAAAGACAACACTTCAGAGTTTATATTTTTCTTTGATTTGCTTTCATTTTTTTTTTCAACTCAAATTTATCACATTTTTTTTTAATGCCCTTAATGGTATTCTGTAAACTTTTTTCCGGAACAGATTAGTTCCAGCCACAGAGAGTCTGCTTCCCTATGACAGAAGAGAATGCCTAATGTAATTAATAATAGGTTTAATTCGTAGCCAGAAATTGGTGCTTGAAAACTCATTTGGTGAGGATGGTGACAGAATTAGATTCTCCATTGTTTTGTTAAAACATTCTTAGCTGGAGCTGAGCAGAAGGCTCATTGGCCATGGCCACTGGAGTGTTGACATTGATAGTCCAGAGCAGTGAACAATTTGTGAGTCTTTTTAAAAGTCTCATTGGAGACTTCAGAAATAGACTTTCTTATTCTATTATTTAAAAAACTTTCTTTTGGCTGTACCCTGCAGCATGTTGGACCTTAGTTCCCAGACCAGGGATCGAACCCACGCCACCTGCGTTAGCAGGAGGAGTCATAACCACTGGACTTCTGGGGAAGTCCCCATTTGCAGTTCTTTGTCCTTGACTTTAGAATGTGCTTCAGTGGTGGCTCAGATAGTAAACAATCTGCCTGCAATGTAGGAGACCTGAGTTTGATCCCTGGGTCGGGAAGATTCCCTTGGAGGCGAGCATGGCAATCCACTCCAGTGTTCTTGCCTGGAGAATCCCGTGGACAGAGGAGCCTGGTGGGTTCACATATATTTGGAGGGATTTGGTCCAAAAAAGTGGTCAGGGAAGCTGGGTTTTGAGCTAAACATTTTCTTTAGGAATTCTCCATATAGAAAATTGAGGTTGATATTAAAAATTTTATTGACATTAAAATAAGAGTACATTTCCTTCAGTTTTTTTTTTTTGAGTGTAAACATTTTCTGTTTCTAGATGTGTCAACAGGGATCATCTATAGAAAGAGGATTGCAGTCTGTCAGAATGTGGTTCCAGAAATTTTAAGGAAGGTAAACTCATTTCAAAATTTAATCAGATTTTGTGTAATACTGGGTAATTTTCAAATAGTCATGAAAAGAAATAGCGTTTTCTGATGTAAAGAAGTGTTAGAAATTTCTCAGTTCTCCTGTCTCCTAGCCTTTCAAAGGAAGACATCTGTCTCTTCTCCAGCCTCAGTTTTGATAGGTGCTACCAGAGATAGTTTTTTTTCCTGTATGTTTTGTCTCTCTTTTGTGGAGGCTCTGCAATTATTTTAAAAGATGCTTTGGATATTTTGCATGAAGTGACCATCTTTTCTGATCTGTCCATGGTTAGATATGACTCTTAGGTAAGAATGATCAGAAGTGGGCAGGTGGTAAATATTTCATCTGATCTTCAGTAAGGAAGAGAAAAGCTTCAGTTTCCATTTCACTGTCAGAGAGAATGGTTTTGGTAGTATAATGTTCTCAGCACCCTCTGTAAGTCTCTTTGTGTGTGTTTCTGTAAAGTAATGGTGTTGATGATGAAATCTTCATGATAGCAAATTGTTTTTTCTCTTTGAAATCCTTAAGCATTCTGATGATTGCTGGAAAAAGGTGAGTGGAAAATTTTAATCACATTGCTTTAACCATAGAGCGATTATTGACAAAAATCCTTAGAATCATTAGGGAATAAGAGGAGAAGGTCTTGATGCACATTTTAAAACATGTTTCATGTGATCTTTTCAACCCAGAAGTGATTGTGTATGTGATGTAAAACCCAAGGCTCCTGCCAGGTAGCTTGCAAATTGTTTAGCTGTGCTGTATATAGAAAACATGGCAGCTTCCATCACTTTCTAAACATGGATGAAGATTGTCACTTTCTTTACTGGAAAGAAGGCTGATATGACAATGAAAATGAACTTTCTTTTATTTTCCAGATAGCAGTATATTGCAGTATATGCAGCAAATTATTGCTGGCTTTTTTCACCGACTGTGTACCCTCCCTTTGCCCTATATACACGCTTTGAATCTATTATTTAAAAAGGCATTCAACTTTGTCTTGTATCTCTATTCTTAAATAATTTAAGGACACCTCTGACTTGTACGATTCTGCCTTTGTAGTTTTCCATGTTTCCTCCACCCAAGAAAGCATACATTTCTAGATATTGGGCAGAGTTTAAAATGAAGAAAATATTTTATCCTGCACGTGAGCAGTAAGTGGGCCCAGTTAGAATCCGTCCATTTAAGAAGGCCATAACCAGCCCTAGAGGAGACATGAGGGAGGTTGATAACTTGCTTAGTGTTTAGCAGTTAGGGAAATTGGGCCAGAGACTGTACAGCCTGCATAAATTCTAGCCCATTTGCATGTCCTCACCAGCCTTTATTGAGGTCGTTGTATGTTTGATTATCGGGGACTTACAGCCGTTGGTGAACCATCATCCATATATCAGGATCGCTTGTCCTCTTAATTCCCCAAGATTGGAAGCAACTCTGGACAGCATCTTTATATATTAATAGCTTGCTCTTCCTAAATTCAGAAAGCCGTTCTCCCGCTTTTGGACAGGTGAACATTTTAAAGGTGCCTAATATCCAGTTAGAAGAGGAATCGTGGTTCAATCCTCAGGAAAGGAACATGGCTATAAGGAGTCACTGCCTTACATGGACACAATATGCATCCATGAAAGAAGAGTCTGTCTTCAGGGAAAGTATGGAAAATCCAAATTGGTAAGATCACCTGTGTGTTTGTGTGTGTGTGTGTGTGTGTGCAAGCATGCACGCACATGTCCATTTGTGTGTGTGTAGTAGGGTTCAGGGAAGCACAAATGAGCACACATATTAAAAAGCTATGATTTTATTCTTATAACCTCTGCTTAAAACTCACATAAATTATATAGTATTGATTTTTAATCATACAAGTAGTCAATAAATAGATTTCCCTTTGGGGGGAAAAATGACAGCTCAACTCCTTTCTGATTGTCCTGTCTAATCCTGGTGCCCTTTTGCCTTCTCCAGAGGAAGTGAATGTTTTCAATGCATTGAGTATTCTTCTAGACCCTTAAGAGATAACTTTCAGTTCAGTTCAGTCGCTCAGTCGTGTCCGACTCTTTGTGACCCCATAAATCGCAGAACACCAGGCCTCCCTGTCCATCACCAACTCCCGGAGTTTACTCAAACTCATGTCCATCGAGTCGGTCATGCCATCCAGCCATCTCATCCTCTGTCGTCCCCTTCTCCTCCTGCCCCCAATCCCTCCCAGCATCAGGGTCTTTTCCAATGAGTCAACCCTTCGCATGAGGTGGCCACAGTATTGGAGTTTCAGCTTCAGCTTCAGTCCTTCCAATGAACACCCAGGATTGATCTCCCCTAGGATGGGCTTTAGATACGCATAAAACCTGTATAATATAATATTGTTTATCCTTTTTACATACATGTGTTCATTCTGTTCAAATCATTGTGCACTTATCTTTTTCATTTTGTAGAATGTTTCTAAGCCTTATCCATTTGATGTCTGTAAAATCTAGATTATTCCTTTGAACTGTTGCATAATGTTCAATCCTATCATTATACTACATTCTCTTTAGCTTTTTTCCTTTTTGACAGATGTTCAGATGATTTCTAATTACTCTTGATTATAAGCAGTACTACTCTTTATTTTAAACAGTACTATAATATTGTGAATTGTATGATCCTTGAATATGCTATATGGGAATGTTTCTCTGAAGGAAAATTGATTTCATTATTGAAATATAGTTGACATATAGTATTATGTTAAAGGAGAAGTTTTAATTGTCAGGCTTATTGAGTTATTATTTACAAACAGTGAAGTTCTTAGCATACAGTTCAATGAGTTTTGGCAAACACACACATATACAGTTATGTAACCGCTGTCACAGTCAAGCTTCAGGTAGATTTTAAAGAGCCAGGATAATTCGATGGGGACAGAGTATTCTTGCACAACTGGATATCCACCTTCAGAAGAATGAAGATGGACTTCTACCTCATGTCAAACCCAAAATTAACTCAAAATGGATCAAAGACCTAAATCAAAGAGTTAGGACTATGAAACTCTTAGGAAAAAACATAGGGGTAAATCTTTGTGATCTTGAATTAGGCAGTAGTTTTTTAGTATGGCACCAAAAGCCCAAGCAATAAAAGAAAAAAAAAAAAAAGGTAAATTTGACTTCATCAAAATTAGAAACTTTTCTACTTCAGAGGACACCAAGAAGGTGAAAAGACAGTCCAGAGAATGGGAGAAAGTATTTGCAAAATCTGATAAGGGTTTCGGTTCAGTTTGTATCCAGAATATATAAAGGACTATTATAACTCAGTAATAAAAAGACAACCCACTTAATAAATGGCTAAGACATTTGAGTAGATATTTATCCAAAAAGGTATACAGATGGCCAATAAGCGTATGAAAAGATATTCGGCATCTTTAGTGTTTAGGAAAATGCAAATTAAAATCACAGTGAGATACCATTTTGAACCTAGTAGGCTGGCTGTAGTAAAAAAAACACAGTAACAAGTGCTGGAAAGGATGTAGAGAAATTGGAACCCACACACACTGCTGAAAGGAATGTCAGTGGTGTAGCTGCTGTGGAAAATGGTTTTCCAGTGCCTCAAATAGTTAAAGAGAGTTATCACTTGACCCAGCAGATCTACACTGTATTGTCCACAAAGATTTGTAGGAATGTTCATAGCACCATTATTCCTAATAGACAGAATGTAGAAACAAGTCAAACATCCACCATCCGATGAATATGTAACCAAAAATGGTATATCCATACAGTGGAATATTATTCAGCCATAAAAAGAAATGGAGTAATGATTCATGTTACATGGATAAAGTTTGAACACACTATTTTCAGTGACAGTTACAAAAGGTCATATATTGTTTGAGTCAGTTTATTTTAAATGTCCACAACAGGCAGATTCATAGGGACAGAAAGTAGATTTAGTGTTTGCCATGGGCAAGGAGGACAGGAGATGGAATTTTTTGGGGGGATGATAAAAATATTCTGGAACTAGTGATGATGCATAACTCTCGAGTATACGAAAACTGCTGAACTATATACCTTAAAGGGATAAACATTATGGTGTATGAATTATTCCTCAATGAAAGTTATGTGACTGGTTCTCAGAGTATGCATATTTTAGGTTTATATAGATTCTGTCACCAATATGGTTTTTAAAAATATTTATTTGGCTGAGCTGGGTCTTGGTTGCAGAATCTTTGTTAAGTTGTGAGGACTCTCGTAGTGATACACGGGCTTGGTTTCCCTGCAGCATGTGGAGTCTTAGTTCCTTGACCAGGGTTTGAACCTGCATCCCCTGCATTTCAAGGTGGGTGCTTAACTACTGGACCACAGGGGAAGTTCCTATAACCAATATGTTAATGTGTTAATTTACACTCACATCAACAGCACGTGAAAGCTCATTTCCTGTAACATTGCCAGAACTTAACATACTTTTTTATTTTTTGCCAGTATAACGGGTGAGAAATGATTACTTCCTTTGAGGTAGGTTTACAAACAAAAACAAACTATAACAAGCACCAAATGTTAATAGTGATTATTGCTGTGAACTGATTTCAGAGGATAATTTACTGCATGTTTTGCTATTCTGTATGGTTTGAATTTTTTATTCACTTATCATTTTAAGGCAAGTAAAGCCTCCAAACCCAAATAACTAAAAACCAGAAGTCTAAGATCCATCTGAAACCCTATCCCTGGTGCAGATCATTTCTGCTTCCCATAATTTTGGTCCTATAGTGACAATTCTAGAATGCTCCAACAGCACACTGATTGTGAATGCCAAGTCTTACTAGCATCTCAGGTGGGTTTACTGTGAACCGCCCACTAGCTTTTTTTTTTTTTCCCCTGTCAGTCTCATGCCAAGAACTTCAGACAAGTCATAGATGTTTGGGACTAACTATAAAAATTATAGATAAAGAATAGAGCTCCCCCACCCTTTTTTTTTTTTTTTTTTGTAGAAATAGTAAAAGGACAGAGTTGGCTGATTTTATGTAAAAAATACAGAAGTCTTTCATTTCATATATTAGTACCTCATTTCAGCCTCATTTTATCAGCTCTCTGGGCTATTGAGTCTGAAAAACTTTACTAAAGCTTCATCAGTTCTTTATAAAATGAAAACTGGCCCAGATAATCCAGGGAGAATATCCCTCAGGACCTTTTTCCTTTGTGTGTTTTTAAAAATTGTTGTTTTTTTTTTTTTGAATAGTCTGATTCTGGAAAAAAATGATACACGTATCTTGTAAAAAATACTAAGCAATTCAAGTGAAAAAGAAGCAGTTTTCATCATCTAACAGTTGTGCCTATTTGCATAATTTTCTTCATCCAATCCTAATTGGCATTTAGATTGTTTCTGAATTTTTTGCTGTTATAAACAATGGTGTGAAAAAAACAAAACAAAACAAAAAAAAAACAATGGTGTGATAAAATTACTTTGTTGTTGTTGACTTGCTAAGTCTTGTCCAACTCTTTGCAACTCTATGGACCTTAGCCTGCCAGGCTCCTCTGTCTATGGTGTTTCCAGGCAAGAATACTGGAATTAGTTACCATTTCCTCTTCCAGGGGATCTTCCTGACCCAGGGATCGAACCCGAGTTGAGTCTCCTCCATCTTTCTGCATTGCAGGTGGTTTTTTTTTTTTTTTTTTTTTTTACCGCTGAGCTACCTAGGAAGCCCTGATGAAATCATTGTAGTTACATATTTCCTCACTTATTCAGTGACCTTTTAGAGTAGATGGAGCAAGTGGGATTTCTGGGTCAAAGTTTATGTACATTTTATATTTTGATACATATTATCAGATTCTTCTCTAAAAAAGCTTTAGCCAACTACACTTTCTCCTTTCTTTGGTTTTTTAGTTCTTGTCCTCTGCAAAACACTCTCTTTTTGGTTACTGACACAGCAGACAGTATTTACTGACTCTTACTATGTCAGGGTCAGAGCTAGATCCTTCGCCTGTAGTGTTTTGAAGCTCAGGTTAAATAACTTACCCAAAGTGATAGCATCACTAGGTCACTGAGGTAAGATATGACCCCAAGTGGTGAGGCAGGAATATGGACAGTTATAAAAGGATGGACTTAATCTCAAACTGTAGATTGCTTTAGGTTCCAGGTTATGGAGAATGGGTTTTGTTCCTTTGGCAACAAGTGGTCACACAAAGGTTTCTGAGCAGGGGACGGTATGATGACAGCTATGATCAGGCTCTGGGAAACCTACATTTTCTTAGGCCTTGATGTGGATTTAGAAGGGTGTTTTAGGCAGACATTCTGAATGACTGGATAATCTTGGGGGGAACATCAAAGAAAGAGGACCCAGTATCACTTCCATTCCCCTCCTTGGCAGAGAGTGTGAGTAGTGACTAGTCAGTGCACCCAGAGGATGAAATGTGGACAGTCCTTTTATAAAGAAAAAAAAGAGGCTGTCACGGCTGCTGAGTCTAAAATTAGACCTTCACGCTGTGTGTTAGGTAGCAGGTGTGGGCGTGTGATGGGAAACCAGATGTCATTCTGTCCTGTGCATGGCCTGTCGGCTCAATTCAGAGATGGCCCACAGTGAGTCTCCCGTAGACTCTGGCTAAGCCTTGCTCCGTGTCTCTTTACATAAATCCAGTTTTGGCCTCCTGCTGATGTCTCTGCAGCTGTGGCATCTTCTGGGGCAAGAGCTCCGTCAGTCTTTCCCTGTCTGTGTATCACACAACTGGGCATTTCTAATATGCTTTCTTCCTTTGTTAACTTTGTAAGACATTTTCTTCCTGCAGTTTTTATGGAATGGAATTGGCATCCTTTCCAGAGCCTGGAGTGAGGTGATATTTTACACTCATCTCAGTTTTTCCAGAGTCCAGCTTAGCACTGCATGCCTCAGAGATGTCCTTTTATACACTCTCTCTACTTATTCTGTCCCCTCTTCTAATCAGGCTGCCTTCCACAGTAAATTGCAGACACCCTGACTCACCCAGCCATCTCTTACATAGTTTGTTATATGCCAGGCACTGTTTTAAGTGCTTGATGTATGTATGTATTTATGAATTTATATATGTAAATTTATGTAATCCTCAGAGAAACTCCATGAGGTTAGAACTATTCTTATCCCTCTTTACAACCTGAGGCTTAGAGAAGGTAAGTAACTTATACTAGCTAACATGACCAGTAAGTGTCAGAATCAGCTTCAAATCCAGGCGGTTTGGCTCTAGAGTGTATGCTGCCGGCAACGACACGACCCTTCCTCTCAGTGAGGAGCTCTGTTGCCTCGTAACCAGGTGTCATAGCTGGTGTTCTTTGGGCCCCACCTTGCCCTGTATGTCCAGTTTTTTTCCAAGTTGGGTTAGCTCTTAGCTGCTGGGAGCAACTAGGGTAGCACACTTATTTGTCCTCATGTAAGTGAGGGAAAGAGACCTGTGAGCGCAAGAGAACCCATCCCAGCCGTGGGGAAAGTGGCCTTTCTCTGAGTCTCTGAGTCAGCCTCGATCACCTGCTCCCTCCTGGACCAATAAGAGTGGTCAGAGGCTGATACGGGCTGACTGGCCCTCAGCAGTCAGCATCTGCCCCTAGAGCTGCAGGGTGGGTGTCGGAGAGGGGGTGTGCCCTTCCCTCTGAAACACGTGAGCTGCGTAGAAGACATAGCGGCGCCTGCACACACACCACTGGAGTCTAGTAAGAAAGAGCACTGCACGCCTTTTTCCTTTTCACATTTCCTCTTCAACATGGTACCCATTGTCTCCGTTATGCTTCGGGAAGTGATGGAAACTGACTTCAGTAAGTGAATACAGAGGTAGCTCTGTACCAGTCATCAGGCCTCCCAAGAGACAGGAACCAGGAGCTGGGAAACAAGCCCTAAGGCACCCGCACAGCCTCTCGTCTTTCCATACCTGGCTCCTTTGTTCACACTATAGATCTGCTTCATTGCACATCCAGCCTGGCACCTCCAGGCCTGTGCAGGGGCTTTCCTGTCCTGTGTCATGGTAACTGACTAGATTCTGGGGTTAGAAACAACCTTGGAAACTAAATATATGTCCTTGCCAAATGTACTTCACTGCTCTAAGCCTCAGTTTCTTCATCTGTACATTGGGGATAATATCCTTATCTCAGAGGGCTGCTGTGAGGAACAAATGAGATTATACTCACAGAGAGCTTAGAGCAGTGCTTGCCTATGAAAGTGAAGTGAAAGTGAAAGTGTTACTTGCTAAGTCATGTCTGACTCTTTGTGACCCCATGGACTGTACCCTCTGGGCTCCTCTGTCTGAGCGATTTTTCAGGCAAGAATACTAGAGTGGGTCTTTGTTCTGGCATGAGGGCTCCAGAGCACACGCTCAGTAGCCCCACAGCATGTGGGATCTTAGTTCTCTGATCAGGGATGGAACCTGCATCGAAGGCAGATTCTTTACCACTGGGCCACCAGGAAAGTTCCTCCCAGGCAATAATCCTGGAGTGAGTTGCCATTTCCTCCTCCAGGGGATCTTCCTGACCCAGGGATTTAACCTGTGTCTCCTGCATTGCAAGCTGATTCTTTACTGTCTGAGACATCAGGGAAACCCATGCCTGCCAGTAATGGTCAATAAATATTAGTGCTCAACATCATGACTTTTATTGCTGCTATTATCCTCATCTTCTTAAAAATTCATGTAACTTTTGATTCTAATCCTGAGTGTGTACTGTTTTCATGTTGAAACATTATGGTTGTTTCCCATTATGTTTCGGGGAGTTAGTCCATGCTGTGATTTTGCATTCTGCAGGCTCACCGTCTCTGGGGCTATAAGTCCCTCAATTCGAGAGTCATGGGAGTAGGAACTGTTCTCTTTTAGCTCCAGCATGAGAGTGAAGCACTGAAGAGCATAACATGCAGGGGTCAGTGCAGGCGTTTGTACGTGTGTGTGCATGCTCTGTCACTCCACTCGTGTCCAACTCTTTGCGACCCTGTGGATTGCAGCCCGCCAGGCTCCTCTGTCCGTGGGATTCTCCAGGCAAGAATGCTGGAGTAAGTTGCCATGCCCTCCTCCAGGGGATCTTCCCGAACTGGGGATCAAACCTGTGTCTTCTGCGTTGCCTGCATTGCAGGCAGATTCTTTATCCACTGAGCCACCTGGGAAGCCCAGGCGTTTGACTTGGACTGAATTGTCCTGGATTTGGGGTTCTCTTCTTGGCTTACGCTGTGACCCCACCTGCTGTAGATCCAAGGCTGCATGGTGCTCTGAGGAACTGCCCAGATTTTCAGAGTCAGAGATGCTGGGGGCGATGCACTTCACAGCTTGTGACACTTGGGCCACATCACAGAATAGAAAAATGAGTCCACCCAAGGTAAAAGAATTAAAAGTCAATTTTTGTGGGAATGTACTTTAGTATATAGAGTAGGATACAGGCATTTACTGGCTTCCCAGGTGGCACTAGTGGTAAAGAACCCACCTGCCAATGTAGGAGACATGAGTTTGATCTCTGGGTCGGGATGATCCCATGGAGGAGGGCGTGGCAGCCCACTCTAGTATTCTTACCTGGAGAGTGCCAGGGGCAGAGGATCCTGGTGGACTATATAGTCCATAGGGTTGCAAAAGAGTTGGACATGACTGAATTGACCTAGCAAGCAGGCACAGGCATTTATTTACTCTTGGAAGTGGATAATGGAGTGTTTTGTTTTTAACTTAAAATGTTATTGGAGTCTAATTGCTTTGCAGTGCTGTGTAGTTTCTGCTGTACGGGAAAGCGAATCAGCTGTCCATATACATTTATCCCTCTGTTCTGTATTTCCGTCCCTGTTAGAAGACCTCAGAGCGCTGAGTAGCATTCCCTCTACTGTACAGTAGGTTCTCATTAGCTAGCTGTTCTATACATGGTCGTGTATCTGTTTCAACCCCAATCCACCCCACCCTTTCTTTCCCCTCCTTGCTGTCCATACTGTACCATTTTTCTAGATTCCACATGTATGCATTAATATACAGTATTTGTTTTTCTCTTTCTGACTTACTTCACTCTGTATGATTTTTCAGAATGAAAATTCATGGTTTTTGCCCTCTGAAGCCTTCCATTCCAGGATAGACTTATTAGTTTCTTGCTAATTCATGTTTGCTTCTAGACTTTAAAATGTACTTCTGTCAGTCTCTGGTTCTTACTGTTAACAGATTTTTGTTGTACCATGTGGAAATGTAATTGATATGCACAAGATTTGGTTTTAATAACATTTACTTTATCCAAGTAATGTAATCCTAAAAGAATCATCTTGTAAAACTATTTTCTTGGACTTTGCCCTTTCAGTATAACGGTGTGTGTTGGGTGGTAAATAAAAAGTTTCTGTTATCGTGAAGCAGAATTTCAGTTATCACTGTCAGTGGGGACTCATGCTGTTCATGATAGTATAGAGCTGGGTTTCTTTTGCTTTTGAGCGACAAGACCATAATCCCATACTCGGCATCAAGCATTGTGATGGCCCATGTCTTCACCTGTCCATGTCTAAGAACTTTGGCTTGTCCACTGATGCTTGCAAACCTTATTTCTGAGATATGGAGATTTCAGCCTAGTAGCGTGTATGTTAATATCATTGGTTATGTTGACTCACCATTTATAAAATATCCAAAATGTCCCTCCTAGAATATACTGCATGCTGTTAAATAAGGTACATAACATTTTTACTTTTTAAATTTCTGGATTAAAACATCCCAAGTCTCAAGCATTCATTTGGTGATTCACAAATAGTATAATTAATTTGCATGTTTCTAGGGACTAATTGTTGAGCATTTCTTGTTGTGTATCTATTTTTTCCCTACTCTGATGTATTTTTCCCCCAGGAGAAAATTTGACAGGTAACTTCCTTGTGTTTGTTTGACACTGGCCTTTTTAGTTGACCTCCAAACTTGTTTTCACTGAAATATATTAAAATATTCTGATTTTGTCAACTTTACTTAGTAATTATTTCTAAGCCTTGATTGTGATGATAAAGGGCTTGAGGGTATTGTTATCTAATAAACAATAAGACAAAAAACCCACTGTATTCATGCCCCCAAACAAGATGCCTCTGATTATATTGACCTTAATTTCCCATGTATCAGTGAGTGATGAGACAATTAGCGGAATGAGCTGCTAGTTATTGAACATGGAAAACCAAGGACTTTTCTGTAAGTATAGCATCTGGACAGGAGCCTTATTTTTCACTCAGTAAGAATCCCCTGCAATAGATGTAATTGTCATCCATATAATCAGGGTCTTTGCTTTCCCATCCTGCTGAACCCCCACCTCTGGCACCGTGCAGGGCTCACAGAGACGGCTCTCTGGCCATTTGTTGAATGAATGCCAGGTAGTCCTTCTTATGAGCTGGAAAGGGGACATGAGGACGAGTGAAAAGGGCGCTGGCAGGAGGGGCACGTGCAGATCAGGGAAGCCTGAAAGGGTTTGTTGGGAAATTTGGTGTAGAGGGAATCTTGAACCCAGTAATACAGAATACTTCTCTTCCTCTTTTTCCTACTTAGTTATTTACTTGCCGTTGGACTCCAGGAAGCGGGCTCAAGCTGGCCTGAGCTCCCTCACAAGAGTGAGTGAAAGTCGCTCAGTTGTGTCCGACTCTTTGCGACCCCATGGACTATACAGTCCATGGAATTGTCCAGGCCAGAATACTGGAGTGGGTAGCCTTTCCCTTCTCCAGGGGATCTTCCCAACCCAAGGATCAAACCCAGGTCTGCTGCACTGAAGGCGATTCTTTACCAGCTGAGCCACCAGGGAAGCCCTCACAAGAGTAGTGTGGAGATTTAATAAGATAATAAATGGGAATGCTCTACACTTGGAGAGTATAAAGCACTAGATAATATAGGTTGTAATGGTGAATAAATGCTGTTTTCAGAGTGGTGTGGTGCCTTAAAGGTACTAACTTTGACAGGTGCAGTAAGCTGTTTTATAGAAAATGGAGGTGATGACTGAATTGGAAACAGTGGTGTTTAGCCAGGAGAGCATTCTGTGCCATTTACAAGTAAGGGCTTTTGAAATATCTTAGTGAATGCCTATTGATTATTTTTCCTCCCCACCTCCTTTGCCCTTTGGTTTTGTGTTGTATATTAATGCAGCATTGAGGGGTGTTTAAACATGTGGATTCATTGTGATGATTCTTGTTTTGTCGGCTGGGCTGGCTCCTGGGAATTAGTATATTTACTGTTTTCCAGGTAAGTCTGTGGAGCCTCTAGATTTAAGAACCCGTAATAGCTCGTCAGTGTTCTGTGGTTCCAGTGGAAAGCAGACATATAGCTGGCACTCCTTTTGCAACTCTGTTTTCTGCAGAGTTCCTGTTAATCTTGTAAAGCAGGACCAGTTGATAATCTGGCTCTCCGGCAGACAGTAAACACTTTTGGCAGAAATACCATGTTGAAAAGTTTAGCGAAATTTGAATGAACTCCTCTGGAATCTCTTATGGAACAGAGATGCCAGTTTAAGTTCCTTCCTCCTCCCTCCCTCCCTCTCCCTTCCTTCGTCTCTTTCTCTTCTTTTTATCTTTATCCCTTTCCTTCCTTTCTTTTCCTTTCTTTCTTCCTTTTCCTTCCTCCATTCTTCTCTAGTAAATAAAAAGTTTGGGTGTTAAAAATTACAGTGTTTTATTAATATCAACCAAGAATTGATGCCATGCAGAACAACCTAAAGGTCTTTTGGGGCTGTGGATGACAGTCCACCCAGTAGATTTTAGGGATCAGCGGTTTGTTCTTTGCCCATTGCTCTGGAGCATTCTGTGGTAGGAGAATACTGCAGTTGCTATAGTTCATTTACTCATTCTGCAGAACAAATCATTTTTACAGACGTGTAGCTTGCTGTACATGGTACTCTGACTTTTACATTAATTTAACATTACCTTTGGGACTGTCTTTCCTTATTAAATGTGTCACTTTAAAATGATTTTTTAAAATGGCTGTTCAGTTTATTTATTGGATAAAATTATTCTAATGTGTTTAATTATTGGGAATTGCATCATTTGCTCTTGTAGCTAGTCATGTGATGAGAATCTTTGTAGGCTGATCTATACCCTCATCTAATATTTTTCTGCTCAAAGCCCATTGTTAGAGGTAGATATTATGGGTCCAAAGGTTTACATATGTATGAGGGTTTTATTAGGTATTGCTAAACTAAAGTATGTATGCCTAAGCATCTCGGAAGACTTCCCAGGGACTTGGCGGTGCTGTACAGACCAATATTTGAAATGGGATCAGGAACAGCTACATAATTTGCAGGAGCCAGTGCAAAATGAAAAGGCGGAAAGTGAAGTCGCTCAGTCATGTCCTACTCTTTGCAACCCCATGGACTGTAGCCTATCAGACTCCTCCGTCCATGGGATTTTCCAGGCAAGACTACTGGAGTGGTTTGCCATTTCCTTCTCCAGGGGATCTTCCTGACCCAGGGATCGAACCCAGGTCTTCTGCATTGTAGGCAGATGCTTTTACCGTCTGAGCCCCCAGGGAGGTCAGTCCCCTGTTAAAAAGGAGTTAAGAACTTTGAAACAGCGACAGTGGCACGTTCAGCTAAATGTGTAGCCCTTCTGATGGCGGAGGACTGTGCCACCCTGTAGAGCACACATCCTTGAAGCCAGCCTGAATGGGATGCACATGATGGTGGGCCCAGTATACCAAGACAAGCCTCCAGTTGGACCAGTCCACAAACTTGTATATTGTCAAGCTTTGCCCATCACTCAGGATGCCAGTGAACTTGCACTGAATGGGCACTTTCCTAGGTCACATGATTGTGGGAAGGGATGTGGGCACATGTTAACTGTGTGGATTCAAAACGTGGCCATGTACTTACTTTCGTGTGACCTTAGCCAGTTCGCCTCTCTGAGCCTCAGTGTTTTCGTCTGTAAAATGGGGTTAGTATTATCTGTGTCCTAAGATAGATGGTGAGAATTGAAAGACATGTGTATCAAAGTTTTAATACAGTGCTTCTCCACAGCAAGCTATTAATAAGACAGATTGTGAAAATTAATGCTGTATTTTAAGAGGCTGAGCCACTCTGCCCTGTAATATGTACCCGCTCCTGCTCCTGAGATCCACTGTTACTTACTCCCTGCTCCTGCTCATGGCTAATCACTTAGATAGCAACCCATTGGTTCCTAGAACAGGTTAAAAGAGAGCAGCTCAGGGGTAAGGATTTTAGGAGTGGAGGTTATAGAAGCCAGCAGGCTGGTCTCTGTGACCACTGGGTGGGTATTTGATATGTGATAGCAGCATGGGAGGGCTTCCTTGTGGCTCAGTGATAAAGAATCTGACCGTAATGCAGAAGACCCAGGTTCGATCCCAGAGTTGAGAAGATCCCCTGGAGGAGGGCATGGCAATCCACTCCAGTATTCTTGCCGGGAGAATTCCGAGGACAGAGGAGCCTGGTGGGCTACAGTCCATAGGGCCACACATAGTCGGACACGACTGAAGTGACTCGGCGGCAGCAGCAGCAGCACGGGAGGAAAGGCTGGAAAGATGAGGGTCTGGAGCTCCGAGGGCCTTGAATGCCAGCACGGGAGGGAGGGACTCCCTGCCAGGTGGTTTATGAGGACTGAGTGCTACCTCGATGCTAATGGACTGGAAATACTTTGGAGTTTACTGGAGCTGGATTTCTTCTGTGGGCATTTACTCTCTAAGACACTCTGCCCCTCTTTCTGCAAATGTGGTAGCAGTTTAATAGCATTATTACTACCAGTATTAGTGTGATTAACTAACTTGTATCGAATGTTTACCATATTACCTTGAGTATTACCTTACATATTATCTTATTCACCTTTGGAACAACCTTTGAGTAGGTATGATTAACCCCATTTTACAGAGGAGATGGGGCTTCAGGAACTTACCTATGTGGACGAGTCCCATTCTGTGTTAGAGAGGAGATGTGAGTCCAAGTCATCTGACTGCAGGAGCCACATGCCTCATCCATGTCCTGTATAAATATATGTAAATATACATGTGTATATATATATATTTAATATGCATGCAAGTGTAAAATATAAGCAATGTGTATAAAATTATGTGGGTTTGTGGTAAGGTTAAAAACTGTTTAGCGCTTATTGAGAACCCAATTCAACTGTAAGTTGAATTGGGGCCCTGAGGAAGCACAGCTTTGTTGGTGGATTTGGTAAGACTTTGGGGGACCACGTGTCCTGGTGTGGTAGACTGCAGGACAGTCTCTGAAGCAGTTTTGGGCCCAGGGGGTTAGGAGGGCTGACTCTGCTTGTCCCTTGGGCCACCCCTCTGTGTTGCTTACAGAATGTCAAAAACATCTCAGTTAGAACTGAGATGTCATCATAAGCGCATCCATGGAATCTTATTTTTTTTTCTCATTAAAGACACTTCAATTAAATTCCCATTGTGAAAACAATTAGGCCAGATTTGCTGTACCCAGCCAGTCAGTAACTCAGGGACAAGATCTCATTACGAGCTTTTGCTTTCCTGGAAACAGCCATTTTATGGATTCCTCGCTGGTGGCTGCATATCCTGGGGATTAATTCCTGATCCATATTTCCTCTGAACTATTTCGTTTTCTCCAATTTGGAGGGAACCACATTTTTACATGACCCCAACCTTGGAGACTGATGGTATAAATTGTCACTCATTGTCACAGAGGAGTTCCAGCCTTTGAGCTGTGTGCTCTCTGTCATGATTCCAGTATGTTCTGTGTAGAATTCTGTTTGCCTGTGGACAAAGCAATAGATGGGACTCAGGTTCATGCATGCTCAGTTTCTTCAGTCGTTTTTGAGTCTTTATGACCCCATGGACAGTAGCCCATCAAGGTTCTCTACCCATGGAATTCTCCAGGCCAGAATACTGGAGTGGGTTGCCATTTCCTTCTCCAGTGTGTCTTCCAGACCCAGGGATCCAACCGCGTCGCCTACATTAGCAGGCGGATTCTTTACCGCTCAGTTACGTATGACACCCCACTCCAGTGCTCTTGCCTGGAAAATCCCATGGATGGAGGAGCCTGGTGGGCTGCAGTCCATGGAGTCGCGAAGAGTCAGACAGGACTGAGCGACTTCGCTTTCACTTTTCACTTTCATGCATTGGAGAAGGAAATGGCAACCCACTCCAGTGTTCTTGCCTGGCGAATCCCGTGGATGGCGGAGCCTGGTGGGCTGCCATCTGTGGGGTCACACAGAGTTGCACGCGACTGAAGCGACTTAGCAGAGCATGTTTGTCCTATGAATGAGTGAGCCTCCTTTTTAAACAAGTTTCCAGATATTGGGCTAGCTTATCTCTCAGCCAGGTAAAGGCTGCCTTCTACTGACAACTACGAGTGAGCTCCTGAGACATTTGGTTCAATTTCCCTGACCAAAGTATTGAGATGTATTATAAATTTCTCCTTCTTTTGCTTCTTCCCTACTTCTTCCTTAGCCTCCCTCCTCCTCTCCATTCTTCTGTTCCTAATGCATTATTGATTTCCTACCATCTGCTAGTCATTGCAATTGGAAATGATACAATAAAGAAAAAAATATATATAGATATTGGGTTGGCCAAAAAGTTCATTTGGATTTTGCCATATCATCATGCAGAAAACCCTGAATGGACTTTTTGAACAACCCAGTCCAACCATTTAGAAAACCGTGGCATTTTTTTTTTAAAGTTGAAACTGTATATGTCCAGTGACCTAGATATGTGACCACTAGGCAAATAGATGGGAAAACAATGGAAATAGTGACATACATTATTTTCTTGGGCTCCAAAATCACTGTGGACAGTGACTGCAGCCATAAAATTAAAAGACACTGGCTCCTTGGAAGAAAAGCTATGACAAACCTAGACAAAATATTAAAAAGCAGAGAGATTACTTTGCTGACAAAGAGCCGTATAGTCAAAGCTATGGTTTTTATAGTAGTCATGTATGGATGTTAGAGTTGGATCATAAAGAAGGCTGAGTACTGAAGAATTGATGCTTTCCAACTGTGGTGTTGGAGAAGACTCCTGACAGTTCCTTGGACTGCAAGGAGATCAAACCAGTCCATCCTAAATAAAGTCAGACCCAGCCTTGGGCTGCCCCGGTCTCCAGGCGCTCGGCCTTGAGCTGCTCTAGTTGTTCAGCTCAGCCTCCAGCCGCTCCCGGTGGGCCGCCCACAGCTGGTGCAGCTGTTTCAACGGGAAAGGGGTTCATGTCGTTGAGGGCGATCAATGTGCATCAGCTTCCTGTGGGGAGAGTGGAGTCAGAGTCAGCGGGTGTCCTGGAAGGACTGATTGGAAGGACTGATACTGAGGTTGAAGCTCCAATATTTTGGCCGTCTGATATGAGGAGCCAACTCATTGGAAAGGACTCTGATGCTGGGAAAGTTTGAAGGCAGGAGGAGAAAGGAACGACTGAGGCTGAGATGGTTGGATGGCATCACTGGCTCAATGGACATCAGTTTGAGTAAGCTCCAGGAGACGGTGAAGGACAGGGACGCCTGGCTTGTTGTAGTCCATGGAGTCACAAAGTGTCAGACACAACTGAGCGACTGAACAACAACAGCAAAGACGCTCTAGAGACACTTGTGTACATATGTAACTGGATATGTTATAAATGTTTCCTTTACAAAACTCCAAACTGAGTCCATATTATATGCCCATCTTTGGGAGAGTGGATAGATAATCTGGAGTATTTTCAAACAATAGAACAGTATACAGCAGTGAAAACTAACAACAGCTTCATGTAACAGTATGGGTGCATCTCCACTAAGCAAGCAAGTTTTGTTCTCTGTGCCTTGGTGAACAGAGACAAGATCAGGATGTGCTTAGGAAGCTGACAGGGCAGTGTGAGTTATGGGGAGCCCATGCTGGAGGCAGGAACCCCATTGGGAGGCAGTTGTGGTCCTTAAGAGACTGTGCTGTGCTAAACTTAGGTAGTAGCAGCAGCAAGAGAGAGAATGGCATGGACTATTAAGGGGCTTGAGAAGTAAAATAAACACAATCGGGGGACTGAGTGAATGTTTGGATGGATTAGAAAAAAGAGCCATGTAACCTGTTGCTGAGACTTCTAATCTCATAGCCTGGGATGATGGTTGTCTCCTTCACTGAGATAGGGGCAGGGCTAGGGTTTTGAGCCTGTATATATGTGTCTGCATGATACCAGGCTATGACCTCAGGCAAGTTATTTAACTTCTACCACCGTTTTCTCATGTGTGAAAACAAGAAAACATACTAAGAGTGACAACCTTAGAAGATAATACTGTGTCTGATATATAATACACAATTTTACTGTACAGATTTTTGAAGAGTGCGTGTGACCCTGAGTATGTAACATTGTGAATGGATGCAGTCATTCCTTTAGGCTGAACAGAGACAGGCATAGGAAAACTTGAATCATCTTTATATCTCTTGAGTCAAACATCAGGTGCTTAAAGCTTGGGATCAAGGAGAAAGTCATAGGACAAAAAGCACAAATAACTGGAGTTATGTAGTATGGGGAAAAGAAAGCCCAGAGGTGACTTAATGAGACTTTAAATGAAGGAGTTAAGTCAGAAGTTAGCATGTCCCTATGCTAAAAATGGTTCATGGTCGCACGGAGCCTGTTAAAGATGACTGTTTATATGAAAATGATGCTTAAGGATTTATTAGTAATATTTTTGGTGATGCCAAGTAATACATCTTTATTATAGAAAACTTGTAGAAAGAACAAAGTAAATACATGGTACCTATAATTCTAATGCCCAGAGAGTCTGTTCATATTTCAGCTCTGTCCATTTGCCTGTCTGTTCATGTGCTCATCCATCCATCTTGTCTTTCTCTCTCTCTCTTTTTTTTTTAGAGTTGAAATTAAACCATAAGTTGTCGTGTAAGCTACTGTGTTTTGTGCTGGAACTGAAATGGAGGCTTACCTAGCATGAGGGATTTAGATTAGCTATATGTATTAAGAAGAAAATATCTGATGTGCTTTGTCAATGAGTTATTGAGAGAAAATACAGCAGTTCCTTCTATGAAAGTCTTAAAATATAATAGGATAAACTTTCATCTCACTGATGGCAAGGGCATGACCCTGCTTTACTGCCCTGTTATTCTTTGATATGTGGGTAAGCCTGAGAGTGCTTTTCTGAGCATTTACTTCTCCCAAAAGTGGTGGAAAGAAATATTGGTTAGAATATGATGTAAGTGAGACTTATATTAATCCCTCACCTACATTTTCCTTGCAGACTGAAGAGTACATTTCTCCCTAGAGTGTAGGACTGCTCAACTTTTCAATTTTAAATATTAAAATCACTAAAATTCTACTCTGACTTAATCTGGAACAAAGACAGGAAAGATTAATGTCACTAGGATATAGTTTTACATGGGCAAATCATTTTAAATAGGCTTAGATCTAAGAGGTGGAAGCTACTTTGCCTAGAGTATTTGTGAGATTGGCTAGGATAACTGTGTATGTATGTGAGAGAGAGAGGAAGGGAGAGATGGAAGGAGGGAGGGAGAGAGAGAGAGAAGTGTTCTGAAGGTTTCCTTTTAGTCTGTGCATCATCTAAATGTGGAGGCTACTGCTATTAGAGATTTAGAAAGATCTAATTAAGGGTTATAGTAACTATTTTTACCCAAATCATAGCTTTTTGGTTTCATAATTTTCTTAATATGTTCCTTAGTGAATGTGCTCATATATACATATACACACTCCAAAGTACATATATGGGAGATGTGGCTCCCATTTCCTTTTCTTAGAGATATAAGAAAGTAGGGGCAATATTTTTTTAGTATTTATTTTTATTTATTTATTTGACTGTCTGATCTTAGTTGTGACACACAAGATCTTTGATCTTTGTTGCAGCATATGGGATATAATTCCCTGACCAGGGATTGGGAAGCATGGAATCGTAGCCACTGGACCACCAGGGAAATCCCTGAATAGTTTTGATTGTAAAGAAATTAAATGTTAGTTTATCCATTTAGCAAATACTCATTGAACTCATTGAGTGTAGACAGTGTGCTGAAAATGGAGGATATGGGCTCATCTAAAAGCAATAGGGAAAGGCAGCAAGCCTTTTAGTTAATGGTGCACATGTAACTGTTAATCTGTATCTATTATTTGGTGGCCTCAGATAAATCCTTGTCTTGAATATAAAGTCTAAACTCCTCAATCTGGGAAGACCATTTGCAATCTGGTCTCTATCTGCCCTGATAGCGTTATCTCCTAGCATCTCCCATGCCTGCCTTATACTTTTTTATGGAAAGAATTTATCAGCCCCTTACTAAGTATTGGATATTTTCAGATAACTAGCTCTTCAGACATTCTCTGCTCCTTCACACCTTGTCTGGGTCCTGTGGTTTTCCGCTGGTGGAACTCTTTGCCTCCATTTGCTGGGTGACACTCACCGTCTCGTCTCTCTTTCCCACTAGTCAGTGGGATTCTGGAGGACAGATCCTGTCCTTCCCTGTAGGACTCTTGCACCCAGTGAGGTGCTCAGCGTATTGTAACCACACTGTCCATGTGTGTTGAGCAAATGAATGAATGAGGCAGAGTCCAGTCTCTTGTGGTGATGAACTCCCTCAGCTTTTGTTTATGTGGAAAACCTTAATTTTGCCTTCCCTTTTGAAGGATAATTTTACCAAATATGATATTCTTGGTTTTCAGGTGTTTTTTTTTTTTTTCTTTTTTCCCTTTAGCCCTTTGTATCTTTCTTCCTGTAGTTGTTAAGTCGTGTCTGACTCTTGTGACCCCATGGACTGTAACCTGCCAAGCTCCTCGGTCCGTGGGATTCTCTAGGCAAGAATATTGCAGTGGGTTGCCATTTCCTTCACCAGGGAGCCCTTTGAAATATATCATCCCAATTTCTTCTGGCCTACTTAGTTTCTCCTGAGAAATCATTGAAAACTTTATGGGGGCTCCTTTGTTTTATTTTTCTTGCTGCTTTTAAGATTCTCTCTCATTGTCTGTGACTTGATAATTTGGTTATAAAAGTCTTGATGTGAGTCTCTTTAGGATTTATCCTATTTGGAATCATTGAGTTTCCTCAATTTGGATGTCCATTTTCTCCCTCAGATTTGGAAAGTTCTCTGCCATTGTTTCTTTAATAGGCTCTTTGCTCCTTTCTCTCTTTCTTCTCCTTCTGGTACTTCCATAATGTGCACATTGACCACTCAGTGGTGTCCCATGAGTCCACGAGGCTGTCTTCACTTCCTTTTTTTCCCCATTCTCTCTCTTCTGATTTAGTAATTTCAAATGACATATCCTTAAGTTCACTAATTCTTTCTTCTGCTTGATCAAATATGTGTTAACTGTGCTAGTGAATTTTTCAAGTATTTTATTCTTTAGCTCCTGATTCCCGACCCCCCTCCCTTTTTTTTCTTTCCTAGTTTCTATCTCTTTTTTGATAGTCTCATTTTGTATACCTCATTTTCTGATTTCATTTAGTTGTCTACTTATATTCTCTTTTAGCTTATCAAGCATCTTTAAGATGATTGTTTTGAATTTGTCAGGTAATTCATAGATTTCTGTTTTTTTTAGGATTGGTGTCTAGAGATGTATTTTGTTATTTTGGTTGAGCCTATTTCCTTGTTTGTTTACTTTGTGACCTTTTGTTGAGACTTGGGCATTTGAGGAGACAGCCAACTCTCCCAGCCCCTGCATGCTTGCTTTGTGCAGGGGAACACTTTCACTCATCAGCCTGGATAGAGATTCTGGGGTGGGGGTGCTCTCAAGTCTTAGGATATTTCTTTTTTGGGCTTGTGTGTTTAATTGCCTAGTTAGAAGGTCTGCCCCTGTTTTCAAGAGCTCATATTCTCTTGGTCCCCAGTGTCTGACTGTGGTACTACAGATTCTCTGGTGCTATAAGAAGCCACCTTGCTTTTATTCTTAGCAGCCCCTTGATATCCAGAATGTGCTGCTCTTCCCTTCAGCATTCTGAGTCAGGCAAGACAGAAACCAGTTCGTTAGACAGCGCACCCATAAAGCCAGAATGTTAGCCGTACTTTCCACTCTTTTCTTTTTTCCCAGAGAAGCCAGGAGTTAAAAGAGTTTTCTCCTGATTGTGCTGCATGTGCTGGATGCATGGGGCTACGAGCAGGTCAATGCAACACATTATTATTCACTCTGATGTGGCTCTGCTTGGCTTTATATTCACGTGGGTGCTGCAGTCTTTTAACTGGTCTATGGACTTCTTACAAAGGAAAATTCACTCATATGTTGTTAAGTTGGGTTCTTGATGAGGAAATGGGGGCCTGGGGCTTACTATTCTGTCATCTTTCTGATATTACTCTCAAGTATTGTTTAGATCTTTATTTTATGAAATGGAGATAATATTGGTAGAACTTTAAATAGGTCAGTGGCATATATAATCTGTCTCACCTCCTTTATTTTATAATTTTTTTTGGCTCTGCTAGGTCTTAGTTGTGGCACGTGGGGTCTTTGATCTTTGTCATGGCATTTGGGATCTTTAGGTGCAGCATGTGCAATCTAGTTCCCTGACTAGGGATTGAACCCAGGCCTCCTGCATTGGGAGCAGAGAATGTTAGCTGCTGGACCTCCAGGGAAGTCCCTCACCTCCTTTTCTAATCAAAGATTAAAGAAGTCATTCGAGGCTTCTTTCCTATTTCTGTCTGTCTCTCGTTAGTAATGGTGGCTGCCTAACATTTAATAAGTTCCTTACTGTGTGTCAGGAGCTGTTCATGTTCCTGTTGTATGTATGTATTTATTTATTTCTGGCACTGGTTGTCAAAGTAAGATGCTATAATTATTTCCAGTTTATATGGGGAGGAAACTGAGTTAAGAGACTCTAAGTAATGTACTCAAACTGATAATTGTCTCAGACTTAATTTTAACAAGACATTTTGTAGCATGGGATGAGGATACATGTGTATATTTACTTCAGTCAGT
The DNA here is from genome assembly GCF_019320065.1 of Cervus canadensis. Lineage (NCBI taxonomy): Eukaryota > Metazoa > Chordata > Mammalia > Artiodactyla > Cervidae > Cervus > Cervus canadensis. The sequence goes on from NC_057389.1 coordinate 51,923,413, forward strand.
TCAGTTGCTCAGTTATGTCCGACTTTTTGTGACCCCATGGACTGCAGCACTTCAGGCCTCTCCTGTCCATCACCTACTCCAGGAGTTTACTCAAACCCAAGTCCATTGAGTTGGTGGTGATGCCATCCAACCATCTCATCCTCTGTCATCCCTTTCTCCTCCCACCTTCAATCTTTCCCAGCATCAGGGTCTTTTCACATGAGTCAGTTCTTTGCATCAGGTGGCCAAAGTATTGGAGTTTCACCTTCAGCAGCAGTCATTCCAATGAATATTTAGGACTGATTTCCTTTAGGATGGGCTGGTTGGATCTCCTTGCTGTCCAGGGGACTCTCAAGAGTCTTCTCCAACACCACAATTCAAAAGCCTCAATTCTTCAGAGCTCAGCTTGTTTTATACTCCAACTTTCACATTCATACATGACTACTGGAAAAACCATAGCCTTGACTAGATGGACCTTTGTTGGCAAAGTAATGTCTCTTCTTTTTAATATGCTGTCTAGGTTGGTCATAACTTTTCTTTCAAGGAGCAAGTGTCTTTTAATTTCATGGCTGCAATCACCATCTGCAGTGATTTTGGAGCCCCCCAAAATGAAGTCTGTCACTATTTCCATTGTTTCCCCATCTGTTTGCCATGAAGTGATGGGACTGGATGCCATGATCTTAGTTTTCTGAATGTTGAGTTCTAAGCCAACTTTTTCACTCTACTCTTTCACTTTCATTAAGAGGCTCTTTGGTTCTTTGCTTTCTGCCATAAGGGTAGTGTCATCTGCATATCTGAGGTTATTGATATTTCTCCTGGCAATCTTGATTCCAGTTTGTGCTTCATCCAGTTCAGCATTTCACATGATGTACTCTGCATATAAGTTAAATAAACAGGGTGAGAATATACAGCCTTTCCCAATTTGGAACCAGTCTGTTGTTCCATGTCCAGTTCTAACTGTTGCTTCCTGACCTGCATATAGATTTCTCAGGAGGCAGGTCAGGTGGTCTGGTATTCCCATCTCTTGAAGAATTTTCCACAGTTTGTTGTGATCCACACAGTCAAAGGCTTTGGCATAGTCAATAAAGCAGAGGTAGATGTTTTTCTGGAACTCTTGCTTTTTCGATGATCCAACAGATGTTGGCAATTTGATTTCTGGTTCCTCTGCCTTTTCTAAATCCAGATTGAACATCTGGAAGTTCATGGTTCATGTACTGTTGAAGCCTGGCTTGGAGAATTTTGAGCATTACTTTACTAGCGTGTGAGATGAGTGCAATTGTGTGGTAGTTTGAGCATTCTTTGGCATTGCCTTTCTTTGGGATTGGAATGAAAACTGACCTTTTCCAGTCCTGTGAACACTGCTGAGTTTTCCAAATTTTCTGGCATTTTGAGTGCAGCACTTTCACAGCATCATCTTTTAGGATTTTAAATAGCTCAACTGGAATTCCATCACCTCCATTATCTTTGTTCGTAGTGATGCTTCCTAAGGCCCACTTGATTTTGCATTCCAGGATATATTTACTTAGAATCAGTCAAATTTATTGTGGTAGAGATTCTTAAAGCTTTTTGACTGTCTTATGTCCTATCACATTTTGATCATTAAATGATTTGTTAGGTATAAATAAAACTTGTGTTTTATATAGGTTTTATAATCAGAATAATGTACCCATTTATTTTCTCTTCTTTCCAGCTTTATTGAGATCCAATTGGCATGTAATATTGTGTAAGTTTGAGATGTACGGTGTAATCATTTGAAATATGTATATATTACAAGATAATCACAATAAGGTTAGTTAACACATCTATTATCTCACATAGTGCATGGTGAGGACTTAAGGATATACTTTCTTAGCAATTTGAAATGAATAGTTTTTGAGTATAATACATTGCTTATGTTATATAAAATGGAAGTCTCTTTTTAATAAAATCTTTTGTCTTAATAGGCAATTATTGAATTACTATGAATATTATTTTGTGTTGATTATACATGGTAATTATGCTGTTGGAAATCCCTGTAATTTAAATATTCAAATATAGAAATGACACCAAGGCTGTATATTTTTGTTTTTTGCAGGACAGAGTTCATTCAGAAAGGCAGGATTTCAATCACAGGGGCTGGTTTTCTCAACTGCGTTTTGGAGAATTTTGCTAGTACATTTTTAAGACAGGGTGTCCAGAAGGTAAGCTTCCTTTCACTCTTAATCAATATTAATTTTAAGAAATTATGGAGTTTCCCATTGGGTTCTTGAACAAGATTCCTGAACAGACATAACAAGAAAAAATATAGTTATTAAACAAATATATACAAAGATAATTACCCTCACTAATTATTGCATGAATCCAAATCAAAGTGAAACTAAAGTGCCATTTGTGTCTCATTAAATTAAAAATATGCCAATGAAGAATATGTAATAATATGGGAATACTTACAGTCTAATGAATAGAAATAAATCAAAGTGAATAGCTATGTTTACAGTATATATAATATGATGACTGTTTAGTAAAAAAGACAATAATACCTAGTATTTATGGGGTGCTTCCCATGTGCTACTCACTAAAAAGAATATTTAATCATTAATTCACTTAATGCTCGCAAATTTTGGAAATAGCTGTTTTGTTTTTTTTTTTGGAAATAGCTGTTATTCTTGTCCTGATGTTGTGAATGAAGAAGATGTACCTCTGGAGCTCCTGATTATTTTTTATTATGGTTTTTAAGCCCTATACCTGTGGCAGCTTAGGTGTCCATGAATGGTGTTCAGAGCCCACCTTGGAGTTCTATGGTCCTGTGTTACCCTGTTTTAAGTAGAGCAATTCTGTTTTTAATTTTTTTGGTTGATTTACAATGTTGTATTCATGTATTTATTTATATTTTAATTTTTGGCTACACCCTGCTGCATGTGGGATCTCAGTTGCCCAGCCAGGGATCAAACCCACACCCCCTGCATTGGAAGGCAAAGTCTTAACCACTGGACCACCAGGAAAGTCCCAAACTATTCTGTTTTTCACCTGTTTTGTATAGCATTACATCTAAGATTTCTATATCCTATTTTCTTGCCTAGGAAAGTCCATTTCTCATGCATCTTTACATGTCTACTGCAGGTGTAAATATTTTAGAATTGTTTTATTATTATTTAGCCCACCAGGCTCCTCTGTCCATGAAATTTTCCAGGCAAGGATATTGGGGTGGGTAGCTATTCCCTCCTCCAGGGGTTCTTCCCGACGCTAGGATCGAACCTGGGTCTCCTGCATTGCAAGTGGACTCTGCCATCTGAGCCACCAGGGAATCCCTTGTTATATTAAAAATTGTTTAATTGTCATTATTATTGTTATTAATTATGATGATGGACATAATTACTTATTTCCAGGGTTTGCTCAGGTCTGATGCATATGTTACCTAGTTTTGCCTTTGGGGTAGACTTAATGGCTGGTCTACAGATCTATCATTATGACCCCAGAGAATTTCTGGGTAATGAACCTTTGTTTTTGTTTTGCAGATCTAGGTTCAGTAATGAACCTGGACCACACGTGTTAGTCTGGGAGGCTGAGGGTGATGAATGAGTATTTGGTATGGTACTGTACTGCACAGACATGCTGTTGAGATTAATGATGTGTTCCTGACCCTGGTGAGGACATAGCCAGACTGGCCCTGCCTTTTTAAGCCTGGGCTTGAAGCAGGTAGTTGAGCTTCTGGAAGGTCTGTTGTGATTATTATGACATTATGGCATTTTGGCAGTCATTATGGCAGGTTTTTCCTGCTATACTGCAAAATAATGCATTTGTAAACAGCCCCATATTCTGCAAAATTGCTCTCTAATAATAATAGTGCTGATGAGAGAAATAACTTTGTTGCCGTGTCCCTGACTGAGTTGACTTCTTGGACCTTGTTTAGATTAGAAATGGCAGACTTTTTCTGTAAAGTGCATGTATACTCAGTCATGTCCAACTCTATGCGACCCTACGTGCTGTAGCCTGCCAAGCTCCTCTGGCCATGGAATTTTCCAGGCAAGAAGACTAGAGTGGGTTGCCTTTTCCTAATTCATTTCTGTAAAGAGCCAGATAGTGAACATGTTAAGACTTTGTGGGCCAAGAGGCAACATCAAAATACTGTGTAGGTGCTTTGTAACAAGAGAAATAAATTTGCACATATTTTTAATTGAATAAATTAAAATATAATGATAGTAATTGAGTATAGTTTTTATAATACAAGTCTACTAAGCATATAATTCTTAAAAGAATGGAATTATTTTTGGGGAGAGATGATATTTACCTGTTCAGTTCAGTCACTCAGTTGTGTCTGACTCTGTGACCCCGTGGACCGCAGCATACCAGGCTTTCCTGTCCATCACCAACTCCTGGAGCTTACTCAAACTCATGTCTATCAAGTTGGTGATGCCATCCAACCATCGCATCCTCTGTTGTCCCCTTCTCCTCCTGCCTTCAATCTTTCCCAGCATCAGTATCTTTTCCAATGAGTCAGTGCTTCGCTTCAGGTGGCCAAAGTATCCATCAGTCCTTCCAATGAATATTCAGGACTGATTTCCTTTCAGATGGACTGGTTGGATCTCCTTGCTGTCCAAGGGACTCTCAAGAGTCTTCTCCAACACCACAGTTCAAAACCATCAATTTTTCGGAGCTCAGCTTCCTTCATAGTCCAACTCTCACATCCGTACATGACTACTGGAAAAACCATAATTTTAACTAGATGGACCTTTGTTGGCAAAGTAATGTCTCTGCTTTTTAATATGCTGTCTAGGTTTGTCTTTGCTTTTTTCCTAGGAGCAAGTGTCTTTTAGTATATGTGCTGCTGAAGCGAACACGCAAGTGTCTTTTAATTTCATGGCTGCAGTCACCATTTGCAGTGGTTTTAGAGCCCAAGAAAATAAAGTCTGTCACTGTTTCCATTGTTGCCCCATCTATTTGCCATGAAGTGATGGGACCAGTTTTTCACTCTCCTCTTTCACTTTCATCAAGGGGCTCTTTAGTTCTTCTTAGCTTTCTGCCATAAGGGTGGTGTCATCTGCATATCTGAGGTTATTGATATTTCTCCCAGCAATCTTGATTCCAGTTTGTGCTTCACCCAATCGGGCATTTCGCGTGATGTACTCCGCATATATGGAGAAGGAAATGGCAACCCCCTCCAGTAATCTTGCCTAGACAATTCCGTGGACAGAGGAGCCTGGCAGGCTACAGTCCATGGGGTTGCAAAGAGTCAGGCATGACTGAGCAACTGACTCACTTTGCATATAAGTTAAATAAGCAGGGTGACAATATACAGCCTTGACGTACTCCTTTCTCAATTTGGAACCAGTCTGTTTACCTGAGTTGGGGTTAAAAATTAGTGTTCCCTACAATGAAATTGGTTGCAAATGTTCATTGATAAAAATCATTCTTACTTTTGTGGACCATGCAAGCACAGATCGTGACTGGATTTGACCTGTGGGCTATAGTTTACCAGCTCTTGGTTTAGATAAATAAATATTGTTTGGTTATTCTAAGTGGGTCTCTTTTTGACCCACCCATCATTCTGAGCCTATTAAAAACTTAATCATACAGTGATTTTAATCATACAGTGAAGAGAGTGAAAGGTTGGCTTAAAACTCAACATTCAGAAAACGACGATCATGGCATCTGGTCCCATGACTTCATGGCAAATAGATGGGGAAACAGTGACAGACTTTATTTTTGGGGGCTCCAAAATCACTGTAGATGGTGACTGCAGCCATTAAATTAAAAGACGCTTGCTCCTTGGAAGAAAGTTGGTCCCTAGGACCAACTTAGCATATTAAAAAGCAGAGACATTACTTTGCCAGCAAAGTTCCATATAGTCAAAGTTATGGTTTCTCCAGTAGTCATGTATGGATGTGAGAGTTGGACTATGAAGAAAGCTGAGCTCCGAAGAACTGATGGTTTTGAACTGTGGTGTTGGAGAAGACTCTTGAGAGTCCCTTGGACAGCAAGGAGATCCAACCAGTCCATCCGAAAGGAAATCAGTCCTGAATATTCATTGGAAGGACTGATGCTGAGGCTGAAACTCCAATACTTTGGCCACCTGAAGCGAAGCACTGACTCATTGGAAAAGATACTGATGCTGGGAAAGATTGAAGGCAGGAGGAGAAGGGGACAACAGAGGATGCGATGGTTGGATGGCATCACCAACTCGATGGACATGAGTTTGAACAAGCTTCAGGAGTTGGTGATGGACAGGGAAGCCTGGTATGCTGCAGGCCATGGGGTTCCTAAGAGTCGGACACAACTGAGCAACTAAACTGACTGATATAGTGATTGCATACATTGTAATCCTGTGAGACACATAAAGTAGACATTAGTATCCCCACTATATTGATGAGAATTATCTTGAAGAGATAAGTGCACCCAGCATGTAGGTGGCTGCTTGCCCATGTTCCTTACTTTTGCATATATCCATACATATATATATATATGTAAAGAGAGTGCCTGTTTTGTGGCAGAAACTGTATTGAGTGGGGTTGAATGAATGTACTCATGGTCACGAAACTAGCAAAGGGTGGAGTGTGCTGTGCTCAGTTGATCAGCCATGTCCGACTCTTTGAGACCCCATGGACTGTGGCCCACCAGGCTCCTCTGTCCATGGAATTTTCCAGGCAGAAATTCTGGAGCAGGTTGCCAGTTCCTCCTCCAGGGGATCTTCCCGACCCGGGGATTGAACCCGTGTCTCATGCATCTCCTTCATTGGCAGGCAGATTGTTTACCACTGCACCACCTGACTGGGACTCAAATTTCCATCTTGTATCAACAAGTCTTACCCCTTGCCACTTACTATATAAGATATGTTCAGATGAATGAAGCGGAATATGGCCTCCTCAGCACTGTGTTGTGTATTAGATGAATTTGTGTTGTTGTCCTATTCCCCGTGTATTTATTAGAGCTCCTCGGTTTTGAATCACGGAAACTACGTTAGGCTAGCTCAATATAGAGCAACAAGGGTGGTGAGGCTGGCAGGCTTCAGAATGGTCTGCATTGGAACTGAGAGCTTCCAGGAAGCAGGTGATACTCCTTCTTTAGTCCTTGCCCTTACGTCTGTGCATCTGTTTGATTCTCTTCCTTTGTAGTCTGACTTTCTCTGCTTCACAGGCTGTATAGGGTGACATGGGCCTCCACAGTCCAAGTGTACCACTTATGTGGATTTCTGGCTTAATAGAAAGGCTATCTGCTTATTTCTTCATTTCCAGATTCTCTGGAAGAGACTGTCATTGGCCTTCCACGGGTCATGCATGGCCAGGAGGGTAGAAGCCAGGCTGTGTAATTATGACTAATCCTCTGTCATGACTACATGGATCATGGCTGGAGAGTTATTTCCCAGGGAAAAGGATGGTAGAATGGGTGAATACTCCCAAGGCTTCTGCCATTTAATGGCAGTACTCACAGTAGTACTGGACACTTGGCAGAGTGACTGTTTTATTCATCTTACACCCAGTCCTCCCAGACCGTGAAACCTTGGCCAGTGCTCAGTGCATTTGTATGTAAATGAGTGAAAAGGCAATAGCCTGCACTGGGAGGTCCACAGCTGGCTTCTGGACTGTTATCTGGAAGTCAAGTGACATTAAATTTTTAAAGTGAGGAACCAAGTGGTTCCTCTGAATTCCCTCTCATTATGCCCAAAAGTAAAAATGTATTTTTCCTGCTAGCTTTTGCCTTTTCAGACTTTTTTAAAGAGGCTTAGTTTAATTAGCTAGCTTTTCAGTTCTAGGATCCACTCATGCTTAAATGTCTTTTATCCAAGTAGTGATGCTTTCCAGTATCAGCCTGACTTCCTGATAAATCTTCACAGCTGAGCCAGCATAAAAGACTTCTGGAGAAGTCATCACTAGAGTGTTTTAGGTAACTAATTTTCCCTTTAGAACTTTATTCCTGAGGCTGTTTCGTGGTGGTGTTACCAAATTGGTTGTATGGACTCCCAGTTGGACCCTAGCTTATTGGAAATCCCCTGCCTCAGTGGTGAAGGGTCTTTTTCCATTTGGATTCACACAGCCAGTAGTGAAACTGATGCTGAGACTGAAACAGCACAAACTCTTTGATGGCCAGAGAATGGAGAAGCGGGAAATTAGTTCACAAATCAACTTCTGGGAGTGGAGGGTGATCAAAGCAAGATTTTTAAAGGCAGGGTTAATGGTAGAGGGAGCATATGCATTGGTTTTTTGGGAAAAGGTGAGTTTCTTCTTGCAACTGGGGTGTCACTTCTTTTTCTTCCTTCTGTGGTCTGGCAATTCCTGTCATGGCACTGTAGGTGTGTCGTTGAGCATGCTAATGTTACCATGAGCATATCATGAGGCTTGGGGTCTACTGGAGGGTTGGTCTTCTGCCATCTTGGATTTGGCTGATTCTAACCAATTCTGTTGGCCTCTTGTTTTTCTGTTCTGGTGGTTTCCTGTAAGACAGAGATAGCATTTATCTTTCTTCAAGGAAGAGGGTGGGTTAGAACTTGAGGCTAACAGGCTTGGTAACAATGGTGAAGGTGGGATTCTTTTTTTTTTCCCCCAGAAAGAGAAAAACTTCGTGCTCATGAAGTATATATCTCTGTGTATATAAAAACCTAGTACTAGATATGCATCCCCAAGGTGAGCTCTCTCTCTCTCTTTTTTTTCTGCCTCTGGACACTTGTTTGATTGCTTTTCTCTCTCCCTTTTACCACCTTGAGATTTGCAATTGGGGGATACCTTTCTGACAAATGCTGCTGTGAACAAAGGCAAGTGAATATTTGTTCAAATCTCTGCTTTCAGTTCTTTGCCAGAGTATATGGTAATTCTGGGTTTAATTTGTCAAGAAACTGCTTGAAAGTTTCTTTTTGAGATAGCAGTCTATCTTTATCCATGACAGCAGTAGTCTGCACCATTACTGTGTGTTTTTCTCAGGAAAGTGAGTGCATTCTATACGACACTCTTGGCCGATGACACTAGTGAGCATGCCATGCAGGTACTTTCTTCATTCTGGAAGATGCTCCCCTGTCTCTTGACTCTGCCATTGTTTCTATCTCTTTGCCCTGATTTCATGTTCTGGTGGAGAGTTTTGGCCCAAGATGGCCAGCAGAGGATGGGCCGGAAGTGTTGAAGAGTGCCATGGACAGGCAGTATGCTGGATGCCGAATACATATGCCTGCAGGGAAGCAGGCACACTCAAAAAACTAAGGAAACAGGAAGATCTGAGGGAAAATAGGGGTTGGTGGAAATCTGGGACACTTGTAAGGCTTCATACACATTTCTGCTGCCTAGGGGAATGGCCAGCAACTGTGACACAGAGCTGGAAGTAACCCAGGCCAGTCAAGTTCAACCTCAGGAATCCTCAGAACCGGAAGCTGAGATTAGGATATTCCCTGGGGCAGGCATGACTCTGCCGGTGATCCTCAGCCCTGGGACGGCATCTCTCCGCCAGTGTTGCTCAGTCTTCATTCTGTTGTCAGAATGTTAATCCAACTGATCCGTTTCAGGCATTTTCCCCTGTTGTCCCTCACTTCATGAAATGGTACTACCATAGGTATCCTAACAATCTGTGTATGTACTGTATTATATCTTTGTTAGATATGTAATAAGTGTAAGATATTTTTTATTCACTCCCATGAACAAATTATATCAGTATTGTCCCCATTGAGAAAGCATACTTTGTACTGCAATGAGTGTAACTATCTTTTGTAGTTTTTGCCTCCATCTCTCCAAATCAAAACAAAACAATCCCCAGTTCTCCCCCACTCCCATCCCCCCCAACGCCCCCCTCCCCACAAACCCCTCCAATTCCAAACAAAAGTCAAAGGGACTTTTTGGTGAACTCCCCTGTGGTTCTTGTAAATCCCACTCTTTTCTGGGAGAGGCGCAGGAGATAATACAGGAGATGACAGTCTTGTCATGCAGGTGTTCTTTTTTAGTCCAGTTGTCTGAGTACTTTAGGATGATACAAATGCTGTGAATTGCAGGGCCCTCATTATGCACCCACACAGAGGTGTGGTTTTTTTTTTTTTTTAAAAGTTTGTGAAATACATTTTCACTGAGTGATAAAATAATTTGTTATCTCAGCCACTCTCCTGGCAAGGCCCCAGTATTGGTTCCATCATTATTCTTATTGTGTTGATCAGGAGGCTAAAGCAGAGAGAGGTAGAATTCAAAAGCCTGTGAAATATTTGTCACTGAAACAATGTGGGCAAGTCAAACAATTTGTGCGTCGTTTTGCTGAAGGTCTGGACTAGGCATGCTACAGCTGAAGAGATCTGAATACGTGGCTTCCTTAGGGTGTGAGCTTATTTGAGCCTTACAAAATCCATTTCAGTAGTGGAAGATAGTTCTCTGAGGCCACAGATGCTGTTCTTGTATACTGTATACACTGGTGTGTATATATATATTTTGTTTTATATATGGATCCATACACAATCTATATATGCACATACACTGTACACTGTACACTATGTGGATGTGGTTAGTCACTCAGTCCTGTCTGACTCTCTGCAGCCCCATGGGCTGTAGCCCACCAGGCTTCTCTGTCCATGGAATTTTCCAGGCAAGAATACTGGAGCAGGTTGCCATTTCCTACTCCAGGGGATCTTCCCATCCCAGGAATTGAACTTGCATCTCTTCTATCTCCTGCATTTGCAGACAGACTCTTTACCACTTGTGCCACCTGAGAAGCCTGCTGTATACTATATACATGTGTGTATGTATAGATATACGTGTGTGTGTACACACACACATACATATATATACAGATACAAACCACTACCCTTACGTGTGTGTGTGTGTGTATATGTATATAGTATAGTATACTGAGGTACTATATATGTAGTCCAAATGGGCATTTGAAAAGTCATTTCAATGATTTGTATGTACAGTTAAGGTCTCTTTGGTACCTATTGGAAATAGATTGGTGAGGGTCAGCTGCACCCTCACAGTTGTGCTACCAGCTTATTAAAAAGTTCTGTAATACGTGTAGACCCTTTGTTAATCCTTTGAGCTTAGTAAGCTCAAAGTAACTTTACCTGTTCTGTAAGTTTTATTACATCTCTGCCCTTCTGGGTGCTTCGTTCTCTGAAGACGGAGCTGATGATATTCCTAAGGCAAGATTCAGCTGTTTTACATACAAATAACATCAGGTAGCCAGAATCTTTAATCCAGTATCTGGCTACAGGGCCATTTAGACATCATGAACTGTGGGTGCCATCCCTAAGGTTGGCTGGTGAAGGCCTTGCTAAATAGTCTCAAATTCTCATTGCAACGTTGAGTGTCTCTCTAGAATTTTGAGCTAATCCCCACATCTCAAGTTCTATTAATTGAATTAATGAAGTCCGTTTCTAACATCCATCATGCTAGTTAGCAAGCCACTAATGTTAACAGTGAAAATTCACAGTTGTAACATTTCTTATGCTAATTATCAAAGCCTCTGGTGTTTTCAGATAAAGGTAACTGAAGTTTCTGTAGAGTGAGATTGCTGATTAGAACACTCATAGCCAACACCTGGAGGGTGAAGCCTGTGTTAGGGCAACTTACAACCTGGTGTGTAACTTGAATAACACATGCACCATAATATTATGCTGCACATGCTGAAATATTTTGAAGCAAATCATAGACATCCTAATAATCATTTTCTGGATGCCAACTCCTGAACTAAAAGCCTAGTATGTTCTGCCTTTAGAAAGATTATTTGGTGTGAAACAAGGTTTTGCCTGTGAGTGTAACAAATGTTAAGCTTTAGAGAATTGCCCCTTAAATGGTTTTCTCATTTCTCAGATGTCACATTTGACATCTTGGATGTTCAATTTTCTCACCTCTAAAATGGAGTGATAATAGTCCTACACAGGGTTATTTCAAGGTTTGAGTGCATATATATGAAACATACCTGTCACATAGAAAAGCTTAAATAATTATTAGCATTAAGATAAATTCTCTGATAAGAAGTATATTTTTATAAGTAAATAGCCCTTTACGTATTTTTTAGAGTTTTATTTATTTGATTTTGGCTGCACTGGATGTTCATTTTGGGCACGGGCTTTCTCAAGTTGCAGTGAGTGGAGGCTACTCTTGTTGCAGTTCAAGGGCTTCTCATTGCAGTGGCGTCTTTTGTTGAGAAGCCTGGGCTGTAGGGCATGCATGGCTTGCTAGTTACAGCTCTCGGGTTCTATACCACAAGCTGAGTTGTGGTGCGCTGACTTAGTTGCTTCACAGCATGTGAAACCTTCCCAGGCTAGGGATCGAACCTGTGTCCCCTGCATTGGCAAGTAGACTCCTGTCCACTGCACCACCAGGAACGTCCTTAAATATTTAGATAGCAGCAGTATGGGTAAGGTTTTGTTTCTTTAGATACTATTTTGCAATCATCTTTTTTGTATGTAAATTTATTTATTTTTTATGGTAAACTCCCAGGAAAGGTTTTCATTATGTGTGTCTTCATTTGAGTTTTTAAAATTTTTATTTTATAATGGAGTATAGTTGATTTACAATGTTGTGTTAGTTTCAAGTATACAGCAAAGTGATTCATTGCAAGGTTGTGATTTCTCTTCTTCAAATTCTTTTTTCTTTTGGGTTATTACAGAATATTGAATAGAGTTCCCTGTGCTATTCAGTTGGTACTTGTTGGTTATCTATTTTATTTTATTTATTTTTAATTCATTTATTTTAATTGGAGAATAGTTACAATATTGTGATGGTTTTTGCCATACATCAACATGAATCAGCCTCATATATGCGTGTTTCCCCCAGCCTGAACCCCCCCCCCAACCTTTCTCCCCACCCTATCCTTCTGGGTTGTCGCAGAGCATCAGCTTTGAGTTCCCTGCTTCATGCATAAAACTTGCACTGGTCATTGTTTTACGTATGGTAAGGCACATGTTTCAATGGTATTAAAATTCATAATTATATTTCTCAGTGTGTCTACCTTTAACTTTTGATATGGATCCTTCCATGTGTCTTTGTGTATATTTACATATGTTATATATATGTGTCTTTTTGAAAAACAAAATTGAGATTATTCTGACTTTGGACATACTGTGAACATTGCTTTGTGTCATGACACATTTTCTATATTCCTTGAAAACATGATTTTTGATGCTGGCATAATAGCCTTTATTGTTGGTTTCTGTTTTTTTCAGTATTGTTAATAATATTGTAATGAATCCATGAATGTAAATGCTTGTGTTTCTGGTTAGTTTCTATGCTAACGAGTGTGTACAACTTAAAGACTTTTGATGTGTATCACCAATTTGCTTCCAGAAGAACTCTGCCTATTTTTAGCTTCCACTGTGAGCTGGCTCTGGGTATTATCAGTTTTCCTTCTGTATGACTTGAATGAAGGACAACCTCTTAGAATTTCTATTTGTTAGTAGGAAAGCAGGGCTAATTGGTCCACCCTCATAAGATTGTTGTGAAGAAGAAATGAAATGGTTAGTTCCAGTCTTTTAATTCTTACTCTAAAGACAGTGAGAGTTAATGCTTCTGTCATTAACTAGTTGTGTGACTTCAGTTCTCCTCCAAGGTTTGAATTGTGTCTTTGGGCCAGTTGCCCTGAACTGCTCAATTCCTATCCACACATGCATGGTAGTTACAATCCTAAAAAAAGAATGACCATTTCCAAACCCAATAATGATTCCGAGATAGAAGAGAGCAAATAAAACTGTCATTCTAAAGTATAAACTAACAAATCAGACATAAGAACACTAGTGTAATGTTCTGCTGACTATGTGGGAGACATGTATTTCCCACTTGGTTATGTGAATTCTTTTAAGATTTTTGCATTATTGGGATCACTTGAAGAACTGATGAAATATATTCTGTCCATCTTACTTCCCAGCTTTCAATTTAAATCTGTTGATAATACTTTTTAATCCCACTCTCGAGTGCTCAGGTAGATTGATTTACTTGATATTTATTCATTAGATGGTGTGAGAATATTACCAGGATTCTGATTTTTAGCAGCTTATTTCTAGATCAGTTAAATAATGGTAACTGCACTCTCCTTGTGTACCCCCTCCCCACCAACTCCTCTCAGCCTGCTCTTACCTTTGGTGTTTAGTTCCAAGAAATGTAACCTCAGTGAAAGCATCTTAGTGAAAATGAGTATTCTGTCGGTGATGCAGTTTTTGTTCCTTCTATGGAGTTTAAATCCATGCCTCTGCCTTGACTGTGAGACTAAGGAATTCAGAAATCCCTCCATGGCTCATTTGAATTCACTGGGGTTGTAATAGACTACTCAGTGGTAAAGCTTTTGGGAATCCCTTGATTCAGCCAGCTGGAATTATGGGGTTTTACCGTCTGTGAAACTAAATGAAACCTGGGAAGTTAAGCTCTTTCCTGAAATGATAGAAAGTGGGTTCCTGAGCTCAGGATGCTTCACTGTGTCATTATTTGCGTAGTGATTGGAAGTCATGTCTCTGCACAGCGCAGTATGGAGTCCGAGGGCCAGGAATCAGGAACCTGGGCTCCAGCCCTGCCTTGACTGCTTTTTTCTTGGCCACGGTGCTAGGACTAGTTCCTCTGAAGTTCACTATCATATATATATATATATATATATTTTTTTTTTTTTTTTGTAAAATCAGGGATTAGACTAGGAGGTTGTTTTCAGTTCTGACTTTTTTTTTTTTTTTTTTTTTGAGCCCTCCCTCCTTTTCCCTGGTCTCCCCGGTAGCTCAGATGGTAAAGAATCGACCTGCAATGCAAGAGACCTGGGTTTGATCCCTGGGTCGGGAACATCCTTGGAGAAGGGAATGGCAACCCACTCCAGTATTCGTGCCTGGAGAATTTCATGGACAGACCATGGGGTCACAAAGAGTTGGACACGACTGAGTGACTCACACTTTCACACTTCCTTTTCCCCCCAGTGTGTAAATACCAAGAATTTAAAATTTGTCTGACAAATAGTCCTGAAGTCTGCATAAAAATTCAGGAGTTGAAGCCAAGTAGAGATCCAAGAACATCAGAGATGATTCATGCAATGAGTAGATAGTCAAGGATTGAGGTGACAGCAATAAAATATTTAAAGATAAAACACTTAAAAAAAACCACCATTTTTATTTATTGATTTTATTTTTGGCTGTGCTTTGCTGCTTTGGATCTTTGTTGCTGCACAGGCTTTTCTGTGGTTGTGAGCAGGGGCTGCTGGTGCATGGGCAGTCATTGAGTGGCTTCTCTTGTTGCTGAGCACAGGTTCTAGGGTACACAGGCTTCAGTATGTGGCATGTGGGCTCCGTAGCTGCAGCTCCAGAGCTCTAGAGCACAGGCTTAATTGTTGGGGTGCACAGACTCAGTTGTTCTGCAGCATGTGGGATCTTCTTGGACCGGGGATTGAGCCCATGTCTCCTGCATTGAGGCAGATTCTTTACCACTGAGCCACCAGAGAAGCCCTAAAAATAAGGCACTTTTTAGAAATACTAATTAGCAAGAGAGGGTGGTAAGCTTGTGGTAGGGATGTTGCAATGTCATTTTATAATCTTATTCATGTAAGCTAAATGCACTGCATATGATAAACATCTGTAAGTCTTGCAGGTATCTCTTCAAGAATGTTTATTTCTTTGGTTGTGTCAGGGCTTAGTCGCAGCCTGCAGGATGTTTGTTGTGTCTGTCACGTGGGATCTTCTGTTGCAGCGCGCGGACTCTAGTTGTGGCGTGCTCGCTCAGTAGTTGCAGTGCGTGGATTTAGTTGCTGTACAGTATGTGGGATCTTAGCTCCCTATCCAGGGATCGAACTCATGTCCCCTGCATTGCAAGGCAGATTCTTAAACCACTGGACCACCAGGAAAGTCCCCTCGTAGCTGTCTTTGAGTATTGGTATCCAGTGATAGATATGCTGGCTTGTGTTCAGTCCATGCCTCTATAAACACAGACTTTTCTGGAAAATTTGGAGAAAGCCAGATACAATAGTAATACTAGTAACTGTACTTAGCTGAGTGTTTACCAGGAGGCAGGTCCTGCCCTGTCTTATGAACATTGCATTCTCCCAATTATCCTCTAAGGGAGAGATGTTATTGCCAGTTGTCCATTTTACAGATGAAGGAACAGAGGCACATGGAGATTAAGTTACATGCACAGTGTCATCAGCCAGTGTCCAGAGCTTGGTACACACCTGACTTTGAACTAGAAACTTAAACCTTAAACTGTACATTTTGGCACTTGTTTTTCTGTTGATCTTTTATGCTCACACCCAACCAGAATCTTTGGAGATTTTGAAGTCTTGCTCTCCTCACTGTTCTGGTTGGAATTTCCAGCCAGTCTATTACTTTTCTGAGTCTGTTCTCAGACTCTGTTGTGGTGAGTTCAGAGACAGTGAGAAAATAGGAATTGGTGGCCACTGTCAATCTTCACATACATTGTGTACACCCAAGATAGGCACAGAATTGAAAACTGAAACAACTCTGACCGGGCTGTGTTGAAATACCAAAAACTAGGGGCTGCCCCCACAGCATGTGTGGACTCAGTACATTTTAGTCACAGATCTTTGGTGGATCAAGTCTGTTGTAGAATTGGGATTGGATTTAGCTAAATTCTTGGTGCTACATTAAGCCTCTGTGACCAACAAGGCCAGGAAAAGGTCACTCAGGCATCTCACATCAGGGGTAAATACAGAATTCTCTGTAGAGCAACTTGAATTGCAAAGGTAAGTTAATTTCTCAAAGGTACATCTAATAGTGAAACTTCAGTTTTGTGCTCAAGTCCTGGAGTGTGATAATTAAATGCCCCTCAAGTGTTTCAACGTGTCCAGCTGTTCATCTTGATCATTCTCTACCCCCTTGTCGGTGGTCATTTCTTATTTTATCTCACTCTGCAGTAGAATGTCATCTCTTGCTGAAGGGTCCCTCTGGTGTGTCCACCCTTTGTGGGCCTGGGGACATCAGGCAGAACCTGAGGTAGATGATGGGGGACAGGCTGGGGTGTCTGCCTATTAAGGAGAAAAGGACCCTTGTATCTCAGGAACTCAGGTTTGTTGTGGTGATATTTCTTTCAGTTGCCTTGGCATTGCATTTGCTGCTTGGGATTTGCTGCCTTATTCTTTGTCTAGCTTTCTTCCTTAGATTCTAGCTAAACAGCTTTTCTCTGAATTTTCTTGGTAAAGAAAAATGGTGGGTTTTTGAGAGTTAATTAACTCCTTTCATGTTGACACCCGGTTTAAGAAGAATTTAAAAGACTATAATTAAAATTTTTCTTGATCACTCGCCTTTGTTGAGGATGTAGCTTTTATTACTTTTAAGACATGAATGTTTGTGAAAACCTACTAGTTTTTCTACTCTCTGCACTTCTTGATATGTTTGAAATATTTCATAATTTAAAAAATTGCTGCACTCCCTCCAGAAGACTCTTTCAGTTTTTAAACAAAGTTTTAAAAAACATTTTATATAAAATGTTTTGAGTAGGTATTACCTGCACATAAATGTTTTAAACCATATTTCCAGCAGAGGCATTTCTGTTCTTTTTTCCTGGCTTTCTTTGAAAGCAGCGGCATACCTTATACTGACCAGCTGTGTGACCTTAGGCACACCACTTAATTTTCTGAGTCTCATTTTTGTCGTCTGTAAAATGAGGATAATGTAGGAACCTACTTCAGATACCACTTGTGAGAGGTGAATGAGTTACGTACATAAAATGCTTAGCGGAGGACTTGGTATACAGTAGATGATCAGTTGTTACTACTATTTAAAAAGAAAAATGCAAGGACGTCATAGGCAAAAACTGAATTTTTCATTATGACACGATAGACAAATATTTAGTGGTTACGATGAGCCTGTTTTTGCTGTCATCTCATGTTTAAATCTCTGAGTCCTCCCTTATAGGGTGGATTCGAATTTAACCTCCCTGTAGGTAAAGTATGAAAATAGTACCTACCTTGTGAGTATGAGAATTAAGGGAAATAGCATAAACAGGTGCTTAAAATACCTTGCCACACAATAAATACTCCATAAATGATAACTGTTATCTTTCCAGTATAACTCAAATTGGCGTATTTCCTTCCAGTCTTTTATGTGCAGATTTCAAGCACTCATAATTATAGTATAAGTACAATATTATGTCTTGCTTTTGTTCAAGTACTATTTTATCACAAATGCATTTCACAGTAACTACACAAACTTTGAAGCCATCATTTTTTTTTTTTTAATATATTTTGCTTATAGCAATTTTAGTATATCCTCTGACCTTTAACAGAAACATTTCTTTTCAATGAATTCTAGAGTATTACATTTCATGGTCTCATAACATAGCCTCATTGGAAAATATAATTCATTCTTTATATCTTTTAGGCTGATTTATTTACTTTATTTTTGGCTGCTCTGAGCATTTGTTACTTTGCATGGGCTTTCTCTAGCTGCGGCGAGTGGTGGCTACATCCCAGTTGTGTTGCGCGGGCTCCTCATCGAGGTGGCTTCTCTTGTGAAGCACAGGCTCTAGGTTGCCAGGGCTTCGGTAGTGCAGTGCACAGCTTAGAGCTCTCAGTGAAGCCATCATTTTAATGACTGCATCCAGTTCATTTCAGTTGCTCAGTCCTGTCTGATTCTTTGCAACCCCATGGACTGCAGCATGCCAGGCCTCCCTGTCCATCACCGACTCCTGGAGTTTACTCAAACTTGTATCCATTGAGTCATCAAACCAATGGATGGTTAATGCCATCCAGCCATCTCATCCTCTGTTGTCCCCTTCTCCTCCCGCCTTCAATCTTTCCCAGCATCAGGGTCTTTTCAGATAGTATTGGAGTGTCAGTTTCAGCATCAGTCCTTCCAATGAATATTCAGGACTGATTCCCTTTAGGATGGACTGGTTAGTTCTCCTTGCATTCCAAAGGACTCTCAAGAGTCTTCTCCAACACTACAGTTCAAAAGCATCAGTTCATTGGCACTCAGCTTTCTTTATAGTCCAGCTCTCACATCCATACATGACTACTGGAAAAATCATAGCTTTGACTAGACGGACCTTTGTTGGCAAAGTAATGTCCCTGCTTTTTAATATGCTGTCTAGGTTGTTCATAACTTTTCTTCCAAGGAGCAAGATTTTTTTAATTTCATGGCTACAGTCACCATCTGCAGTGATTTTGGAGTCCCCCCAAAATGACTACATAATATTTCATTAAGTAGTTATATAACAATTGATTTCACCATTTCTTTAGTATTGAGCACTAAAGTTCTTTCTGAGTCCTACCATTGTAAACAAGGCCACGAGAAACATCTTTATACACAGAGTCCTTCCTATTTTATCCCATTACCTTAGAAAAATTCCCTAAATGTTACTGGTATGTAAGTATTTTCTTTTTATGAAACCATTAGAATAAGGTTTATTATTGAATTGTACAGCTGAAAGATCAGGGTATCATCTCCTGCATTCACTTTTTTTTAAGTTAATTTTTATTGGCCTATCATTGCTTTACAATGTTGTATTAATGTCTGCTATACAGCAACTTGAATCAGCTGTGTTTACATTTATCACCTGGTTTTTGGATTTCCTTCCCATATCCAGGGAGAAGGAAATGGCAACTCATTCCACTATACTTTCCTTGGCAAGTCCGTGGACAGAGGAGCCCGGCGGGCTGCCGCCCATGGCGTCTCAGAAGCGTTGGCCGTGACTGAGCAATTACACAAAGTAGTAGTTGTAAAGACAGCAAAGTAGTTGCTTTACAGTGTTGTGGTAGTGTCTGCTCTGCAGCGACGTGAGTGAATATGTTTTCGTACGTGGCCCCTTCTTGGGTCTCTTTCCATTCGGGCCACGACAGCGCCGAGTAGAGTTCTCTGTGCTCGGCAGTAGGTTCTCATAGTCATCCCCTCTGTACACAGGATCAGTGGTGTGTCCCTGTATGTGTCCGTCCAGGTCTCCCAGTTCACCCCATGCCCTGCTCTTCCCCCTTGGTGTCCATACCTTTGTCCTCTGTGTGTCTGCGTCTCTATTTCTTCCTTTGCAAATAGGTTCATCTATAGTATTTTTCTAATTCTATATATATGTGCTAATACTTGTTTTTCTGACTTCATTCACTCTGTATAATAGTCTCTGGGTCCCTCCACATCTCTGCAAGTGGCACAATTTCATTCCCTTTTTATGGCTGAGTAATATCCCACTGTATATATGTGCCACATTTTCTTTATCCATATTGGTTTGTGAGTATTTTCATGACCCTTTGAATGTGTTTTTTTGTCTCCCTCACTGAACGACAGGCTTCTGAGTGGATCTTACCGCATTATCTTCAGTATCTAGCACACAGTGACGAATAAATATTTAGTGAATTAGTGAACAAATGTATATCCTAGTGTATTATTTTCTAAAAGTAGTTAAGATTGCTTAATATTTCCATTGTATTGTCTTTTAAAAAATCGTAAAAGCAGAGAAACTTTTTATCTCTTGGTGCAACAGGAAAGAAAACAGTAGCAAGTAATATTTTGTTGAACATGTTCTTGCCCCAGGCATCATACTTAATACATTACATGCATTAGCTCCTCCCAATTGCTCAACAGTTCTCTGAGATAAGCATGATATTTATAGATGAGCAGGCTCAGAGAAGTGAGTTGACTTGCCGAAGATCACACACCTAGTGAGTGGTAGAATCCTTGTTCAGAGCAGGCAGTCGGACCCTGAGTCTGAACACTTGATGACCAGGCTGCATATTCCTGTTAATCTTACTTTTCCCACAGTGTACCCTTTCACACTCCAGCCAGTGTAACAAATGATTTCCCAAGCAGCCTGACTTTGTTGACCAAATCTCAAACATGTGTGAATCATAGTTGTCCCTCAGCCCTGAGCATTTTGCATCAGCCTCAGAACAAGAGGCAGAGTTACTTACCACCCTGCTTATTTAGTGGATGTGATGGAATTCCAGTTGAGCTATTTCAAATCCTGAAAGATGATGCTATTAAAGTGCTGCACTCAATATGCCAGCAAATTTGGAAAACTCAGCAGTGTTCACAGGACTGGAAAAGGTCAGTTTTCATTCCAATCCCAAAGAAAGGCAATCCCAAAGAATGCTCAAACTACCGCATAATTGCACTCATCTCACACGCTAGTAAAGTAATGCTCAAAATTCTCCAAGCCAGGCTTCAGCAATACGTGAACCGAGAACTTCCAGATGTTCAAGCTGGTTTTAGAAAAGGCCGAGGAACCAGAGATCAAATTGCCAATATCCACTGGATCATCGAAAAAGCAAGAGAGTTCCAGAAAAACATCTATTTCTGCTTTATTGACTATGCGAAAGCCTTTGACTGTGTGGATCACGATAAACTGTGGAAAATTCTGAAAGAGATGGGAATACCAGACCACCTGACCTGCCTCTTGAGAAACCTATATGCAGGTCAGGAAGCAACAGTTAGAACTGGACATGGAACAACAGACTGGTTTCAAATAGGAAAAGGAGTACGTCAAGGCTGTACATTGTCACCCTGCTTATTTACCTTATATGCAGAGTACATCATGAGAAACACTGGGCTGGAAGAAGCACAAGCTGGAATCAAGATTGCCGGGAGAAATATCAGTAACCTCAGATGTGCAGATGACACCACCCTTATGGCACAAAGTGAAGAGGAACTAAAAAGTCTCTTGATGAAAGTGAAAGAGGAGAGTGAAAAAGTTGGCTTAAAGCTTAACATTCAGAAAACTAAGATCATGGCATCTGGTCCCATCACCTCATGGGAAATAGATGGGGAAACAGTGGAAACATTGTCAGACTTCATTTTTGGGGGCTCCAAAATCACTGTGGATGGTGACTGCAGCAATGAAATTAAAAGATGCTTACTCCTTGGAAGGAAAGTTATGACCAACCTAGATAGCATATTAAAAAGCAGAGACATTATTTTGCCAGCAAAGGTCCATCTGGTCAAGGCTATGGTTTTTCCAGTGGTCATGTATGGATGTGAGAGTTGGACTGTGAAGAAACCTGAGCTCCGAAAAATTGATGCTTTTGAACTGTGGTGTTGGAGAAGACTCTCGAGAGTCCCTTGGACTGCAGGAGATCCAACCAGTCCATCCTAAAGGAGATCAGTCCTGGGTGTTCATTGGAAGGACTGATGTTGAAGCTGAAACTCCAGTACTTTGGCCACCTCATGTGAAGAGTTGACTCATTGGAAAAGACCCTGATGCTGGGAGGGATTGGGGGCAGGAGGAGAAGAGGGAGACAGAGGATGAGTTGGCTGGATGCGATCACTGACTCGATGGGCATGAGTTTGAGTAAACTCTGGGAGTTTGTGATGGACAGGGAGGCCTGGCGTGCTGCGATTCATGGGTTCGCAAAGAGCTGGACACGACTGAGCGACTGAACTGAACTGAACTGAACTGAACTACCCTTGCAGTTCACCAAGTGAAGGGTGTTTGAATACATTTTTTACAAGCCTCAGATTTTTTAATTGAAGGGAATAATTTTATTAGATTTTATTAACATTCAAGACAGCTGTTAGAGTTAGAACATTATCCACATGGGGGTTATTCATCCACACAGGAGTATCTGGGACTGAACAGTACAAAGGGTATGAGCCTAAGGATTAACCAATAATGCCCCATTTAGTTAGCAGTTAAAATATTAGAGCAACTTTTAAAAGTATCAGCTATGTTATTACTTTCATTTCTTCAGTCTCTCCTTTTCCCACATCAGTTCATTACAGGGCCTGGGAATTTTGAAGAACTTTTGCATCTGTAAGTGCTACCCAGTATTTTTTTCCCCCCTCTGCAAATGACTGATGCTTAAAAAACAGCAGGTGGTTTATCTTTAGATTGTTTTTTGTGTATAGAGATTTTTCTCTTTTAGGCATGTATATGTAGCTTTTTGCCCTGGCTGCTCTTGTTTTGTGAAATTAAATGCTTTTAAAAAAAGCATCTCTTCTTAAATGTGCTGTGGACTTATGGTTCTGCCACTTCCCAGGCCACATGAAGGATGGGCAGTGAAGGTGAGCTATTACATCTCTGTTGCTCATGTTCCCTTGGACGCTGGCCAAGTTGTAACCTGATTCCTCATTCGTCCTCTGGTTTTGTCCCCAAGAAACAATGATCATGCTTAGCACTGAAAGGCCTTTCAGGGGAAGTAAGGGCTCTCCGGCTTGGCATTTGACGATCAAGCAAGGAGTTCTAATCAGCAGATACTGTGCTGAAACAGAAGCGCTTCCAGTGCCCAAGTGTGTCCTCTGATTTCTGCAGGGTGCATGAGGGAGCTTCACTTACTATTGAGAGAACACGAAATGGATTTGGAGCTGTGGTGAGGTGCTTTTATTCTTAGGACAGTTCCAAGAACTGTGTGTAATTTGGTTTCACCTGCCTCCCCTAAATTTGTAAGATTAAAGCCACCCAGATATAGATAAAAATAACTTTGTGACGGCAGGAAGGACTATGCCCAAGGTGAAAAAATGACAAACAGGAAACCTCACAAATCTCTTTGAGGAGGTGGTGTGTTTAGGGCTTAGAGTCGCAAAAAACCTGGATGTGAATCTAGACTCTGCACTTACTAGCTGAGAGCCTTTGATCACGTTTCTTCCCCCATCTGAATTTCTCTTTCCTCAGGGCTTCCCAGGTGGCTCAGTAGTGAAGAATCTGCCTGCCAATGCAGGTGATGTGGGTTCGATCCCTGGTTTGGGAATGTCCCCTGAAAAGCAAATGGCAACCCACTCCAGTATTCTTACCTGGAAAAGTGCATGGACAGGGGAGCCTGGTGGGCTACAGTCCACGGGGTCACAAAGAGTCGGCCATGACTCAGCAACTGAGCACAAGCACACGTTCCTGTTTCACAGGTTGGGTTTGAGGGTTAAATAAGACAAGGCCTGTGATGTGCTCAGCACAGCCCGCTGGGGCCCAGCCTCTCACTGATCAGTTCTGTCAAAAGGCTGAGATTCTGCCTAGTTCTGTCTCTATTGCAGACGACTTCTGTGACCTAGGAAGGCTGGTTTACCCTGCTAAGCTCATTGTTATCAGGCAGCAGTATTACTAACTCTTAGAGGGGATGTCGAGAGCAAGTGAAATATGCTCTGTGTTCATAAAATATGAACAAGCACAAGGTCAGCCCTGCTTACATTTCCTCCAGGTCACTGACCACTAACTGAAGGAGGGTCCCTTGTTGTGGGCATCCCATAATACCGGCTAGCACATATAGATGCAAAACTTCTTTAAGTTTGTGAGGCCCCCCAGTCAGATTCAGGTCCATAAGGAAATCAGTAGCTACTTTGCAGGCCATAGCGGGAATGGAAAGCAGTGGTTAATGCCACTCTGTCATGGGTCAGCAGCTTTGTGTGTTGCCTCCTTGAATCCTCACAGCGATCCTACAAGGATGTGTGTGTATGTGTCCTCTTCCCTCCCATTTCACAGACACAGACGCACTGTGAGTACCCATTGTGGAAAAAGTGGGGGAGAGCCAGGTTTAAATTCCAGGTTGGCTACTTACTAGCCATGTGACCTTGGACAACCTATTTAGGCCCAGTTTCCTTACCTGTAATGGTGAGAGTAAAAATATCACCTTGTAGGACTGTTGAGAGGATTAAATATGATAATGTAGGCAAAGCCCCGCAGCATTGAGTAAGCCCCAGATAAATTGTTGGCCTCGGTATTGTTGAGATCTGGTGGGATGGGTTGATTGGTATTTTTTTTTTTTGGCTGCGTCAAGTCTTAGCTGCAGCATAAGGGGTCTTCATTATGTCATGGGGATCTTCCATTGGGGTGCACGGGTTCAGTAGTTGCAGTGAGTGGGCTTAGTCTCTCCACAGTCTGTGGGATCTTAGTTACCCAACCAGAGATGGAGCCCATGTCCCCTGCATTGCCAGGTGGATTCTTAAGCACTGGACCACCAGGGAAGTCACAGGCTTTGGTGGGATATGGTTTTGACCAAAATAAGGCTTTGGAAAATTATATTTTGTTCAAAGAAAATACATAATTCAAAGTCAACAGACTGGCCCTGCTTGTAAAGAAGGCTATTATAGAAATTTGAGAATTTAGGGGAAGGAGAAGAGTAGAGATAAAAGATTAAAAGAAAATTGTCTGGGCATCCATTGGATTTATCTATTGTCTAGGCGACAGTTGGATTTATTTATTCTTTTAGAGACAGTTCACTGATTAAATGTATAAGCATGCTGTTAGCCATTGTCTGTCTCAGAATGGGGAAAAAACAAGGGGAAATTATGACTGAGCATAAAAATCTGATGAATAGCAAAAAAAAAAAAAAAGGCTAATAAAGGGAATTGATAGGAACCCTATTGTCCTTTAGTTTGGTAGGATAAGAGTTGGCACAAGACTTGGTACTGGGACCCTTTGGTGGCACCAAGGCAGTGCTGCTTCAATGTAACAAAGATTGTGTCGTAATGAGGCCTAAGATAGAAGGAATAAGGAGTACAGAGCATCCCATCAATGGAGGTTTCTAAGCAAGATGATCAGTTGTCAGAAATGTCATAGGTGGATGTGGCACTGGATGGGAGGGTAGCCTGATGTTTAAAAAAATCATTGGACTTCCCTGATGTCTCAGCAGGTAAAGAATCCACCTGCAGTGTTGGAGACACAGGAGATGCAGGTTTGATCCCTGGGTCTGGAAAATCCCCTAGAGGAGGAAATGGCAACCCACTCCAGTATTCTTGCCTGAAAAATCCTGTGGACAGAGGACCCTGGTGGGCTACAGTCCATGGGGTCTCCAAGAGTTGGACACGACTAAGTAAAAAAATTACTGCTAATTATATCTGACAGATACATATGAACAAGGCATATTTTGCACAAAGTCTAAGGAAAACTGAAATTATATACAAGTCACATTTAAAAAAAATTAAAAAAGAAAATACACTTATTGAGTCACATTGGAGTGTGGGAGACCAATGACTAAAGGCCTTTAGCCACTAAAAGGTTGATTTCAAGTCAAGGATCATTTGCAAATGGGCAATATGGAAAAGGCTCTGTCATCTTTCATTGTGATACTTGATCCAAGGACAACTCCCTAAACTGGATGGGCCACTTTCATGTCTTTGGTGAGAGTTTCTTATCTGGACTAAATAATATAGTGTCCTTTGCAAGTTTTTAGATTTTTATTATTTGGGGATATATTCTTTTCCTTTACAAATCTGAGATTAAATATTCCCCTGAAGAAGAGAGGAAGATTTATAATGTGAAGCAGAGACATCTTGAATTATTGAATCAATTTAATGTTCTGCAGTTACACCTAAGAATTTTGAGTTACTTATCAAAATAAAAATGAATCTTACTCAAGAGTTTAGTAGCCCCTGTGGGAAAATGATACTGAAGTCATACAGTCTGTTTGGATATTCCTACTTGAAAAGCATTGTATTTAAAATAATTTGTAGATGTGATTAAATATTGATTTGTGTATTAAGAATCTTGTCATTTAGTTTGGATGCAGGGCTGAAATATCTGATTTCTATATATATCAGGCTTTTTGAGCAGGATCGATAGGGAAAGGAAGAAAAACTCTTGCTGTGTACCCAACATCATACTAGGTGCATGCAGTCTCATGAAAACCCTACAGCCCTCTGATGTTCTAGGATCCTGAATCCTGGACTCTTAATCCTGGTTGTTGTTGTTGTTTAGTCACTAAGTTGTGTCTGACTCTGCATCCCAATGGACTGCAGCTCACCAGGTTTCCCTGTCCTTCGCTATCTCCCGGAGTTTACTCAAACTCATGTCCCCTGAAGCAGTGATGCCATCCAACCATCTCATCCTCTGTCGAACCCTTCTCTTACTGCCCTCAACCTTTCCCAGCATCAGGCTCTTTTCCAGTTCTTCACAGCAGGTGGCCAAAGGATTGCACTGAAGCTGAAGCATCAGTGTCAGTCCTTCTAGTGAATATTCAGAGTTAATCTTGATTGTCTTGGATGAAATCAAGATGATCATTGGACGGCAGATAGGAGGGTAAAATGAGCCAACGCAAATAAAACACTCAGCACAGTGCCTGGCACACAGTATGTACCAGGACATTTTAACTCTTAACTGTAGTCTGCTGTTATCCCAGTTTAATAAATGAGAAATGCCAAATATAAAAGCCTCAGAATAAAAGATACTTTATTGTGGAAAAGATCTTTTCCTGGAGAAGCATTGAGCAGTGTTTCTCTTACCGAATGTGGATTCCTCCCTTTTTGTCTCTCCCTCCCTCCCCTTCCCCTTTCTCATTCCTTCCTTCCTTTTCTGCTGTTGAAGTGGGATAGAGGCAGATTACCTGGAGCCTTCTAACCATGGTAAAGAAGGTGAATTTTATTATAAAAGCAGTGGAACATTGAAGTAGGGGAAGCAACATTTTCTTATTCTGCCTTTTATTGGTACTGTTATGATTCTACATAAAGTAAATAAAAAGATTCTGGGAAAGTTTTATGTAAACCAACTTAAATAAGTTGAGAACCAAAAGAGAAGGGAGGTTTTTAAAGTAAACTTGCTGCATATGTTCTTCTCAGGAGGTGAGTGGTTTTATAATGTACATTCAGCACCTGGGATGACCTTGCTTTCTAGCTCCTCGTGGCTAATCCGGATGCTTTAGGTCCCATTTTCAGTCCCCCATCTCTACTATCAGCTCTTTCCACAACATTCCCTCCCTTTTATCTTTCATACTTCTATTCCTTCCTTGTTTTTGTTTTTTTTTTTCATTTCCTATGGCAACTCGTATTATCCTGACCTTTTACCACACTTTCTAGGATGCTAACCACTGGGCCAATCGCACTATAATTCCAAACTAACACTCATCAGCCTGGAGTTCAGAACTAATCAGTTGATCAGCCTTATGATTCATAAATATTGAGCATGTATTTTGTGCCAAATTCTGCACTAGACAGTGAAGATTCAAATGTAAATAACTGTTGTTCCCTATCTCTGAACACCTTCTCATCTAATGTGGTAGCCTTGTAAACCGATGATTAATTGGTTGGATGATAGATTCATTCATTCAGTAGACATTTACTGCAGGCCTTCTGTGTACTGGGCATTGTTCTTCTAGGGGGTCACAACTTGTACAAGACAGACAAGGCTCCCAGCCTTATGGAATTTGCATTCAAGTGAGATTAAATGATCACGAAAGAGATTTAGATGAGTAACTATTTACTGAGTATTTACCAGAAGCTGGGTACTCTGGTAACCAGATCAAACATTGTGATTTTGACTAATTCTCACAAGCCTATGTTACTACCTCATCCCCCTTCAAAGATGAGACAGTTGATGCTTAGAGAATCTAAGTAAAATGCCCAAAGTTTCACAGTTAAATCGGACTCAGTCCTAAATCCGAGTGTTGTTGCATAATTACAGGGCTATTTGTGGGATGTTGTACGTCCTTTTGTCTCTTCCAGGAAAGAGCAGAGCTGAGGTGGGAGGAAGGGTGTGTGTGAGCAGGTGGTGGTGGGGGGTGTGGAAACACGGGAAGTGTAATACTCGCATTCCTGCTGCATCCAGTCCACCTCCTCCCCCTTCAGGAAGGCGGATGCTTAACCGCACAGGCACTGACGTTCCCGCCCCCACGCCTGGTGTTAGTCCCCACTCTGCTTGACAGTCCCCTCGCTCTGTATGTGACATTCACAGCCAGGCTTGGGTCTTGTTCAAACCATTCATCTTCCAGCAGCTTCTCTAGGTCTTCCCTTCATGCAGGATCAGTCTCTACTTCCCTTCTTCCATTGAACTTTTTTTTTTTTTCAAACATGGTAATGCTTCTCAGAGGCTGTCTTATTTTTTAGTTATTTTGCATTCCTCGTAATTCCTCCCAAGAAATTGATGACCCTTGAACAGAAAAATCATGCCTTACCTGCATCTCATTCCTCACAGCATCAGTGCAGTCTTTTATATACAATAGGTGCTCATACTGTTCCTGGTACTTATTCCAAAGCCATGATGCACAAGAAAGCTTTCTTTTCAGTGGCGGGAGGAGAGGTCTTCCAGTGCTTAATCTGGTTATCGCAGTACCTAGCTTCTGGTTAAACACTAAGTATACAAATAGTTATTCTTCATCCAATTATGACCAATCTTTTATTATTGTGATAATTAGGTGAGCAGCTCTTTTGTTAAGAGCACCCTCCAGATGTGTCTTTTAGAACTGCTTTGGAACTTTGTAATTTTTTTTTAGCTGGTGGGATCTTAGTTCCCTGACCAGGGATCAAACCCAGGCCTCTGTCAATGGAAGTGCAGAATCCTAATCACTGGACCACTAGGGAATTCCCTAAGGACTTTGTAATTTTCGTGAGGTCTGATATTCCTCTCTTCTGCTCTGCTTGGACCTTCCCTTCACTCTGTCACACTCACAGCCAGGCTTGGGTCTTACCCAGACTGCAGCTTCTGCAGTCCTCCTTCATGCCAGCCTCCTCAGGACCTCCTGGATTTAATCAGAGCTTCTAAAGGAAGCATCTGTTTGATAATAAAATAAATATACTGTCTGGATCTAGCCATCTTTAGTAACTTTATCTGCCTCCTCTTCAGGCAAGCTTTTCATTTTCTGTAATAATCAGCTTTCTCAAACGCTCTGAGAATGGGGGAATTTGTGAAGTGTTTTGAATTTGAAAAATGCGACTCTGGGTCTCCTCGGTGGGGACCCGGCTGGCCAGCATGGCCCTGGAATGAGGGGGATGAGAGTGGGAGGGCTCCCATGTCTGTACATTGGCAAATAGAGAAAGATGGCTTGGAAACAGGGGGGAAAATGCTCAGAGGGGAAGGAAATAATAAAATCAAGCTGCTTTATGGCTTATCAGTCCAAAAAGCTTTTCAGTTAAGCTCTATCTATAAAGGTGGGTCCAAGTAATGTTTGTTTTGCATTTCAGGCATTATTGTGTGATAAGTGGTGTAAATTTAGCCCCTTTAAGCCTGATCTCTTGGGAGTTGGATTTTAAGAGACTTAATTTGAAAGGACTCTATCGATTGGGTTTTGATGTGGTCCCTCCTTACTAAAGAGACTACTAAATAATGGCTGGGCCTCCCTGGTAGGCCTTTTTTGTTTTTAATTCATTTTATGGGTCTCTCTATTTGCCCTTGTTCTCCACCTTCTATTTCTAACTGTTCTACTTAAAAAGACTGAAGTGATGTGAAAGAGGGGGTAAAAGGGAAAGAAAATCAACTGTCACATTGTAAGCTTAATTGATTCAATAAATAACGTCTTTCAATTCCCAAGGCAAACCCCAAAGTCTTCACTTATGTCAGCTAGCTCTCGGCTCAGTAAATGGTGGCGTTCTTAATTTAGACAGATGGGAAGAGTTCACCGGTGCTCACTTCTAAGGAAGGAGTCTGCTTTTCTGGTTTTAAAGACATACCGATTAGACTTTGGGGCCCACTCTATAAAAAGAAGCTTGCAACAGAATTAACATGGCTGTTTTTATTCATCCTGAAAAGAGAAGGAAGGCATTTAATTATTGTTCAGGGGTTTGTTGAACCAAAGAGGGAAAAAAACAACGAGACAAGGGGAATGAAATCTACTAGTCCATATGTTCCACACAGGCAGGGACTTAGATTTGTTCACCATTTACTCTCCAGAGTACATGGGCAGGTGCCCAGTAAATATTTGTGAACTGGTTCTGTTGTTGAATGAGTGAGAGCAGAATTAGTTTAAATGTCATTCCACTTGTTGTTTCATCCCCAACCCCTCCTTTCCCCTCTAATTAAAAAGGTAAATAGCTCTAAGAGTATGTGCTGTATCTTCAGAAATGGTTAAGGACAATTGTTTCATCAGTGTCTGGAGGTGGTATCCAGCTGCTTTTTTTTTTTTTTTTTCTTTAACAAACTCTCATACTTGAATGAGTCGTGCTTCAGAACCACAGGAGGACTGTCTGCAGACTCCATGCTCCAGCCTTGGAAGTTCAGATTGTAGGGATCTGGGTAGGGCTGGGAATCTGTATTTGCTTTTGTGGGTTCCCCTAGTAATTCTGGTTTAATCACTGTTTAGTCAGCCTCCGGGTGCCCTGAACTCTCTGGTCTAAGTGATGCCTGGTAACAGTGAGGAGCCTGAGGTACCCAGCAGAATGCTCAGCAGGGCTCCTGGCCCAATAGTCTGATGTTTCAGTTTGCCCCATACTCCATACTTCTCGGCATCAACAAGATCCTTTAGTTAATATTTCTTGCTTCCAAGATAGTGACTATATTTGTGGTTCTGGAGAAGACTCCTGAGAGTCCCTTGGACAGCAAGGAGATCAAACCAGTCAATCTTAAGGGAAATCAACCCTGGATACTCATTGGAAGGACTGATGCTGAAGCTGAAACTCCACTATTTTGGTCATCTGATGCAAACAGCTGAGTCATTGGAGAAGTCCCTGATGCTGGGAAAGATTGAGGGCAGAAGGAGGAGAGGGTATCAGAGGATGAGATGGCTGGATGGCATCACTGATGCAATGAACATGAACTTGGACAAACTCTGGGAGATGGTGAGGAACAGGGAGGCCTGGCATGCTGCAGTCCATGGGATTGCAAAGAGTCGAACATGACTGGGTGACTGAACAAAGCAACAGCAGCTAGAAATCTGAAGGACCTTTGGAAACCTCAAGGAACCTCAAGGAAATGTTAACTTTTGTTTAGTGTACTTTCGGTTTTGATGTTTAGTCACTAAGTTGTGTCCTATTCCTTTGCAACCCCGTGGACTGTAGCCCACCAGGTTCCTCTGTTCATGGGAGTTCCCAAACAAGAATACTGGAGTGGGTTGCCATTTCCTTCTGCAGGGGATCTTCTCAACCCAAGGATCGAACTCATGTCTTCTTGATTGCAGGCGGATTCTTTACCATTGAGCCACCAGGGAAGCCCTCAGTGTACTTTAGTACTCAGTGTATTGTGTTGTCTTCTCTAGAGGTGCGTTCCCCTCCTGTGGCTCCGAACAAACCCCAAGTAGGAAGTCCCTGTCTGTCTCCTGTAGGTCCTCTCAGTGTTTCCCAGCCCTGCTTGACTGTGGGAAGCACCAGTTAAAGATCCAGCACTCTGGGGTCTATGAGAGTCCTCTGAAATCAAAGCCTTACTGCGTGGGGCCTGAGGCCTGCAGTTTAAGTTAGTGGTGCTCGTTGTTATCCTCCGTCCTGTCCCTGAGTGCAGTCTGTCCCATTTCTGATAACCCAGCTTTGAATTCCTTAACATTCCAGTTCATAATTACATCACAACCCTGCCTTTCCATCTGAAGGTTTAGCCTCTGATCTACAGAACTTGTCCTTCAAGAAGGAAAGAGGGAGTATCTGCTCTCTTCTTTCCTTCAGGGTAGAACTTGACCAGCTGAGGTGGATGGGCCGGCAACTTGATGTGTTCAGCCTTGGTGTGAGCCTTGTGATGTTAAGGGGTGCCCCTGAAACCAGAATTCAGCATCTGTGTTCTTCCTCTGGCTTTATTATTTAATAGCTGTATAATATGGGGGAAATGACTAAACCCTCCTTGAATTTCTGTTTTCTTCATCAGTAAAATGAAGGTTAAACAAGGTTGGGCTCTCGGACACAGGCTCAGATGGAGATTTTTGTGCAGAGGGTAGTTGGAATGGGCTCTTGGGAACAACTCTTTCGAGGGAGTGAGGGAAGCGGGCAGAAGGTAACCGTGAACTGCAGTGCAGTCGTGATGAAGGTCTCAGCTGATCCCATGGGGAGCTGTGGCAATGGGATACCCTTCCGAGTTGTCCCAAATTTACACGGGGGGCTGGGTCTTCCTTCCTTATATCGGCCAGCCATCCGATGTGGGCCACTCCTGGAGAGGGGCATGACCTTAGGTACCGCAGCTCCCTTTGGCTGAGGGTAGTTGGGTGCTGGCAGCAGCCTGTGGTGCTGGCAGAAGGGGGAGGATCTCCGTAGTCCACCTTGTACCCACCACCGGATAACGGCGCACCAGATAACGCCCATGCAGACCTTGGCAGCGAGTCTAGCACTTGTGTAAGTATTGAGTAAACACAGGCATAGCTCCTTTTATCACACCTCACAGACACTGCACATTTTACAGACTGAAGGTTTGTGGCCACCCTCCATCAAGCAAGTCTTTTTTTTTTTTTGGCTGTGCTGGGTCTTTGTTGTGGCATGCAGGCTCCTCTGGTTGTGGCTTGTGGGATCCTAGTTCTCTGACCAGGGATCAAACCCATGTCCCCTGCATTGGAAGGCAAATTCTTAATCACTGGACCACCAGGGAAGTCCCCAGGCAAGTCTTTTGGCATCATTTTTCCGACAGCATCTGCTCACTCCATGTCTCTGTGTCACATTGCAGTAGTTTCTGACCTGTTCATTGTCATTGTACCTGTTACGGCGATCGGTGATCTCTGATGTCACTGGTGTAGTGTTAACTCTCACCATGATTATTCCAGCTCTGGCAGTGCCACTTAGTAGCTGGATCACTTTTCAGTAAGTCGCTTAAATTGCTTTCTTATGTTTAAAATGGAAGATTCACAGCTCTGCTCTGCCTGTTTCCCCAAGTAGTTCCAAGCACATGTGGAGATAATGTAAAAGAAATTGCTGAATGGAATATTATAAAAATGTGAGATATGACTACAAGCCTACTTTTCTGAAATGAATACATGGCCATTGCTTGGATTCCTTGAAGGGAAAGGTTGTGATAAATGTAAAAGTGCTTGTCCGTGAAATGTGGCATTTTGATGTTTCTTTCTTCTCTCCCTAGGGAATTAGAATAATGGAGATGCTGCTAAAGGAACAGTGTGGTGCCCCCTTAGCCGAATAAAGAATCACCAGTGAGTACCAAAAGCAAAATCAGAATTATTTACTCAAGCCATGTCTTCATGCTTATAAGCCTAAGTATTATGCTTCAGCCTCCCTGGGCTATTCTTGCTGTATGTTTCCCAGTTATACTCACAGGAGGCTTCTTGCAAGTGTTTTGTTATCTGTTCTACATACCTTTATTTGCTTGGTTCTTTGATTTTCAGAGCAGTTTTGTACTACGTGCTGGGTTGCAACTGCTCTTAGATTGTTTAAACTGCTCAATACAATCCGCCATGATTGCCACCCTCAAGATATATAGCATAGGTTGTAGAGACTGCAGTTCAGAATTAACTGAAGCATAATTTTATTGTCCCAAGAACAGTGAAAGCAGGGGTTTAAAGCTGTATTTGGAGCAGGAAAAAAAATAAGAAAGGGGCATGTTGATTGACCAGTGAAATACAGATATTTCATCAGTTATGTGTACTCCAGCCGATTGGGGGTGGCTGTCTGAAATGCTATTGAGGAGGATCCCAAGGCCCGGAGAAGAACTCTCGGGCTCTGGATAAGAGTGTTGTGATTGATTAGCAATGTCTACCATGGGCAGAGGATGGAAGAGAGAGTACTTGTGCTGGAGCACATGCCACTTTTGGGGCAAGTGATGTAGGGTTAACAGATAAGCAGGGGGATTTCAGAAGTACTTCCTTTTCATTTCTTTAAGTTTTTATTATCTACACAAGGAGAATGGCATGCTTGCTGGGAAGGGCAGAACAAAGTTATCTGAGAGACTGAAAGCCTAGTATAAGTTAGTGGATTTGCATATTACACGGTTTATTTGACTTCGATTTTTAACATCTGAGAGAAGGTAGAACCTTTGAGTAGAGCAAACATTGTCATGGGTAATTCAGAATTACCCCAAAGTTCCTTATGTTGGCTTTAACCTAGAGTATACATGGTCTTGTGTAAACGACCTGGTCTCTAATTTTGATATCCAATAAAATTTGAGAACAGTTAACCAAAGAAGAAGCAAAAGGAACATTTGTATACAAGAACCTCAGCATTCAAAGCATGCTGGCCAGGCCTGTGCATGAGGATTGGAGAATTATAAAGGGTTTCTGCTTGTTTGCAAGTTTGACTCCATTCTGATGAATATTAAACCTCTGTATACTTAACACACACTGATATATACTTACCACACATCTGTTTATTCCTGGAACAGATAAGCAAGATAATTTCATCTAGTGAAAGCCTGGCACATGGCAGGTGCTCAAACAATGTTGGCATGGAATCGACATGTGTGCTCCCACATCTGCTCTGTTCTTGGGAAAGTTGTGGAGAATAACTTGGCCACATCCCCCTGTTTTTCCAGACTGGCCTCTCTGTGAGGCTTTCAAAGCACCTCTGGTGCTTGTGCACTTGGGCACAGAGCCCATCTTACCCTGCAGGGTGGAATCTAAAGTCAGGTTAATTAGAGAATGAGGAACTCAACTTACAACTATATATTGGTTTTCAGACTTTACATCAGTGATTTGGAAACTTCAGTGAGTGTCAGAATCACGTGGAGAATTTGGTAAACACAGAGTGGTGAGTCCCACTCTGAGTTCCTGATTCAGGAGGTCTGGGCGGAGCCTGGGGCTTTGTGCTTCTGACCAGAGTCCAGGGGATGCTAGTGAGGCTGGTCCAGGGACCACACTTTAAGAACAATTGCTTTAAATAAGTTCCCATCTTGGAGTTGTAGACAGATGACATGCAAGGACCCTGCAAAAGCTGATAGCTGGCGTTTTGAAATTATTGTGTACATCTTCCATCAACTTTAATCAGAGGAGGAATAATTTTCTGTGTGTGGCTTTTCCCTGATTTTAGCATCTCAGCCTCTTCTTATTTGCCACTTTTATCTTTTCTTCCCCCTCCTTGAAGGTTGACAGGCTTCACAGTGGAACAAAGATGACTGAAAAGGGTTGAGACTCAACAACACCTCATGTTTGAAATCGTCAGCTTGTGGTTTTGATTTAAGGTTATAGTGAAAAAGAGGAAATTTAATAAGCATTACCTCCCATCTTAAATGACTCATGTTCTTGTTTTTTGGTTTTGGTTTTACTGTGGTGGAAAGCTAAGTCATGAACTCGAGGTTTTTTGTTCTTTCTAAAAAGCAACCAGTTCTCCTCCCTGAAGTGAAGAAGTTGAGGTCTGGATGCTATGAGGAGTTGAGTGCAGGAGAGCTGCAAAATGTCTTTAATGCAATAGAGTTCCTGAAGTATTTACATAGCTCAGACTGCCATCATTTATGACCAGTTCTCTCAGGAGCAAATATGAATTAAGGACTGTATATTCTTACCACAGGGGTCTACAGTCACTACAAATTAGGGGCTATGGCCAAGGCTTTACGCTTTTTTTTCAAAATTGGCTTCATTGCTCAGTTAAATTGCCTTCATCAGCACAATTAAATTGACTAACTTCAGTGTATGACTCAGTCAGTCAGTTCAGTCGCTCAGTTGTTTCTGACTCTTTGCGACCCCATGAATCACAGCACGCCAGGCCTCCCTGTCTATCACCAACTCCCGGAGTTTACTCAAACTCATGCCCATTGAGTTGGTGATGCCATCCAGCCATCTCATCCTCTGTCGTCCCCTTCTCCTCCTGTCCCCAATCCCTCCCAGCATCAGGGTCTTTTCCAATGAGTCAACTCTTCGCATGAGGTGGCCAAAGTACTGGAGTTTCAGCTTCAGCATCAGTCCTTCCAATGAACACCCAGGACTGATCTCCTTTAGGATGGACTGGTTGGATCTCCTTGCAGTCCAAGGGACTCTCAAGAGTCTTCTCCAACACCACAGTTCAAAAGCATCAATTTTTCGGTGCTCAGCTTTCTTCACAGTCCAACTCTCACATCCATACATGACCACTGGAAAAACTATAACCTTGACCAGACGGACCTTTGTTGGCAAAGTAATGTCTCTGCTTTTATATGCTATCTAGGTTGGTCATAACTTTCCTTCCAAGGAGTAAGCGTCTTTTAATTTCATGGCTGCAATCACCATCTGCAGTGATTTTGGAGCCCCCCAAAATAAAGTCTGACACTGTTTCCACTGTCTCCCCATCTATTTCCCATGAGGTGATGGGACCAGATGCCATGATCTTAGTTTTCTGAATGTTAAGCTTTAAGCCAACTTTTCCACTCTCCTCTTTCACTTTCACGACTCGGTAAGTTTTGACAAATGTATACAGCTATGTAAGCATCGTGATATGGAACACGATATGGAACATTGTGAGGCATTGCTGTTCCTGTGGTGCTGTTGCTGCAATGCTGTTGCCAGCTTATTGCTCCCACCTTTTAGCTCATTTTTTGGACTGTTTTTGCAAAATTTTGGCAAGTTTGAAATATACCTGTCTTAATGGAACTTTTTATTTTCTAAAAATTACGTTTACCAGAGTGGGAGAATGTAGGTAGGGAAACTTCCTTTTATGTGCAATAAAATGCTTCATTAAAAGAAAGGGCTGAGGGGGAGGTGAGGAGTGGGGATTAGCTCCATAGCTAAAGAGCAGAAGTCAGCCAACTGTAATCCAGAGGCTAAATCTAACCTGTGGCTTCTTTTGTAAATAAAGTTTTATTGAAACACAGCTATGTTCCTGGTCATGTTCCAGCTACAGCAGAAGCATAGAGCTGTGACATATCTTTTACCATCTGGCCCTTTAAGAAAAGTTGTCTCTCCCAGGGATGAGAGTTTGATGGCTTCTAAATTAGCATGGGGTGGCCTCCTGGTGGTGGTATGGTCTTTGTTTGGTTTTAAATGTATCATTTGATCACATCTTGCCTTTAGTCCAAAGTTAATAATAGCATGAGAGTTAACTCTGACCACCAGTTGGAGGGTGTTATTTTAAGGCATGAAAAAGCATTAAAATGATCACAATGATGACGCTAAGACACCAGCAATCGTGGTCATTAAAATTGCTTCATAAGGTTCTAGTGCACACGCATGGTGGGGTAGAAATATAGGCGTTTTGTTTAGCAGGTGCAGTAGCACTCTGATGTGGCGATAGTGTAGGTACCATGTACAGTGTACTCAGATTTTGAGCTTTGGAATGTTGCAGTTCTTAACAGTGTTTTAAAAAAGCATTCCATGAGGTCTGTACAAATGTGTCCAAGGAGATGTTGCTTAATACTTTTATATTCTACTACACATTTCAAATGTGCATAATTTAAAATCACACATAGAACCTGACCACATTGTGTAGGCTACCACCTCTCACTAACAATGCTTCCATATCTCAGTGGCATGTGTATTCTAGTTGGTGTTGATAGTTAGAAAGCTTAGAAGGTGATTTTGTCCTGAGCTTAGGTGCATAAATCTCACTAACCAGTCTGCTTGTGGTGTGCTGCTGACACATCCGTCTGATAGATTTTTGATTTCCTGTCATTTTTGCAGAAAACAAATAGCCCTGACATCTGTTTGTTCTTGCTGCTGGCAGTTGGGAGGCCGGGCCTGGTGAGGTTTGATAACATAGTCACCTTCTTTCACATGGGAATGATTAAGACCTCAGTTTTCGCTATATCTTAACTTCCCTTTGAACCAGCTCCTCTGGGTAGCTGGACTTAATAAAATGAGGTGCTTGCTTTGTTCGAAGATGATTAGGAGGCAGAAATGCAATTTCTCTAAGAATTATCCATAGTGATAGAATTCAAGTGGCTCTTAAGAGTTGCTTCAGAAAAAGCGGGCAAATAAGCGCTGACCGTGAGACATGTTCGTTAGGTGGTAAAGCCTGTTTGCTTTCTCTTGCAGGGAAGTCGTGCTGTGTCTACTGCTTGAGCATATTTCCTCGGACACAACACATCCAGAGACACGGATTTAGAGATACAGGTTTAAGGATGTGGTGTTGGCAGCTTAGAGAAGAGGAGACCTTCCTGCTGGCACTTGACGTGATCCATGCCCCTGGGAGTCGGTCCCACAGAGAGACTCTTGTGGGGCTGACACCTTCTGGCTGATTCTTAATGGCACAAGCTCTGCAATTTTACAAATAAAGAAAAGATCCCAGAGAAGGTGAT
This sequence comes from Cervus canadensis, assembly GCF_019320065.1. Classification (NCBI taxonomy): domain Eukaryota; kingdom Metazoa; phylum Chordata; class Mammalia; order Artiodactyla; family Cervidae; genus Cervus; species Cervus canadensis. The sequence goes on from NC_057389.1 coordinate 51,961,911, forward strand.
GTCCATAGAAAAAATCCTGGAGAAGCTGATGTCCATCCTTCATCAGGACATCCTGCTGATTGCCTGGTGATGGTGTCAGGGCAGCTAAGGATGGGCCAGAGGCCTGGAAAGTACTGAGTGTTTCTAACTTGTTCTCTGCATCATGGCTCATAGAACTCACAAGAGGATGCTGGGGCAAATAAAGGAGTTAAACCTGATACGTGATTCTTGGGTGGCCCGAAACAGGCAGAAATACACCAGGACTATGTTGAAGTTAAGCCATATTCATAGAAATGTTGAAGAGTCTCAGAAGTCAGGAGCGCTTGACTTTTTCTACCCAACAATACAACGTACCTGCCACCAGCATAGCTTTTATAATGCGAACTGATTGGTCCTTAACACAACCTGGAGCGGGCAGGGGGGCTGTGGGCTATCATCTTGGCTCCTTCTAACTCATTCTGGGATGTGGAGCAGATCACGTGACCTCTTCTTTTCTTTTTTTTTTACTGGGCAAATGGGGATAATCGGGCACAGATCTTTCTACTTGTGATGATTTTACCAGGGTGTTTGGTGTAAAAAGCTCAAGTCTGGGAGCCAAACTGACAGAAGCAAGTTTGAATATACGCGCAGCTCCCAGCAGCTCCATGATCATGTACGTAGTTTAAAGTCTTTCTGATACTCATTTTTAAAATTATAAAATGGGGTTATAGAGTTAACCTTACGAGGTTGTTGGAACAATTGGACAACATGTGATTAAGTGCCTAGCATGCTTTTTGGTACACAGAAGTAAATAGAAGCCATTATTATTATGTGAAACAGTTTTGGAAATGTGCTTTTCCAGTGTAATGTAATGTAGTATTACTGTTTGAAAATTAGATGATGGTAGTTTGCGTTTCCTATGATGGGAAGCCAAAATGTAAGTACGCACTGTCTACACGAAAGCTTGAAGAGAGGCAATAATTTGCAATTCCTTTTAAGATAAAAATTGGGCCATTACTGGAAAGTCTTGGGGAAATCTTTTTTTTTAATGTTTAAAAATTTTCCATTTAGTGCACTGGTGAATTTCAGAGGAATTGTATCTTTCTTCCTTCTTCTTTTTTTTTTTTTTAAATACAAGCCAGCCACTGCGGGCTCCTCTTATGGTATTTGAGCTGTTTGTGCTGCCTGAGTTTTGTGTCTCAGGATAATTTCCCTTCATTTCCTTAGTGTTTCATTCTTTGGTTGGGTTCAGAGGGAAAATGAATAATGGAAATCGGAACATGCTTTGACCTCCTTTTCCAGTTTGTAAACGTAGGATTTTGGAATAATGGCACATTTCCAAAAGTAAAAGCTAATGTGAGTTATCATGGAGGTGAGAGGTGGGAAACCAGTATTTGGAAGTTGATGTTAGAATAATCATTACTTTGGGAGTTCCCTAGTGGTCTGGTGGTTAGGATTCCACACTTTCACTGCCATGGCTTGGGTTCAGTCCCTGGTCAGGGAACTGAGGTCCTGCAAGCTGCAGGGTTTGACTAGAAAAAAAAGAGAGAGTAAATGTAACACTTCACATTCAGCAACTTGCATTCCCTGAAGGCAGGAGTTCTCAGCTGTTTCTGTCCATTAGTACCACGTGGGAGCTTTCTGCAATCCTATCGCCCGGGTTTCATCCCAGCCCAATAAGTCAGAGTCTCCAGGGGTGGATCCCAAACATCAGCTTTTTTTTTTTTTTTTTTTATAAAGCTCCCTAGGTGATTCCAGTGAACAGCTAAGGACACAAACTCTACAGTGATTTCTAGGTGATTTGCAGGTGTTATCTGATTCCTTTTTTAACACCTCCAAGGTAGCAAAGCGTCTTTGTAGCAGGAATTAGTGTTAGAGTAAACACAGAGAGACTGACTTTAGGCCTTAATTCCTCAAAGCTGGGGCGGCCGATGCAAATACCTGCAGGGTCTGGCAAGTGATCTGGTGCGTGAAGCAGGCTGGTGGACCCTAGGGAGACCCCAGGAATATGTGGCTGGCCAAAGGTGGGCAGCTGACACCCAGTTCAGCACACTGCTGCCAAGTGGCTGGTTTTTCTAGTTCTTCCAATTTCCAATTTTCTGGGAAAGGATAGAATTTAAAAAAAAAAAAACTCCCAATTTTTATGTGTTGGCAACGAATTCAGGATTGTTTAAAACATTGTGCCGGCCAAACAAAACATGTTTGCCGGTAGTTTCCAGCCTTTGCTTCAAGAGTGTTAAGGACCAGCTTAAACATCTCAGCCAATTTTTGAGAGATTTGCATTTCCTGATTCTGGATGTTAAGCTGCTCTCTGCCTGTCCTCCAAGACTGCTTTCACGTGTATTTTTCTCCCCTTTCCCGAGCCGTCCTCTGAACTCGCATCAGACACTTTTCTTCACTATTTTTTTTCCCCGTGGGCATCCATTACTTCAAGCTTACATATATGGCTTAGAAATCTTCTGTTCCTTTTAAAATTAATTAGGGCTTGTTAAATTTTTTTTTTTTAATTACATGTCAGAACGCTTTCCCTGTGATACCACATTTAGAAGTCCACGTCTAACTTGACTGTCTATAAAATGTCAAAACCAGGAGTGTAGCCTTGTGGGCACATTAGCAACATGAGTGGGCAGGGTTAACTCCCAGACCTGGCCAGTCTGCTCCTGGCCTGGTTGCTGAACCTACACGTGAAGGTGAGGCCGTATCAGAGTGATTCTCAGGCTTCTGCTTGTACCAGAAATCCTTGAGGAGGTGGGCTCTACTGCAGGTTCCCAGGGTCTGCCCCAGTGATTCATGAAATTTCAGTTGGGACTCAGGGATCTGCATTTTAAAACAAGTTCACCAGGAGATTTGGTTGTGCTGTTCCACAGACCAGATTTTGAGAAACGGTGATCCAGGGAAGGTGTTTGTGGCTTGTGTGTCTATCGTGTAAGAAGGCTTTATAGTCGATTGGGCCCACTGATGAATACAGGTGAGCACTCAGGACACAGTATCAAGCTCTCACGCACAGAGAGGCTGACTTAGGCCACCCCTACATGATTGAGGTGCTTTCGCTATGAATGAGCTTTTGTGGTTTCAGTCATGTGGATACAAAAGGTGCTATATTCTTTTGATATAAATTGCTTTGTGTGTTTTATAAGCAGTATTGTGTAGTGATATCTCATTTATCAGACATCATGGGTACATGGCATAGCCGACTCAAGGTTGTTCTTTGTTTTTTATGGACTGTGATTGCTTTACAATGTTGCGTTAGTTTCTGCGGGACGGCGTTGTGAGTCGGCCATATGTATGTGTATATCCCCTCCCTCGGAGCCTCCCTCCCATTCCACCCCTCTAGGTCATCACAGAGCACTCAGCCGAGCTCCTTGTGTTACGTACCACTTCCAGCCAGCTGGCTGTTTTACACGTGGTAGTGTTTATATGTCAATGCTATTTTCTCAGTAAGGTTATTCTTTTCAGTCGCACATCTTTTTTGCTCTCATTCAGCCGTTTACGTGGAACTCTTAATTTAGTATCTGTTTCCCTGCTTTTGTAAACAGAATCGACTGAAGATAGGAATTTCATTTCAGGGTGGTCATTTATGTTTTGACTTCTTTCCGGTTCTGTTCAGGTTTGTTAAAGCCCCTCTGCTGAACAGCCCCGCTCCTTGAGGTTTACCATGGTTTTCCTAGTTTCTTCTTTTCCGTCACAGTTCCCTGTCATGTCTCCCTACCTTAACTCTGCATGTCTCTATGAACTTCCCTCTCCATTGCTACCTGGGGTTGGGTAATGCTGTTAATTGCATACTATATGTCAAGTAACAGTAAACCGGAGCCACGCGAGTCTTTGGGAGGCTTTTCTAACAGTGAAATGGATCAGTGTTGCTGTATTATTTTAGTGGCTCCACTACTTCCTCTGACTGACTTCTTGATCCTCAACTGCAGTTGTCAGATCTATGACCACACGATAATGGAGATATTGCTACCAATGATGTCCTTAGATCTGTACTCTGTGGTCTCCCCAACTCTGTTAGCGTTCTTATATATACAGTTTTATAATGTGAAATGTAAGTAGATTACAAATGAACATTTCTGTGCCAACTGTCTGTTTGGGATAAAGTGTTTTTGATTCAGTGTTACTGTGATTTAGAGCTACAAATTAGTTGTATCCCTCTGAAATTTGATCCTGTCATCCTTCTGAAATAAAGGTGTCACAACTAATATTTATGTGTGAGTTTTAATTTCTTGAGGACATCACACCACCCGGCAGAGCTTGTGTGTATCATGTGTAGCAATGATAACCTAATGTAGTAATCTAGTCCTTTTAACAATCCCAGAGAAGAGTGTTAGGCCAGTCAGATGTATTAGTCCGCTCCCTCCCCCGAGCTGAGCCATCGCTTCTCCCAGAAACAAGCAGAGGCTGCCCTTACCAGATGAGAAGATGGGTCCTGTGCTAATGGAACAAAGGGCGAGGCTCTGCAGGGCAAGGAGGCGTGAGGCACAGACATGAAGTCACGTGGTCCCAAAGGGGCGGCAGACAGAGCAGCTGCTTGTTGACCTGTTTGTGAGGCTCAGCTATACTTTCTGTACTTTGTTTACATGAGATTTGCTTTTGTCCTTGTATTTGTCCACCTTTTACTTGAATGTATGCAAGTGGATTTCAGTGCCTTGCTTCCAAAGTGCCCTGTCCAAGTCCTGTTGATGCCTTTCCTTTGTTAGAGCCTGGGTGCCTTGAGGGGTAGAGTCCTTGGTTGGTTCATCCAGCCCTTGTTGAACACCTACTGTGTGCAACAGAAGGGCGGGATTTGTCTTCTCTTTTGACTTGATCCAGTGGGTTTCCAAGAGACTTAACCACTTCCTTGTACTAAGAGAGGGCAGTAGTGGGCACCAATTGATGGTAAGACCAGACACGCTTATCCCTTGGGTTAATCACACTGTGATTGCTTATTTAATTAAAAGATGCAGAAAACAGCACAGAATGCATAGTGGAGAGCTCAGCACAAAATGTATATAGCTTGATGGTCCCACAGCCTCACCAGCAGCTTGCACGGTTGTGTAATCGTGTCTGAATTAGTGCAGGGCACATCGTATGTTTTGGAAGATGAGTTCTCTCCAGGCTCAGCCTTATACACAGAAAGGTGGAGCTGCCGTGTGTGGGACCACTTCCTACCCTGAGCCACGTCAGGAGTGCACCCTGACTGCAGGGAGCGATGCAGCATAGAAGGCTTTTACTTTCAGGCCTTTCTAACTACTACAACCTGCCCTGAGGACATCCCCGAATTCAGGGCTACAGTTTCAGTGTCTGGTTTCCCTGATGTCTGGGCAGGTCATACTAACTAATTCTGGCTCATCTTGAAAACCCCGGAGCCTTCACACAAGCCTTGGAGAGACTGAGGCAGGTAAAGGGGTAGAGTCTTAAGAAAGACAGACCCAGTGCGATGAGGTCTCTGAATAAAAATTAACTTATAGAAACAATTGAGAGATTTAACTTAAAATGCAACATTTCTTACATTCCTCAACTGCCAATTGGAATCCCCTTGGAGCTTCAAAAATTCTGATGCCTGGATCCCACCCCCAGAGATTCTAGGCTGCAGCCCCTGCGTCAGGGTTGCATCAAGCTCCCTAGCTGATCACGAACAACTGCAGCGATTCCATCAGGATTCTAAGTAATGTGGTTATCCTTAAGCTGGGAGAAGGAGTTTGCAATATGAAAACTTTTTTCTAATATTTTGCCTGTGTGTGTGCTTAGTCATGTCTGACTCTATGCAATCCCATGGACTTTATAGCCCACCAGGCTTCTCTGTCCATTGAATTTTCCAGGCAAGAAACTGGAGTTGGTTGCCATTTCCTCCTCCAGGGCATTTTCCCTACCCAGGGATTGAACCCATGTCTCTTGTGTCTCCTGCGTGGGCAGGCAGATTCTTTACCACTGCGCCACCTGGGATTTTAGTCCTTCAGAAAAATATAATTCGTTGTCTAAGAAAAAGATGATCCAGTGTCTCTTAAATGCTAATAGAAGAAAAGAGAGTCTAAAAATATGCCACCAGGCACAGCCTGCTTTGTTAACTCAAAACTTTGGGTTGTATTTGGTGGAACAGAATCCCATGCAGAAAAAGGATCCCCTAACAACTCAAGACCCTTACTTGTCCTAAAGGGTTAAACGGAGTGACTGCACTGCCGGACCTTAAGATGTAGCTCTCTAAGCTATGGACAGTCATGCTGGGCAGGAGACAGCAGAGAGAAAATAGCAGTCACCATTCTGTTAAATTAAACTCCACGGAGCCATTCTCCAGCATTCTACGAGAAGGTTAGAGCCATTTCGTGCCTGCCATCTGTTAAGCTGCTGATGGAATCATTACTGCTTTGTGTCAGTGCCAGGATGAACTTTTAGATCCTATGACAAAGGAGAAAATGCTAACTGTTCAGTTGCATGCTTTTGTTTTCCTGTCTTGAGTTTAGGTGTCTCCCTAAATTCAGGAGTCCATCAGTTATTCAGACTTTGAAATGATTGCCTTGCCAGTTTCTTTAGAGGTTTAGGGGAAGTTATTTTTTGGGCTGAAACTCCTCTGTTATTTGTGTAGTTTAAGGATGGAGTCATTAGTCAAAACCAAAGTCATTCTTGTCAATCAGTCAAAAAAATTTTTTTTCTGTGGTCCTCAGGACACGAAGTCTCCAAAAAGCAGCCAGAAAGAATTCAATAAATGAATTATCCCAGTGTAACATTATGGTAAATGGAAACGGGATTTGGGGCAAGGAGGGGAGAAATGTACAAGGTCATACCAGTCACTGATTAGGTTAGGGTGACTGCAAGGAAAACTTTACTGTCTTAATTTCTTTCCCAAATGACATTTCAGAGCTCGGGAACATAGCATGGAGGTTTAGAGCCTTAATTCATTTGGCTCTAATATTTTTAAAAATATTTCTGAACGTATCCACAGATACAGCAGAAAAAAGTTCAATGCAGCTCTTCTGGTATCTTGGTGGTTGGATCTAAAGCTTTGAAAAACTTGGAGTCACAGCTGAGGCACTAGATGGCTACGATTTTTAATTACAGTTTTAAATTGGATTAAACTATGCATCAGATTACAGTTGGAACCATTCCAGTATGAATAGTAGTCTTTTTGTATGTGTGAAGTTAGAGTCAGCATTGTAACTTGTTTCCTTAGGTGTTAATTGTTCTGTCAAGTTCTATGAGAACCATTTTGTCCTGAAAGAATAAATGGTCACAATGGTTTGGGGGCCTTATTAAAGGCAAAGATTTTGCAGCGAAGAAATGGGGAGTAGCAAAGTGTTAGCCAGTCCCTCTGATCTGCCTCTGAAACCTTTTCCTAGGGGTATCACCAGCAATTCTCAAAGCACAGTATGTATTTGTACTGGGAAAATATGGCCATCTCTCTGAAGGATGTGTGGAGCTGAAAGATAGAAGGGCAAAATACTCCTCTTAGCAAATTTCTCTCAAAGATTTGCAGGAAAAAAAGTTTTTCTTAAATGTATAACTTCATGGAGTGTGAGATTGCAATGGATTCTTAATTTTAACAAAAGGAGACATAAGACATCTTGCTTGGGACCCTGCTTCGCAAGCTGCATTGCACGTGGCAGGTGTTATATTAGGTTGAATATAATGGAAGTACTGAAGGATGGCAGCTAGATATGCTCAGTCTTATAGAAGCACTTGCAATTAGTACATCCTCAAAGCTTGGTGGCTCAGCAGTAAAGAAACTGCTTGTGAATACAGAAGACGCGGGTTCCATCTCTGACGCTGGAAGATCCCCTAGAGAAGGAAGTGGCTACCCACTCCAGTATTCTTGCCTGGGAAACCCCATGGACACAGGAGCCTGGTGGGCTACAGTCCATGGAGTGGCAATAGAGTTGGGCACGACTTAGTGACTAAACAACAACAAATCCTGCAGGGCCCTGTTCTGCTGGTTAGAGGTCCCTTTCTGGAAAAGTTGGAGAAACCTCATGGGAGACACCTCTGACCCCCAAAACTGCCAGAACCACTTTGCCCCTGAGTCGGCCTTCCCTCCCAGCAGCATGGCCTTTGCCTGCCAATATCTTGTAATAGAAAACATGTCAAATACCCAGGAAACTTGCCTTCAGGGGCATCACAGATTATTTTGAGGACTGAGTTAATGAAGAGCTCTTGGTTGTTGAGAAGGAAGTACGTAAGTAGAAAGAGCCTTTACTGACTATTAAACTTTAAATTATTTTTCACTACATTTTTTTTTTTGAGGAGAGTAGTCATGTTTCTACTTTTGTTCAGAGAAAACGTAAGTCAAGAAAATTTTATTTGTCAATATAATGCTTTAAACATGCTGTTTTCTTCTAAACAGAGGCAGTTCAGATGCAGCTATAGACCACAGCTTTCTCTAACTGGGCTGTCTGTAGTGTTTAACCCAGGGTGCTTGTTAAAATCAATAGGAAGGGGTGTAATTAGTCTTGATGGGGTAAAATAACAAACACAGGGAAAAACTAATGAAGCAGTGTTTTGATTCTTGTAATTATAGTGGTGCGGCTGTTTCTGCTATCGTGAAGCTCTTATCATTTCCAATAAGAAAGCTCTTTTCTGGTTTATAGATATATTTTAACTGTCATGTAGATGGAAATTGTATGGCAGCTGCTAGCAGGAATAACCTTTATTTTTGTTTAAAAAACCACATGTTTCTATTGAGAATGCCAGCTTTGGTATTACCCCAACTTCTTTGTTGAAATGACACATCCTGGTCAGATCTGAATTTCCCTTCACAAAAGTGAAATTTGACAATAAATTTGGCGTTAGATTAAAATACAAGAAATCTGATTGGCTTCAAATAGAGCCCAGAGGTTTAAACTGGAGTCCTAGTTATGCTCTGTGCTAGCTGTGTGCCTAATAAGCACTCTGGACTTCATTTTCCTCATATAGGATGGAGTAGTAATAGGGCCTATTTTATAGGGTTGTTGAGAGGATTAAATGAGTATAAGACATGTAAAAACAGTTGGAATGGAAGAGTGCCTGGCACATAGTAAACACTCAAGCAATCTCTAGAAGAGACTGTGGTATTAATTCTTTAAGTATTTGGTAGAATTTGCCAGTGAAAGTATCCAGGCCGGAAGATCTTTGTTTTAGGGAGATTTTAAATTACAAATGTGATCTGTTATGGAGCTCTTCGAATGTTCTATTTCATACTGGGTGAGTTGTAGCCTGCGATTTTTGAGGAATTGCTGCATATTGTATAAATTGTCAAATTTTTGTGTGTAGAGTTGTTCATAGTATTTTCATATTATCTTTTTGATGTCTGCCTGGTCTTTAATCAAATGCTCTGTTTGTCAATTTTATTGATCTTTCCAAAGAGCCAGCTCTTTGTTTCACTGACTTTTCTGTATTGCTTTTCTGGTGTATTTTACGGACTTCCGTTTTCATTATTTCTGTCTCCTGCTTCCTTTGGGATTATTTTGCTTTTCTTTTGAAGGTCTTAAGGTAGGAATTTTAGATTATTCGAGACTTTTCCACTTTTCTAATATACACATTTAGTGCTATAAATTTCCCTCCAAACACTGCTTTAACTGTGTTCCACAAATTTTGATATGGTGTATTTTCATTTTTATTCAGTTCAATATATTAAAAAAAGAAAATCTCTCAAGACTTTCTCTTTGACCCATGGATTATTTAGAAGTGTGCTGTTTAGTCTTCCAGTTGGGAATTTTGTAGATATCTTTTTGCTTTTGATTTTAATCTCATTACACTATGGTTGGAAAACACACTCAAATGGTTTCAACTTTTTAAATTTACTGTTTGTTTTTTTTTTTTTTCCTGGCCCAGAATGTATAAACTATCTTGGTATATGTTTCATGGGAACTTGACAAGAATGGATATTCTGCTATTGTTAGGGGAAGTGTCCTACAAATGTTGATTATATCCTAATAACGGTTGATGGTGTTGTTGAGTTGTTCTGTATTCTATCTGATGTTCCATGTAGCTGTACTATCAATTGTTGAGAGAAGGGTATTGAGCTCTTCAACTACAATTGTGGATTTGTCTGTTCCTCATTTTATGTCTATAGATTTTTGCTTTACATGTTTTATAACTCTGTTCTTTTGTACATAGACTTTTAGGATTGCTATGTCTTCTTTTTGGATTAATCTTTTATCATTTTATAATTTTCTTTGCCCTGAAGTTTCTTTTAGCTAGAGTACCTCTAATAGGAGTGCCTACATTTTTTTTTTATTAATGTTACATTTTAAGTGCATTTCTTATAAATAACATACAGTTGGGTCATGTTTTTAAATCTGTTTTGCATTCTCTGACTTTTAATTGGTGATTTAGATCACTTATATTCAATACAATTATTGACTTATTAGGGCTTAAGTCTTCCTTTTTTTAAAGAAAAATTTGTTTGTTCTTTTTTGGGGGGATGCCTTCCTTGGGGTCATTCAAACATATTTTAGAAAATTTGTTTGGTTTATCATGTGGTGTTTTTGAGTGACTCTCTTTGGGTAACCTTTTCTTTTAGTGAGTACTAGGCTGCCTCTTTCCTGGTCCTCTGCCTAGAGAGAGAGGGCTTTTATTGTTTTTATCTGCTTTTTTTTTTTTTGGTCTGTGCCTGTTGGCATTTCCAGGTTGCTGGTTTCTTCAGCACTCAGTCTGAAATATATGAGTTACAAGGAAACTCATTGTTGTGGTGGTGTTTGGGCCTCAAGTTGCCTACTTGATTTGTCTTCTTTCCTTCACTTGTCATAGTATTCTTGTTTTTTTTTCTGTAATGTTCAGGGATTTAAATTTAGTACCACTGACTTTCTTTTTTTTTTTTTATAAGTCCAAAGTCATTGTGCTCCTTCCTCTACTTCAATCCTTCCTATCTTTCAAGTCTCAGGTGAAGTGGCATTTCTGGGAAGCTCCTTCAGAGCCTAAGCTAGCTCTGAGAGAGCCTAAGCTCACCAGGCGGGATCTCCATTACCCTTTCACATAGCATACTGCACTTCTTCCTATAACTTGTTCAGGTCTGTCCCTTCCATTTGACAGCTCTGAGGGAAGGGACTTGGTCCCGTCTGGAATAAATGAGTAACATCATCATTTGTAAAATGAGGGAGTTGGAATAAATGAACTTGGAGATCTTCCATCTCTCCTTTTCCTTTTCTCTCCCTATTTTCTCTCTTTCTCTCTCCTTTTTACCCCACTTCTCTTCCCAAATTGTTTCCAAAATAGAATCGCACCTGAAATCTTCTCCTTCTGTGCTTTGTCAACATTGTTTTGTTTTTCATGAAAAGCAAAATGAAAATTTTGGTCATCTGTTAGATGAATAATGACATCTTCCTATGGTTTAGTTTGCACTTACTTATTTGAATCCCAGGGAATCCATACCATTTATCCATCCATTTATCCATCCTGTCAGTAAATATCAAACATCTCCTGTGTTCCAGACTCGGTGGAAGAAGGTGTTGGAGATAGAATAGTTCACAAAATAAAGACTTTGCTCTCATGGAGCTTGCGGCTGAAATTTTTTCATATTATTATTATTTACATATCTTTTGTGAATTGCATCTCCAGATTAGTTGGTCATCCACATGCTACCCTCTCCTCTTTTTCAGTATTCACTTAACAAATATTTTGCTCAGGAGTATGAGAAATGTAAAGTTAAGAAAGTCCATTTCACAATTCACTTAGCATCTATTCTGCCTCACCAGTTCATACATTCAAACAAAAATGTTTTTCTCAAAATACAGGTCTGAGCAGCTTACTTGTCACTATATTGTACACTCAGTAAAAGGTTTTGTTTTTTTTTTGAAAAATAAAGGCCAAAATGGTTGTGATTTTTGGCATTTTATTTTTATAATAAATGTGTGGCCTCACTGTGTAGCAGCAGTTTAATACCGTACATTGCAAGAGGGAATTGAGCAGTTGGATTTAACGAAACCATTTTAAACAAGGGCCAGTTGTGGTGGTAAGTTGTATTTGCAAAGGACCCTGCCTGGATTTTAATTTGTCATCTTACTTTACTTAAGGATGATATTCGATTTGGCATTTCTCAGATGTCAGAGGCAGTGATGAAAGGTCCTGGATGACAAAGCCTGTAACATCAACAAGGTTTAAAGTAAACCCAGCATTTCTCTGAGCTAAGGTTCTACTCATTTCAGAGGGAGCATGAGTTAGCACGCGTTAGTCTAATGACACAGCTGGTCATGCTGATCACTCCATTTATTTCACATATTGTAATCATCTCTCATATCTGTAGAGGGCATGTCAGTTTATTTACTAAGCACTTCCATATCCATTATCACATGTAATCCCTGAAGCAGCCAAGTGGAGATGGTAGAAGGTGACATTCAGATGAGAACCAAAGGCTCACGGTGGGTAAGTGACTTGTCTGAGAGCACATAGATAGTAAGTGGCGAAATTGGAATCATTGTTTGGCTACGTATTTGTCATATTTCAAATGAAATTTCTTGATAATGCCATGTGATGCTGGAAACATCAAAGAGACATGTCTATATATCCCTTGATATTTCCTGATCACAAACTATTATTTGCATTTTGTCATGTCGTTTTCATGTGAATTTTATTTGCCTTCTTTCCTTGATGTGGAATAAACTTCCACTTTGACTCAGTTGATGGTTTCTGAGTGTGTATAAAAACACATCTTGTGAAAAGTCCTTTTTTCAGTTCCTTTCAAATTACCCTGTTTGACTATTCTGTTTCTTGCTGTGATTTTGACTGCTATGGTGATAGAGCCCGACTTACTTATACTAATTGTAGTTTTTTCCACCGGTAAAATAAGCTGTTTGGGTTAGCATCTGGGGAACATAGAAACTCATGTTTAGAAGGGGCTTTAAGAGCCTAAACTTTCAAATTGGATGGATCATGGATCAAGTGTTGGCTAGTAAGTCTTCCATTTACTAACTCTATAGTCTGTGACAAGTTATTTAAGCACTCTGAATTTTTTCTCATTGGTGAAATGTAATTGGAAACTATGTTTACTGACAGAAATGTTGTAAAGTAATTAGCACAGTGCCTGGCATATAGCGACCAATCAAAAAAAGTGAGCTTTCTTTCTAGATTAGGAGGTTGGTTGGCTGGATTAATGAATGCTTTCTGTTTTCCCCTAAAACATGGTGACTGATGTCTACAGCATCCTGAATAATCACTGCTAGTATACCTCACTCATTTACCTGGAGAATTCTGTTCTCAAAAATTGATCTACATGTTTTGTAAGACTTGAATTTATTCCCAAAGCAGTTTATGTTCATTGCAGTTATGACTATTTAATTAAAGATTATGTAAATAGGTATATTCATTTCCCGTTGCTGCTTTAACAAATAACCATAGACTTGGTGGCTTCAGTTCAGTTCAGTCGCTCAGTCATGTCCGACTCTTTGCGACCCCGTGGACTGCAGCATGCCAGGCCTCCCTGTTCATCACCATCTCCCGGAGTTTACTCAAATTCATGTCCATTGAGTCAGTGATGCCATCCAATCATCTGTCATCCCCTTCTCCTCTTACCTTCAATCTTTCCTTGCATTAGGGTCTTTTCCAATGAGTCAGTTCTTTGCATCAAGTGGCCAAAGTATTGGTGTTTCAGCTTCAGCATCAGCCCTTCCAATGAACACCCAGGACTGATCTCCTTTAGGATGGACTGGTTGGATCTCCTTGCAGTCCAAAGGACTCTCAAGAGTCTTCTCCAACACCACAGTTCAAAAGCATCAATTCTTTGGTGCTCAGCCTTCTTTATAGTCCAACTCTCACATCCATACATGACTACTGGAAAAACCATAGCTTTGACTAGATGGACCTTTGTTGGCAAAGTAAAACAATACCAATTTATTATCTCATTAGAGCTCAATCTGAAATGAGTCTCACTGGCTTAAGTTAAGATGTCAGTGGGTCTCCATTCCTTCCTGAGGCCCAAAGGGAGAACCTCTTCCCTCGCCTTTTCCAGTTGCCAAATGCCTCCCACATTCCTTGACTTATGACTGGCTCCTTCCTCCATAGTAGCCACCAGTACAGTATCTTCAAATTTCTCTCTGCCTCATCACCTCTCTCGTTCACAAGGAACATTATGATTACACTGGGTTCACTGGGTAACCTGACATAATCTCCCCAGCTCAAGAATTTTGATTTAATCACATCTGCTATCATCTTTTGCCAAAAAGTATTATATTCATGGGTTCTGAGACTTAGAGCATGGTCTTTTGTTGTTATTGTTGTTTAGTTGCTAAGTAATGTCCTACTCTTTTGCGACCCTGTGGTGGTCTGCCAGGCTCCTCTGTCCATGGGATTTCCCAAGCAAGAATACTGGAATGGGTTGCCATTTCTTACTTCAGGGGATCATCCCCACACAGGGACCAAACCCACATATCCTGCATTGGCAGGCAGATTCTTTACAACTGAGCCACCAGAGAAGCCCATGTTCATCTTTGGGGGATCATTATTCTGCATACCATAACTATCAACATTAGGGAGCAGAGAGGGGATGTTTTTATGAAACCTAATTTCTTCCATTGGAAGGACTTATTGCATTAAATTGAAAAAAAGATTGCTTTTGAGTTAGATGTGGGCTAGATACTATAGAAAGTCAAGAAGGATTCTGGACTCAGGTTGCTTCTGAAGTGTATCTATGCTCTTGCTCCGTTTAGAGAAACAGTGGGAATCAGAAAATGCATTATGTTTATTTATGGGAGAAATGTAATCTAGAAATCTAGTCCATGGATGCATTCATGAGAAGTCCTTGATTCCACACAAGAAGACTGGCAAAGGCACTTACATGTAATTTATATAAGTTGAAGTGAGATACTTAAAATGTTTGAGCACTATTTTTTAATGTTTTCCCACTGTAAGATAAAATGTCTCACTTTGTTGGTTAACCAGAGAGTTGTCAACCACATGGTCAGGTAAAAGATTGTCTTTTTATTATTTAATCAGTCCACATTCCTTTCCTGTCCCATCTGTTTGGAGGTTATTCTCCCCTAGCTCAGAGATTCTTGACATTTTGGTGGGAGTCTTCAGCCTTTTTGAGAATTTGGTGAATGCTAAGTCTGACCTTGAAAAACATCCATACAGACATTTTTTTTTTTCTTTCATTCTAGTACTTTGGGTACAGAGAGTTACTAAATCCTTCAGCTTGTGTTCAACTATCATTTTTGTGTGCAAAGCTATCTTCTTGTTTTTACCTTCACCTCTCATCACCATTTTCATTCCCACTCTTACACCATCCTCCCTGTAGATACGCTTCCCAGTTTATTTAATACTTATTCTTAGATAGCTGTGCTACCGGAAGATAGTGTTGTTTTGCAAATTCAATATTTCACATATAATTTTAGAATAATTTATGCATCTTCTGAGGGCTGTTCTCAAAATTCAAATTTAAATTAAGATTATGTACAATTGAAAATTTCTCAGTTGTGCTAGCCACATTTTAAGCGCTCCATAGCTGTATGTGGCTAGAGGCTGCACCTGTATAGCACAGTGCAGGTATAGAACATGTCCATCATTGTATAAAGTTCCGTGGGACAACATTTTCCTAAATGATCTATAAGAACTCCCCCAGTTCTAATGCTGTGGATTATTCTAGTTGGAGACATTTTCTATATTAGGCATGCCTTTGTGCTTGTGTGGAATAACTCATTCCTCAAATGAGAGTCCTTGACAAAGAGAAGACAAAAAAAGGCTCCGAATATGAAAACTTTAAGTCATGGTTCTAGATCCAGCAAGTTAAAAGACTGCAAATATGCCCCTACCCAGTTCCCTCTGGAGGAATTCCATACTGACACACACTATAATCCTTGAGCTCAAAATGATCGTCTCTCATATTTACATGTATGGGCTTCCCTGATAGCACAGTTTGTAAAGAATCCGCCTGCAATGCAGGAGACCCTGGTTCGATTCCTGGGTTGGGAAGATCTGCTGGAGAAGGGATAGGCTAATCACTCCAGTATTCTTGGGCTTCCCTTGTCGCTCAGTGTTATGTTTACATGTAACACTTTATAATTTGAAAGGCTTGATTTACAGCTGCCTTGAGCGATGGTTATTATTGTACCCATTGGTCATACATGGAGTATCCACTCAGACATGCAGGTAAGAAAACAGAGAAGGTGACGTACAATCGGTTCCGTATCTTTTGCACGTCAGTGAGCCACCTTTCCTTCAGGTCACTCAGAGGCCTCTACTTTCTTGGATCTCCTCTGTTTGCTCCTCCCCTGGGTTGTGGCTCCATCCTGGCAGCAGGGACCTAGGGTCCTCTGCTGAGATGGTGAAGGAAGACCATTAGAACTTTTGCCTCCAAGGAGGCTCAGGTATTTATAATCTTTCCAATGGAAACAAGCAAGCCCTTCTCTGCTAAATGTGACAGTTTCTCAGAGCATAATTTCAACAGGAAGGAGGGGTAGGAGGAAAAAAAGTGAGGCAAGGAAGAAAGTCATATTTTCTGTATTATAGCCTCATTTTCTAATAAAGACAATGAAGTTAAGAATGATTCAATCACATGGCTATGACTACGCAGCTAGTGAGCCTCTGTGTTCCAAATCTTGTGCTCTTTCCAAAGTCCCACTCCACATTTTGGAAAAAAAACTCCACTGTACCCAGACCACTTTGAGCAGGACTGTCTCTCTGTCTGATAACACTGGACTCACTGAATTCCAGTCAGTATGCATCTTAGTCACTGTGACTCTTATAAGTGGGGGGCGGGGGGCATTATGACTGAGAACAGTAGTTGATATTGAACGTTTGCTAAGATTAATAGACATGATCGACAAATCAGTGAGTGGACCTGTCTCAAGCACTCCGTGTGCATGTGTGCTAAGGCACTTCAGTCGTGTCCAACTCTTTTTGACCCCATGGACTGTAGCCCGCCAGGATCCTCTGTCCATGGGATTCCCCAGGCAAGAATATTGGAGTGGGTTGCCATTTCCTTCTCCAGGGGAATCTTCCCGACCCAGGAGTCAAACCTGCATCTCTTACATCTCCTGCACTGGCAAGCAGGTTCTTTACTACCAGTGCCACCTGGGAAGCCCCTCAAGCACTTTGGTAGTCCCCGAATGTATAGCAGTTAGATTCTCCTATGAAACCTAAGTGTACGTTAAGCATTAGTGCCTTTGCAATAACAGAACAATGAAGCTGCAGTGTGATATGAAATGGATGGTGGGAAGTTAGCTTGATTCATTTGCAGATAAGAAACTTACTTTAGTGCTCTCTCCAACCAACCTCCAACCCTCATTAACATGTGATTTAAATCATGGCTCAGTAAAATTGCAAATGATTGCTTGCCATGGATCTTTATGTCATTCAGTAAGAGTCAAAATTAAAAAAAAAAAGAAAGACTAGCCAAAACCACCTTAGTTGGGCATTTTGGGAGTATGATAGTCCTTAGTTCTACTCATAGGTGTTACTTGCTGTCTACCTTTGGGGAATATGGTAGAATTGTACTTCTCTTCCCTTCTTTGAAATTGATCATGACAAAGTGAATTTGTTTGGCCAGTGGAATATAATTGGAAGAGACCTGAGTCACTTTCAGACAAATGCCAATGTACACTATGTGGGTGGAGTAATTCCTACTGTTTGGGAGAAAACCTGTCTAAAATAGGTGGAAGGGTGAAAGATGTCACTGTGAAAAGCAGTAGCTGATGTAAAAACTGGGCTAAGGGCATATGGTGAAGAATGATTGCTAAATAAGTGTGTGTGTGTATGCCATAGGTGACCTATCCTTTCTTGGTTATCATGTTGGGTGCCAACTCCCTGATCCTAAATATAATCTCCAGGGGACATACTCATACATATCTGCTTGTCTGTCTATCTATCTATCTTTCTGTCAATCTGTCAACTATCTGCTGGTGTGGAGTTGCTGATAGGTGTTGATCAAGACTGCCCAAACACTCCCTTTAGCTTCACTAAACTTGAGGCAAGTTTGTTCATGATTGTAGGCCCCCTCCTCCCTTTCCGTAGGGCATCAATTTTAGAAAATTTGCACTTGTAAAATTTCTACCATGCAGAAACATCTTTCTCTAGGACCTGAGAGTCGTCTCATTGACATGTAATCATGGACGGCTATCAGTGGGAGAGTAGGAGCCTAACTTTGAAGAGTGACAGCAAGCATGGGTGGCCCAGTGACATTAACCAACCTCCCCATAATGTTCTTTAGTACCTTTCCATTAGTTCACTTCAACATTTGAAGATTCTCCTGCCTTTTATTTCAGCAGAGTTGAGTGCAGTTTCTCTCCTCTATTGTAATAAAGTCAGCCTTGGCATTTTTAACAAGTGTCCAGTAAAGTTTTAAGGAGTGCCATTCTATTCCAAGGGGTGGAATGACCATGTCATTTATATTTCCATATTTGTATCTGTAGCAATTCCTAAGGGTTCCTACATCCCCACATTTCTACCAACCCTTAGATTTGTTTAGAACTCTAACATTTGTGAATTGCTAGGGTTAAGTGATATATCCTTGTTTTTTTTAAATTTGCATATCTCAAACTATCCATGATTCTGAGCCCTTTGTTTATTATATATTTGACAGGTTTGGGGATTTCCTCCTGTAAATTATCTGGTCAGAAAGCCTTTGTATTGCTTTCTGTTGGAGTTTCTGGTTTTTCTCGTTGCTTTGCAGGAATTCCTTTCATTCAGTCAAGGCCTTGTGAGTTTTAGACATTCCAAATATCTTTTCCCATGCTTGCAACCACAAGTGAACTTTGTCGTTGTTGTCACTTACCAAACAGAATTCCAGATTTAGAACACTATTTTGAACTTCAATCTTGCAGAAAAGTTGCAAAAGTAATACATACAAACTTCAATGTATTATTTGCTCAGATGCACTAATTTTAACATTTTGCTCCATTAGCTTATTATTCTTTCTTATTCCTTTGCATGTTTTATGTATGTGTGTGTGTGTGTATATATATATATATATATGCACACATACACAAGCACAATCCATAGTTTATGTTTTTAATGAACCAGTTACAAGTAAGTTGCAAGCATCTATTTCTTTACCTCAGTTATTTCCGTGGCACAGTGGTAAAGAAATCACCTGCCAATGTAGGAGATGCAAAAGATGTGGATTTGATCCTGAGTTGGGGATATCCCCTGGAGGAGGGCACTCTAGTATTCTTGCCTGCAGAATCTCATGGACAGAGGAGCATGGTGGGCTAGTCCATGGGTCTCAAACAGTCAGATAGGACTGAGCACATACGTATTCCTAAGAATAGGAGTAAACTATAACCAGAGTACAATCATTAAATCAGGAAGTTGAACACTGACTAACCCACTCTCCAACTTCAAATTTTGCCAATTTTCTCAAAGTTGAGTTTTATAACTATTTTCTCCCTCTGGTCCAGGATTCTGCCTGTTCCATCTCTTTTATTTCCTTTCTTTCTTTCTTCCTTTCCTTCTCTTTCTCTCCTCCTCCACTCCTTTCCTTGTCTGCCTCAGAATTCTTTATCTTTCTTGGCTTTAACATTTTATAGACTGTTGCCAAGTTTGTGTGATTTTTTTTTTTTCCATGATTATAATTTCTTTTTTTTTTTTTTTTTTGTAGAAATACTACAAAGGTAATATTGTGTCTCAGGGCATCATGTCAGAAGGTACATGATACCAATTTTTACCATTACTGAAAATGTTAACTCTGATCTCTTACTTAAGGTGAGTCTATCCATGACCATTCTCCTCCTTTATAATTGTTTTATGTAGACACTTTGTGACTATGGATATATAAATATATATGCACTATGCCTTTGTCACTGATCAAGTATGCCGAACTCACTGCATATAACTCATATAGGGGTCTCTTTTATTTATTACAAAGCGTACCATTGTGTGTATCATTTCTTCCACCAGTCTCCTATATATAGATACTTAGGTTGTTTCCAATGATTTTGTATTTACAAATAATGCTGCAATGGATTACCTAATGTGGTTATATTTTCTTGTTAGCTTCAGGCTAAATTCCTAGAACTGAGATTGCTAAATTAAAAGGAAATGCATATGTAAATTTGTTAGAGATTGCCAAATTCCCCAGCATAAGGGTTATATTATCTGCATTCCCATCAGCAGTGAACGAGACTGCCTGTAGCCTTGCCAGCAGAAAGTGTTGCCAAGATTTTTTACTTTTTTGCCAACCTGATAGAAGAGAAATGGTATCCAGTGTAATTTTATTTGCTTTTATTCTTATTATGGGTAAAATTGAAATAGCTCTGTATGACTAAGAACCATGGTATATCTTTTTCATAAATTATTTGCTTGGGCCTTTAATGCATTGTTCTTTTGAAGTTTTGTCATTTCCCCCTTTATTTTAACAGTTTTAAAGTATATTAAGAATAATATCTCCGTATCTGTGGTACATTTTGCAAATTTTTTCCCCCACTTTGTCTTCTGCCATTTTACTTTGATTGCGGTATATTTTTCCGTGAGAAACATTTAAAATTTTTATATAGTAAAATTTATCTTAAAATTTTTTCAACTTTATTTTGTCCTATTCTCTTTTTATACCCATGTTATGGATTAATTCAATAATGTTTTCTTCTAGTATTTGTATAGTTTTATGTTCCACATTTAAATCCCTGAATACGTTTAGAGCTTATTTTTATGTATGATGTGAATAATACATTTAATTGTATCTTTTTCCAAAAGACTACCCAGTTATCTGAGTACCTTTTTAAAAAAATTGTTCATCTTTGCCCAGGAGTTGGAGCACCATCTTTATTATGTGTTAAATTTCCATATGTACTTGGTTCTCTATCTGGGCATTTTACTCTATCCTATTGCACCAGTCTGTCTGCCTCTTCATGTGCCAGTATTATACAGTTTTAATTATAGAAGCTTGCTACAATGTTTTAGTATCTGGAAGGATTAGTCCCTTTTTATAACTTTGCTTTTTCAATGTTTTCCTAGCTATTCATGCATGTTTATTTCTTCATATGAACTTTCATTATAACTTATCCAGCTTCATGAAAAAAAGCTTATTGGTATTTTTGTTATTGCCTTAAATTTATAAATTAGTGTAAGAGGAAGTGATCTTTCTTTTGACACTTAGTTTTCCTAAGAACAAGGGCTCCTTTTCATTTGTTAGAATCTAACTTTTTGCCTTTCAGTGGTGTTTTTAAGGTTTCACATACAGACAGTACTAGTTATCTATTGCTGCATGACAAATTACCTCTAAACTTAATAGCTTGAAACAATCATTATCATTTGTTATCTCACACATTTTCTATAGGTCAAGAATTCAGGAGGTGTCTAGCGGGGTGATTCTGGCCTGAGGTAGTAGTACTTGAAGTACTACTTCTACCTCTTGAAGTAGTAGTCGAGATGGTGGCTGTGGAGCTGCAGACACCTGAGGCTTCGCTGGTGTTTCTAACATGGCTTGTTCACGTGGCTGACAAGTTGGGGCTGGCTGTTAGCTGGCGGCCGTGGTTTCTCACCACTCCGTCCTTTCCTCACAGCATGGTAACTGGCTTCCATTGGACAAAAGATCCCAAGAGAGAAAGAGGTAGAAACTATATATTTTTTAATATAATTTAGTATTGGATATTACACATCATTTCCATAATGTGTATACTTGGGCAAACAGATCAGCGTTATTCGATGTGGTGGGGTCTATTCAAAGAAGTGAGTATGTGGAGATGGGGATCGTTGGGACCATCTCAGAAGTACAAGTCTTGTACACGTCCGTAATGTTTTTGTTTTTTTTTTGTAGTGTTTTTACAGTAAGTAGGATTGGGGCTTCAGAATCATGGTGTGTGTGTGTGTGAATTTACTGGGAATAGATGTTGAATTTTTAAAAAGTTTCTAGGATTCATCAGAGTAATAACAGTGATTTTTTTTTTTCAGATTTATAGTATTTTATGGTAATGGGTTTCCTATATTGAGTATACATGATATGCATAGAACAAATTCTGCTTGGTTATTGTATATTATTTTCATAGCATAGTGATGAATAATAAATATATTTTGTGCTAATTTTGAGAAGTTATATGTTTGTAATTTGATTTTTAAAAATTTGGAACTATATGATATTTGGGCATCAATATTATATTTGCTTTATAAAATGATTTGAAAGTTGTTTTCCTTCATTTTCTATGTTTTGGAGCAGTTTTTATAGCACTGGGCCTATCTGGTTATTGACAGTTTGGTAAAATTTCCTTTTAAAACCATCTGGGCCTGGTGGGCTTTTCTGTGAGATCTAGCTTTGCTTAAATTTCTCTCTTTCTTTTTTTTTTTTCCTATGAGCATTGGTCCATTTAAAATGCTTCCTGGGATGTCTACGGCCATACCACCCTGAACGTGCCCGATCTCGTCTGATCTTGGAAAATGCTTCCTGGGAATTTTCTGGTGGTTCAGTGGTTAGGGCTCAGCACTTATACTGCCAAGGCCCATGTTCAGTCCCTGGTTGGGGAACTAAGCTCCTGCAAGACACTCAGTGTGACCAAAAAAAAAAATAAGAAGTGCTTTCTAACTCTACTTGAATCAATTTTGATAAACTTTATCTCATCAAATGTTTCTCATTTAATACAGGTTTTCAAATTTATTTGCATAGAAATATGTAAATTAATCTCATGATTTAAAAGCACTTTTTTTGTCTCATTGGTAATTTCTTACCATTTCTTCATATATTTGTGCCTTCTTTTTTCTTAATCAGGTGAATTAGTGATATGTCTAGTTTATTAATCATTTAAAAAAGTGTTTTATTAATAAGGTTTCTTGTCTTTTTCTTCTCTAATGTATTAATTTTTACTTTTATCTGTTTCCTTCTTGGTGCTTTATTTTTGTTAACTTTATTGTTCTTTTAAAAAATAATTTTTGAAAGTAAGCCTCAGAATATTGTGGAGGGCCCACCTATGTCTGTGTTCCCTTAAAGTTAAAAAGATGTATTTTTAGCTTGCAATAAATGTATAAATCAATTATTCTTTTCTGAGTAATACTTGAATGTATCACATAGATTTTAATCTGTAGTAGTTTCATATTTATTACATTTGAAATTTGGGGTTGTATTTCCTCTATCACTTAGTATTTTTTTACAAGAAAAAAATTTAATTTCAGGAGTTTTCTTATTTTTAGATATTGTTATTTATTGCTTATTTTATTGCAAATATAATTAAGGAGTGTTTGTAATATTTCTTCTCCATACCACTTACTCATGCTTTTTTTTTTTTGTGACTTAACAAGTTGATTAGTTTTGTAAATGTCCTACTTGTTGCTTGAGAGGAAAGTCTATGTTCCATTATCAGGGTTTAATGTTTGATGATTCCATAAGATCTATTGTATTTTACTGAGAAGGCTGTTTGGGTATTCTGTAGCCTTGATAATTTTTGTTTGCTTACTCATTTCATAATTAGAGTGTTTGAAATCTGTTATCAGGGTATTTTGTGTATTTCTACTTGCTTCTCCCGTAGTTTCTGCTGTAAGAAGATTGCTGTGTTATTGGTGCATAGATATTTCTGAATGTTATATCTCTACTTTGAACTTTAGCTTTTAGCATTAATAGTGTCTTTATTGTCACATTAATTTTTTTTGGCTTGCGTCCTAATTTGATGTCATGTGCAAACACTGTTTTTGTATTGATTTCATTTGCCTGTTATGCCCGGATCCAAACCTTTTATGTTTAGCCTTTCAGAATCACTTTTTTCCCCCAGATGCAGCTCTTGTATAGCAAAGATTTGTTATTTCTTTGAGTCATTTTAAAAATATTTTAAAAAGATGAGTTAAGCTAACTCACATATATTAATGTACTTTTTATGTTGGGTCTCTGTCATTTCAAGTATAATTACTATCTCATTTTATTAAAACTTCTGTTTCTCTAGGAAATGCATTTGCTTTGGTCTTTAATTGAAAAAACTTTTGATATTAGGATTAGGTATGTATTGAAAACCTCTGTACTTAACGCCTTTTAAACTGCTCTTCTCTGCTGTTTTCTTAGTTAACTTTATTACCTAGCATGTCAGTTTCTAATGTACGTTTGACTCCTCCTTTTTATCTGCATAACAGATGTTCTCAAAGTATGATCTCCTGAAGGCTCTGAAACCTTCAGAGAGTCTGTGATGTCCATCCAAACCATTTTCATAATAATACTAAGTAAGACTTTACATGACTTTTTCACTTTTACTCTCTTATGAATGCACACAAACATTATCCAGAGGCTACATGATACTTGATGCTGTTATCCCTTTGTTGTTGTTAAGTCGCTGAGTCATTTCTGACTCTTTTACAACCGCATGGACTGTCGCCTGTTAGGGTCCTCTGTCCATGGAATTTTCCAGGCAAGAGTACAGGAGTGGGTTGCCATTTCCTTCTCCAAGGGAATCTTCCTGACCCAGGGATTAAACCTGTGTTTCCTGCATTGGCTGATGAATTCTTTACCAATGAGCCACCAAGGAAGCCTATTATCTCTTTAATAGCTACCAAAATGTGTGGAACACATGTAAGGGAAGCCTAAGAATACTAGAGCGGGTAGCCTATCCCTTCTCCAGAGGATCTTCCCAACCCAGGAATTGAACCAGGGTCTCCTGCATTGCAGGTGGATTCTTTACCAACTGAGCTATGAGGGAAGCCCTATGAAAGTCCAGGTGTCTGTTATTAAGCCAGACCTTGGGATTTGCAAAAATGTGAAAGGTACCGCTCTTCTCACTATATTTTTTGGGAAAAGTATTATTTTCATAAAAAATATTTATGTTTCCATAATAGGCTTATTTTTATTATTTTTAAATAAATACCTTCTCAGTTTTAATTTGTGAAGTGGAATAAATTGATTCCTATAACTTAATAAATAAAAAATTTCTGAGATTCTCAGAAGTTGTGCAAGTGCAAGGACTTGGGAGGTCAAAAGATTTGAGGACTCCTTCTGTGCCACATCAATGAATTTATTCTTCTTTCCATTACCCCTCTCCCTTCCCTTGTACTTTTTATTCATATTATATTTATTTTGTCAAAACATACAGCATTTTATATTATTCTGATTAAATTAAATATATTAAATCCTTACCATCACTCCTTTTGCCCAGATTTCCTCAGTCATGACTTGGCTAGATGAAATTTATCCTTTAGCAGATTAAGGACTTGTGAATACAGTATTCCCCAAGTTCTTAAATGTGTAAAAGTGTTTTGTGTGTGTATGTGTGTGTTATTTATGTCTTGAAATTGAACAACAGCTTAGCTGGATATAAAATCCCTGGTTCACCTTTCCCTCCCTTGAGTTTCTTGCACATCCCGCTCCCTTCTTGCCTTGATTTGTATGGCACTCTTGGAAATTTTGATACCAGCTTAGTTTTCTTGCTGTTTAAAAACTTTTAGTCTTTTTGTCTACTTGAGAGCTGAGATTTCTTTCTGTATCTGGAAAATCTAACACTTTTACTAGGATATATCTGAGGGTTGATGATTCTGGGTAAGTTTTCCCAGATTCCTACTGAGCCTATTTAGTATATGGATTTAGATATTCTATAATTTCCTCAACATTTTCATGGATTGTATTTTAAAATACAATCTTATTATTAGTTATATTTCATTGCTTTTTTTCCCCCTGAAAATCCAGTTGTGTGTAATTGGATCTCCCTTGTGTAGCTTCCATTTAAACTACTTTCTTTTTTATCCTTTTAAGAAATGTTCTTATCATCTTGGTTGTTTCTCTACTTCATTTCCTCTTATTAATTGTTCATTTGAATATAATCTTTCTAGGACAACTTGTAATTTAATTGTTCATTTCTGAGACAGTTATTTCTTCCCATTTCTTCCCATATTTCTTCCAGCTTTATGGCCATTTCTCTTCCTTAGATTTTGGTTATCTGATTCAAGGTATTTTTTTCATATGTCCACATGCTTACTGGAAAATACTGGATTTAATTTGATGCATTATGCTATAGTTTTTTCTACTTGTTTATTGCTTTTAGGGTGGTGTGGGAGAATTTTCACCAGTTTGTTTCAATTTTAAGTTTCAGTTTTATTCTTCCAAGTTTGTAAAGATGTACATTGTTTTGGAATTTTTTTTTACTTTTTTAAGTTTTATTTTATATTCGAGTATAGTTGATTTAAAATGTTGTGTTAATTTTAGATGTATAGTAAAGTAATTCAGTTATACAAGTACATATATTCATTTTTTTCAGGTTCTTTTCCCATATAGGTTATTATAGAATATTGAGTAGAATTCCTGTGCTATATAGTAGGTCTTTGTTGATTATCAATTTTATATATAGTAGTGTGTATCAAATCTTTATTTTGTAGACCTACTTGGCAATTCAGATTGTATAAGTGTTTAATTCAAGAGCTTCCTCTTCTGTCTGTGAAGTGAAATGCAGTTTCTCTAATGTCTGTTTATCAAAGTGGCCAAGTTGCAGTGTATTTCGCTGCACTGCAATTTAAAATATTTTGAAATTTTCCTCTGTCACGTAGGATGCCAAATTTCTTTGACATGCTTTTATCCTTACACCTCAGACTGTAAAGTGACTTTTTCCTTCCTCTTCAGATTTTGTGCCTTCTGAGGCTGCTATCTTGGGTCCTTGTCACCTTTAAGTCTCTTCCCTGTAATCATCCCTATTACTAAGTTTCATCACAATTAGTATGGAATTTCTCTTTCTGGGACAGTGGTAAAGAATCTGCCTGCAATACAGGAGACCTGGAGTTTGATTCCTGAGTCAGGAAGATCCCCTGGAGAAAGAAATGGCAACCCACTCCAGTATTCTTGTCTGGAAAGTCCCTTGGACAGAGGAGCATGGTGGGCTACCGTCCATGACATCACAAAAGAGTCAGACACGATTTAATGACTAAACAACAACAACAACAACAAAATTCTCTTTCTGGAGGTGATCTTCATTCACTTTTAGGGAATTTCACCCTTGTAAGAGGATAAGAGAATGAGGCTGCCAACTGACCCTTAAGCTGGATCCAGACAACTGGAGGGGCCTTGCCCCTCCACTGTCCCTGGAATATACTTTTCACTCTGTGGAGAACATCTGGATGGTACACGTGACTGAACCCAGTTAAGCCTCTGTATACACTTCTAAGCTTCTGGTAGGTGGGTGTGCAGATCTTGTCATGTCAACTGCCCAGGACAGCCTCATGTGTTAAGTTCTGTACCCAGAGACAGTTTTGAATTTCAGGGGAACTCTCAAGGATATGGATAAACAACCCCTTTTCTCTCCCCCAAAATTTCCCTGAACTTTTCTCCCTCTCCACTAATGCTTTCTCTTTGGAAGGAAAGTTATGACCAACCTAGACAGCCTATTAAAAAGCAGAGACATTACTTTGTCAACAAAGGTCTGTATAGTCAAGGCTATGGTTTTTCCAGTAGTCATGTATGAATGTGAGAGTTGGACTATAAAGAAAGCTGAGCACAGAAGAATTGATGCTTTTGAACTGTGGTGTTGGAGAAGACTCTTGAGAGTCCCTTGGACTGCAAGGAGATCCAACCAGTCCATCGTGGGGGAGATCAGTCCTGGGTGTTCATTGGAAGAACTGATGCTGAAACCGAAACTCTAATACTTAGTCTACCTGATGCGAACAGCTGATGTATTTGGAAAGACACTGATGTCGGGAAAGATTGAAGGCGGGAGGAGAAGGGGACGACAGAGGATGAGATGGTTGGATGGCATCACCGATTCAGTGGATGTGAGTTTGGGTAAACTCCAGGAGTTGCTGATGGACAGGGAGGCCTGGAGTGCTGTGGTTCATGGGATCACAAAGAGCGATGGGATTGATGGGATCATGACTGAGTGACTGAACTGAACTGAACTTTCAGTGGACACTTCTAGTTTTGCTGAAGGGGATGGGCTTTCTGTGGTTGTACTCGTTCTTCCGGTAAATCTGTGTCATTTGTTTAGGGGAATTGCGGAGTGAGTGAGCAGTGCAGTTCAGCCATCCCTCTGTCTTCCCCTTCTCCTGCCTTCAGTCTTTCCCAGCATCAGCTCTGCATTTTGCATGATATGCTCTGTATATAAGTTAAATAAGCAGGGTGACCATATACAACCTTGACGTACCCCTTTCCTGATTTGGAACCAGTCTGTTGTTCCATGTCCAGTTTTAACTGTTGCTTCTTTACCTGCATACAGATATCTCAGGAGGCAGGTCAGGTGACCTGGTAGTCTCATCTCTTTAAGAATTTTCCACAATTTGTTGTGATCCACACAGTCAAAGGCTTTGGCATAGTCAATAAAGCAGAGGTAGATGTTTTTCTGGAACTCTCTTGGTTTCTCAATGATCCAGCAGATGTTGGCAGTTTGATCTCTGGTTCCTCTGCCTTTTTAAAATCTAGCTTAAACACCTGGAAGTTCACGGTTCACGTACTGTTGAAGCCTGGCTTGGAGAATTCTGAGCATTACTTTGCCAGTGTGTGAGATGAATGCAATTGTATGGTAGTTTGAAAATTCTTTAGCATTGCCTTTCTTTGGGATTGAAGTGAAAACTGTCCTTTTCCAATCCTGCAACCACTGCTGAGTTTTCCAAATTTGCTGGCATATTGAGTGAAGCACTTTTACAGCATCATCTTTTAGGATTTGAAATAGCTCAACTGGAATTCCATCACCTCCACTAGCTTTGTTCATAGTGATGCCTCCTAAGGCCCACCTGACTTCACATTCCAGGATGTCTGGCTCTTGGTGAGTCATCATACCATCATGGTTGTCTGGGTCATGAAAATCTTTTTTGTATATTACTTTGTGTTCTTGCCACTTCTTCTTAATATCTTCTGCTTCTCTTAGATCCATACCATTTCTGACCTTTATTGTGCCATCTTTGCATGAAATGTTCCCTTGGTATCACTAATTTTCTTGAGATGGCTCTAGTCTTTCCCTTTCTATTGTTTTCCTTTATTTGTTTGAATTGATCACTGAGGAAGTCTTTCTTATCTCTCTGTGCTATTCTTGGGAACTCTGCATTCAAATGGGTATATCTTTCCTTTTCTCCTTTGACTTTACCTCCTCCTCTTTTCTCAGCTATTTGTAAGCCCTCCTCAGACAACCATTTTGCCTTTTTTGCATTTCTTTTTCCTGGGGATGGCCTTTTTCTTGGGGAGAGCCCCATGTGATTGAATAAGGTGCCACTAATTTCCTAAATCCACTCAGGAACAGAAATCCTTAAATGTGCAGCAACCAAAATAAATCACAGCCCCCCTCCCTAACACAACCCTTAATTTAGTTTCTGTTATTAATTTGTAAAATCCATGATATTTTCTTCAGTTAGCCTAGTGGCTCTGTGGCTTTTATATCTTTTTAAAACTGTGGTGTAGGTGACTTACAATATTCGTTCCAGGTTTCCAGCTTAGTGATTCAGTGTTTTTGCAGATTATACTCCATTTGTTGCCTTTTCTTCTTAAACCTATCAAGATTCTCCCTTATTATCTGGTGTTATGAAGGCTTTTGGTTTTATTTTTCTCCATGTAGTGAATGAGTTTTCCTTATACTCTTTCTCTTTAAAAAAAAAAAAAATTGGTTGATTTTATTTTTGGCTGTTCTGGCCTTTGTTGCTTTGCATGGGCTTTCTCTAGTTGTGGCAAGGGGGCTACTCCTCGTTGTGGTGTGCGGGCTTCTCGTTTCGGTGGCTTCTTGCTGTGGAGCGCTGGCTCCTGGGCTCGCAGGCCTCAGTAGCTGCAGCGTGCGGCTCTATGGCGCTGGCTCAGGAGCTGAGGTGCATGGGCTTGTTTGCTCCTCACATGTGGGATCTTCCCCTAGTCACAGAGCGCACATATGTCCCCTGCATTGGCAGGCTGATTCCTATCCTTGTGCCACCAGAGAAGTTCTCCTTATATTCTCTCTTGAACAGTCAATTGTTTTCTTTTTTTTTTTGCATTTTGTCATATATGAGGTATTCATGTACAGATGCCTGTGTTTCTGAGATATATTTATTCTGTTCCATTGGTTTGTTTTTCTGGTATCATGGCTTTATAAATAGTGGACAGCTTTTTAATTTTCTGTTTTATAATTGACTTAGCTATGAACTGACCTTTCCTATTTTAGAGTAAATGTGATGAATTTCTCAAAGGTGTTTAAGATGAAATTTTACTGGGAATTTATAGATTAGTGATGGGAAAGTTTAAATTTGAAGATTATTACAATTGTCATTTATTCTGATCACCTTTTATGTTCTTTATTAGATTTTAAAATTATATTTTAGAGTAGTATTAAGATTTGTTGCTTAGCTGAATTCATAAATATTTAATGTTTCTTGCTTATCTCATTATATTCTCTGTTGGTTATTACTGATATTGGGAAATACTATTGATTTTTGTAGGTCAATCAATATTAACAGCATGACTAAACTCTGATTTTTTTCTAGTAGTTTGTCTTTAGGTTATGCTTGTTTTTCCAAGTAGATAATTATATATAATCTATAAGTAGTGCTTCTACTTTCTCACTGTTATATTTTGAGCATTTTATTTTGTACTTGGGTGAAATAAAAATAAGAAACTATAGTAATGTCAGATTTATTCTTTGTTGTCCATAAACTTCAATTGTTCTTACTGCACTGTGAGATATATATATGTATGTGTGTATAAATATTTACAGGTGCTGCCCAAGTCTCATTCAATATACATATACGTATATATGTTTAGTATGTTAAAACTCATTATGAATCCAAAAAAGTCATTCTTTGTAACATGGAAGAGAAAATATTCAGCCTCTGAAGGTCACATGTACTGAGGAGTGAAACATTTCTCTGAAATCCTTTCATTTGTATGATATCTGTTGATCTTTTTTAAAACTTAGTTTTTTGGAGTATAGTTGATTTACTGAAAGGTCTAGTCTTCTGTGTTGGAGAAGACTCTTGAGAGTCCCTTGGACTGCAAGGAGATCCAACCAGCCCATCCTAAAGGAAATCAATCCTGAATATTCATTGGAAAGACTGATGTTGAAGCTGAAACTCCAATACTTTGGCCACCTGATGCGAGGAACTGACTCATTTGAAAAGACCCTGATAATGGGAAAGATTGAAGGCAGGAAGAGAAGGGGATGTCAGAGGATGAGATGGTTGGATGGCATCACTGACTCAATGTACATGGGTTTAAATAAACTCCAGGAGTTGGTGATGGACAGGGAGGCCTGGTGTGCTGCAGTCCATGGGGTTGCAAAGAGTCAGACACGACTAAGTGACTGGACTGAACTGAACTGATAGTTGATGTACAATGTTGTGTTAGTTTCGATGTATAAAGTGATTCAGTTATACATATACATAGGTTCATTCTTTTTCAGATTCTTTTCCCATATAGGTTACTATAAATATTTAACATAGTTCACTGTGCTATACAGTAGGTCCTTGTTGGTTATTCATCTTATATATAGTAGTGTGTGTATGTTAATCCCAAGCTCCTAATTTGTCTCCTACACTCACATTTCCCCTTTAGTAACTATTAAGTTTGTTTTCAAAATCTGTGAGTCTGTTTCTGTTTTGTAAGTAAGTTCATTTATATCATTTTTTAAAAAATTAGATCCCATAAATGAATGATATCATATGATGTTTGTCTTTGTCTGACTTACTTCACTCAGTATAATAATCTTTAGATCCATCCATGTTGCTGCAAATGGCATTATTTTGTTCTTTTTTATGGCTGAATGATACTCCATTGAGTATATCCATTCTGTTGATGGACATTTAGTTTGCTTCTATGTTTTGGCTAGTGTAATAGTGCTGCAATGAACATTGAGGTGCATACATCTTTTCAAACCATGTTTTTCTCCAGATATATGCCCGTAAGTGGGATTGCTGGATGATATAGTAGTTCCAGTTTTAGGTTTTTTAGATATCTGTTGATCTCAATAACTTGGTGAGTTGACTAACAAAAGACAAACATCTATTTTACTAACTTGACTTGAATTTTTAAATTTCATTATTGTTTTTATTATGCTATTTATTTTAAATTAAGTAATAAATTAAAACATTTAATTATAAATTATTCAAATCATATGATTCAAATGATGTAAAGTAGACAGAAAGACTCTCCTTTTATCTAATTTCTATGTCTACCTGCTCTTCCTTTTACCATTATCAACAGTTTTCTATGCATTCTCCATCACTTCTTTATATTTAAATGTTTATCTATTAAATAACATTCTCCTTCAGTTGCTTTTAACATGTTTATTGAAACAAAATTCACATCCCATAAAATCCACCAATTTAAAGTGTACAATGAAGTGGTTTTTAGTATATTCACAAAATTATGCAACTATTGTCACTATCTACTTCCAGGTCACTTTTATCACCCCACAAGAAACCCCATACCTGCTAATAGTAACTTGCCATTTTTCTCTTTCCTCAGCCTTGCACAACCACTAATATATTTTCAGTCACTGGACTTGTGTAGTTTGATATTTCATGTATGTGGAATCAAACAGTATGTGATCTCCTTTTACTTAGCTACATATGACTTTTTAAAATAAGTATTAATGGGATCATAATAAACATATCTCTCAGATTCTTTTTCCTTTTAATATTTCTTCCATATCATCTTACATATTTCTATGTAATTATTTTTAATAGCAATATAGCATACACAGACCAGATGCATCCTAGTTTATTTAAGCGTCCCATTATTGATGGATATATGCGTTGCAGCCAGTCAGTATTATCAACACTCTCCATCTGTTCATTCAGTAGATACTTGAGAGCCCGCTGTGTGTTAGGCATGGTTCTAGGTACTAGATAGACATTAGTGAACTATGGTGAGCACTGCTGCATTTCTTGAGTTCTGTATTAGAAAACAAGTCTTAGACTTATGCCATCAAATAAATAAGAAAATATCCATCATAAGTGCTATCCAGATAATTAAAATACAATTTGTGGTGATCTTTGATATGGGGACTACTTTAGATTGATAGTGAAGAAAGACGTCTCTACAGAGAGGTTTACTGTTGAGAACTAAATGACAGGCAGGAGCCACCTGTGAGGAGACCCTGGGGAAGAACATTTCAGGAGAGCGATGGCAATGCCTGAAGGCTCTAGGGCAGAAAACATCTTAGTGGGTGGGAAGTATAGAAAATGAGCCGGGATGTGACTGGATAGTGGTGCATGAAGTGGGAGCAGAGTGAAGTAAGAGAGGAAGGCAGGCATCAGATTGCATGGGGCTTGGTAAGCTGGGCAGGGAGTTTGGATTTTATTCTAAGTGTGTGAAACACTGGATGATTTTAAGTAGGAGAGTGACTTCCTTGGATCTATGTTTCAAAAAATATATGACTGTTCTTTGGGAAATGGATTTTAGGGAGAATGGAATCAGGGTGATCAGTGGGAGGTACAGCAGTGGTCTATACAAGAGATGTTTATGCTCAGGGTAGGGTAGGAGCAGTGGAGAAGAAATGGTCATTGCGATTCTTTTGAAGATAGAATTACCTGGATCTGCCACTGACTTGTGGGGCATGAAGGAAGTAAAAGAGCCAAGGATAACGCCTAGATTTTGTCTTGGGTTAACTGGTGAATGGTGATGCTATGCACTTTGAAGAAAATTGAGGACTGTCTGGGGAAAAAAATTCTCTTTTGATTGTTGTAAAGATTCCTATTAAATATGCAAATAGAGATGGCAAATGGAGACTTGATTATATGAGAGTAGATTTCCAGGAGAGATACAGAAGTCCTCAATACAGATGTGGTATTTAAAGCCAGGGGATTGGGGACTTGGTAGTCCAGTGGTTAAGAATCTGCCTTGCAATGCAGAGGACATGAGTTCAAATCCTGGTTGGGTAACTAAGATCCCACATGGTGTGGAGAAACTAGGTCCATGTGCCACAACTAGAGAAAGATCCCACATGAAACAATGAAGATACTGCGTGCGGCAACTGAGACCTGATGCAGACAAATAAATATTAAAACAACAACAACATACAAAAACAGAGGGGTTTGGATGGGCTCCACTAGAGTGAGTATGTAGCTAAAGAAGAAAAAGAAGCCACGTTTTGTACTTTCAGAGCGAGGCAGTTCTGAGGTGGGAACCAGAAGCTCCCCCTGCTCCTGATGATGACAGGAAGACACATCACTTTATTTTTGAATGATAGTGACTAGGGTCCCTTCTGGAGTAAGATGTTAATGAGGAAGGAGGAGAGAGTGTTCACGATACATTCCTGGGGAAGCAGAACTGAGCACTGCGAAGGTTCATAGTGGGTGGGAAGGCAAGGGAGTGGAGTATTCTTGGACCAGGAGAAGACACCAAAACCATGGAGACTGCAGGTATAAAATCAGACCTGCCCTACGCTAGTTATGCTCAGGGTGGTCTTGTAGTCCACTTGGAAGGTGTCAGCTATGTTTATTCCATGCCCGAGACAGAGCAACTTTGTCACTCAAGCACTTGCCCCGGCAGAGCTCATGGCATCTCACTACCTTTGTGTGGTTTTCTGGCCATACTCGGGGGCAGCTGTAGACAGTGTCCTTGATACCAGTTTGCTGGGGAATTTTCCACAAAAGCACACAAGGATTTGTCCCACCCGACTGAGAAGGCTGTTTTTCTGGATGGATCTCTATTTATGCATGAGGAAACTTGGCAATGGTGAAGCAGTAGCTTATTTTTCTTTTTTGTTTGGTTTCATTTTGTGCTTCAGAAATAGAACAGATTAAGCATTACTTGCTTTTGAAGGCTCCAGCTCTCCCTACAGCATGACTTTAAATTCTGTTCTCCCCAGGCAAAAACGTGGAAAATATCTCTTCTAGCTTTTGTTAAAAGCAAATGCAAATGCAGGGAATACTGGGGAGGGATTTTTTTTTTTAAGTTTAATTTAATTTATATGTCTTTGAAAATAAATCTTTTCTTCTGACAAAAGAATACCTGCTCATTGTAAAGAAATTAGAACAGATCGGGAAAAATACAAAGAAAGAAAAAAAATTGGATCGTAATGAAAATGATGAACTAAGATTACATTAGAGCTGGAAGGAATCTTAGAAATAAAATAACCAAACTCAACAAACTATTTTATAAATGATGAAACTGGTGTTCATAAAAGTTAAGCAATACATTCAAGGTCACATAGCTAATAATGATAAGACTAAGAATATTTTTCTTTCCTGGTTAATATGACTATTGTACTGGGAATTTTCACATTTCTTTTTTTTTTTCCCTTTTAGTCATGAGACTGTTAAGTCAGATCTTACTTAGAAGCCCAGCATATAAAACAAGAATGTCCTTGTTGGAGCATGTGGAGAGGGGGAGCTGCAGGTCTATTCTCCCCATTTTCAGTGACCCCCAGAATTCTTTGGAGACACCCCTAGAGAATGTCTCAGATCTTCTGGGACAACATTTGATACATGTCATAATCAAACTTTGATTATTCTCATTCATTCATTTATTCGTTCATCAACTATTTAGTGAGTGTTTTCTACTAATACGTGCCAGGCACCTTTTGAGGTAAAGGAATACTTACAGTCTTGAACATAACAGATGGAAGGAAGACAGGATGTGTGTAGGGGAAATTGAGTGGTATAACGTGCAGGCCGTCTCTCCTGGGCTCTGTCTCCTGCTGGCCCATGGCAGCCTTTTCTATTCCTCCGTGTAGTTTTAGATACCCCCAATCATTGAATCAGGGACAACACTTGATCTAAAACACCCTGAAAGTCATATCTTTTTTCTGACTTGATTTGAATAACTGTTTGGTTTTTCTTCTAAGAATATCCAACATTTCTCATTGTTGACTCTTAGTCATCCATTTCTCTGACAGTGGGCTTAGAAGTTGCTTTGAGACTCATTTCTCTCATACTTTTATTAAAATTAGAGGTGAGGAACTTGTCAGTTCCTAAGCCTGCTATTTCAGCATTTTGGGGACAAACTTTGTAAGAAAACCACACATCTCAATTTAACAGAGGTTAAAAAAAACTCATTTCTGGGAGAAATTGTCCCCTAATGTAGTTTTATTAGAAAATCCCCCTCTTTTCAACATTAACAGTAAACTCCAGTCCCAAAGGTTAATGGAGCCTTTTGAAAGTTGGCTCTGTGATCCTCTACCTCTCTTTAGCATCCAACACAAAGCAAAAACTGCAGACAGAGCTGTGTTTGGGTCAGTGGGGTCAAATTTATCCTGCACTGACTGTGGATCTCGGGCAAGCAATTCAGCTTCCGTTGAGCCTCGGGCTCCTCACCTGTATATTAACACGATGGGCCTGAAATCAGGGTCATTGTGTGATTAAAAGGCAAAGAATCCTGTTAAAATGGCACAGAGCCTGGCCCACAGATGGTTGCATAATACATCTTGTTTCCTTCCCCTGTTTCCTTTAAATCTGAAGAATAAATTTCATAGGACAGTAACTTTATTGGGAACCTGACTTGCTTGGGGGTTATGTCAGAATGCAAAACCAAAATCAGCAAGTCTGGGGGTGAGGATTGAAAGTCTGCATTTCCAGCAGATTTCTATGTAGTAACTGCAAACAAAGCTATGGGATATGGATACTTTGTTCCTTTGGAGTCAGTCCTGTGACTGAATCCTGACTTTGCCAGTCCCTGGCTAGGTGATCTTGGGCAAGTCACTTCAACTTTCTGAGCATCAGTTTCTTAACTGGAGTGATTATGTATCACAGGTACAGTGATTTAAAATGAGATAGTGGGTACCAGAAGTATAGTACCATTCCTATTTTTGCTATTTTTATTTTAAATATAGTAAAGCAGAGTCTAATAACACTGACATTGAAAACATGACCTGCAGCTATAGGTAGAAGGAGCATGTCTTTTGAATAGAACCCACTGCCTGGCACTTGGGAGGTAAAGCGCAGATGTTGACTTGCACTGCACATGTGATGTTCCTGTTGGCAGAGACTGGCTGAAAACCGGGAACAGTTGCTGTGTGGAGGCATTCAGGCTCTGGTGAGACTTTGAGTGGATGGTCCCTTGGGCTCCCTTCTGTAAGCAAAATCAACTACTCATTCATCATGTGGGTCTAAAAAGCAGGAGTGATGCTCACTAGTTTTTGTTTCATTTCTTCTGGAAAACACTGTGATTCCAGGCTATGGGCTTCTTATTATAACTTCTGAAACTGGAGGCCAGGGTCCTGAGGCTGGTGTGGTTGGAAGGTGGCTCTGTGATGATGTGGGGGAATTCTCCTCACACAGGATGCTCTGCTGTCTGCCAGCGGTGCAGTCAGGCTTCACAGAGAGGCATGTGTCCAGTGTAGCTCCCAGGGAGAGTGCTGGGGCTCCAGGGAGCCTCTGACCTTGCCATTCTCCAGCCTCCTCCTTTGCCTATATTTCATGAACTGTATTTTATGACTCCATTTTCTATTTTTAAAAAATTAAGTTAATTTTATGTCATGTATGTTTTTGCTGGAAAAATAGAAAATATAGGTGATCACAAAGAAGAAAATAAGTAACTCTGAAACTCAAAATCTTAAGGTAAATTCTATTAACATTTTTTTCTACTAACAGCCTAAAGTAGTAATTTATTTTTTTAATTTTTATTTTACATTGGAACATAGTTCATTAGCAATGGTGTATTAGTTTCAGTTGTATAGCAAAGTGATTCAGTTATACATATACATGTATATTATTATTTTTTGTATATTTTTCAAATTCTTTTCCCATTTAGGTTATTATAGAACATTGAGTAGAGTTCCCCATGGTATACAGTAGGTCCTTATTGGTTATCTACTTTAAATATAGCAGTGTGTACCTGTCAATCCCAAACTTCCAATCTGTCCTTCCCCTCTGGTAATCATAAGTTTGTTCGAGGTCTGTGAGTCTGTTTCTATTTTGTACATAAATTCATTTATATAATTTTTTTTTAGATTCCTCATATAAGCAATATCATATGATATTTTTCTTTCTCTGTTTGACTTAGTTCACTCAGTTAGACAGTCTCCAAGTCCATCTATGTTTTTGAAAATGGCATTACTTCATTCTTTGTAATTTCTGAGTAATATCCCAACGTATGTGCTGTGCTGTGGTTAGTCTGTCAGTCGTGTCCAACTCTTTGTGATCCTATGGACTGTAACCCGTCAGGCTCCTCTGTCTATAGGGATTCTCCAGGCAAGAATACTGGAGTGGGTTGCCATGCCCTCCTCCAGGGGATCTTCCCAACCCAGGGATTGAACCCAGGTCTCCAGCATTGCAGGCGGATTCTTTACCAGCTGAGCCACCAGGGAACACCTTAATTTTACTTTTTGGCTGTGCTATGGGTGGGATTTTATTTCCCAGACTATGGATCAAACCTTGCGCCCCCTGCCTTGGAAGCAGAGTCTTAACCACTGGACCACCAGGGAAGTCCTGTATTGAATCATATGGTAGCTCTATTTTTAGTGTCTAAAGAAACCGTCATACTGTTCTCCATAGTAGTTATGCCAATTTATATTCCCACCAACAGCATAAGAGGGTTCCCTTTCTCCACACCCTTTCCATCATTTATTGTTTGTAGATTTTTTGATGATGGCCATTCTGACTGGTGTGAGGTGATATCTCACTGTAGTTTTGATTTGCATCTTTTCATGTGAGCATTGAGCATCTTTTCATGTGCCTCTTGACCATCTGTATACATTCTTTGGAGAAATGTCTATTTAGGTCTTCTGCCCATTTTTTTTGATTAGGTAGTTTTTATTGTTTTTTTTTTTTTTTTTTTAATATTGAGCCGCATGAGCTGTTTGTAAATTTTGGAGACTAATTCCATTCTGTAGCTTGTCTTTTCATTTTGTGGTTTCCTTTGCTATGCAAAAGCTTTTGAGTTTAATTAGGTCCCATTTCGTTTTTGCTTTTTTTGAAGTAATATATTCAAAGTCATGTATGTGTGTGTGTACAGTGCACAGCTAAGACTATATTTTACACTTCATAATTTTTAAGGATTAAAAAAAGTCAGAAGAAAAATATGACTTTGTGATGTGAAGTTTATAGGAAATTCACATTTCAGCATTCATGAAAAAATCATATTAGAACACAATCACACTCAGTTGTTTGCATAATATTTATGGCTGCTTCCTTTATTTCCAATAGTGTTATAGTGACAGAGATTGTATAGCTCCCAAAGCATAAAGTATTTACTGTCTGCCTTTTTATCATAAGTTTGCTAGCTTCTGATATAAATAATTTCTATGTTGCTAACCTGATCACCTGTTTAATGATATATCTTTTTATTTTATTTTGTTTTTAAAAATTTTATATCAGAGTATATTTGATTTATAATTTGTGTTAGATTCAGGGGTACAGCAAAGTAATTTAGTTATACATATATTTGTTCTTTTTCAGATTCTTTTCCCATATAGGTTATTACAGAGTATTGAGTAATGATATATCTTAAATATCTTTCCATGTCAAGAAATTCCCCTCTCCAAAATAATTTTAGTTTTTCACTAAAAAAACAGTATATTTGTTTTGTGCAGATCTATGTCTTTGTTAGTCACCAAATTTATTGTTCTTACCAGTTTTTATAAGTACTTTCCATTTTCAAAGCATTCTTATCTCATTTAATTCTCACCGCTGCCCAGTGAGATAGACATGAGTTCACTAAAATCACTTGCGTGCAAGTAATAGAAACTAACTTAAATGTTTGAAACAAGAAAAAGGGATTGGGAGGATTGATTTAAGATTATGGGAACTTTGCCATGAAACCCTTGAGCAGGGTTGTAGCTGGAAGGTCCTGGAAAATAGTCTCTTGGTCCCCTCAGCCCCTTTGTGAGTCTGCCTTCTAATCTCTTTGCATAGATTATCTTCCTCTGCTAGTCAGTACAAGTGGACTCTGGTTGCTAACAGTGTGAGGTTCCAAGTTACTCATCCCACTGCTCTGAAGGACTCTGTTTCCTTTTGGGCCCAAGTCTAAATATTTTGAGGAAGAGAAATGTAGTTGGCCCAAAATTGGCCAGATTTTACTCCTGGTCCAGTTGCCTAAAACTTTCGTAGAAAACAGCTGCTGGGGAATCATTTACAAAATCGCATCCCCACAAGGTTGGGGAGAGTTAGGCAGGGCAATTGTGAATTATGCAGCTACTTCACAATTTTTCAACTCTATTAAATTGGTCCCATTTTATAGAGGAGAAAATTGAATCTTAGAGACATTAAGTAAATTACCCAAGTAGCAAAATAATTGGTAAAATAGAAATCTATAGACTCCAATCCCAGGCATGTTCTGTACAACAGGCTGCTCTTGGTTAACTGCCTTGCACTTGGGATGTTACAACAGTACCATCCTGTTTGGCTGCAAGTCATGGTTCACTCATTTTCATCTCATTGCTTGATGTATTAATGGAACCTGGGAATTCCCTTGGTGTCTTTTACATCGTCTCCAGGCTGGGAGCTGGATGGACAAGGGCAGGTTTTAGGATTTTCTCCCAAATGACTACTGGGCTCAGAGTACTTTGATCCATCCACAGAGGGAAATTGCGTGAAAATGATCCACATGCCAACCTATGAATCTCATCCCTTAGCCTGCCTTTTGTCTCACGTTCCTGTGTCTAATGCCAGCAACTAAATCTCCAAGCTCAATTAGCAATGGTTACAGCCCAGTGCACCCACCGGAAACCGCCATGGCGTGGTATTTCATCAGCTATGGGCCACAAAACCCACTCCTGTGCCAACCGAAGAGGACTCCCCAGGTGCCATGACTGTGACTCTGGGGGCACTTGTTGAATAAAATAGGCTATGGTTTTATGGATTTTTATGATTTTAAGTTGAAGGAGTCAAATGAGCTATGTGGTTTTGTAAAACAAAGCTCTGGAACAGCCTGGGAGGTTGGAGGCTTGTTGGAATAATTCCTGTATCTAGAGAAACTCTGGTGAGGAGGTCAGGCACGGTGGGAATTTGTGATTTGTCACTCCAATTACCATTCCTCTCTTTGCCCTTCTCCCTCTGAGTATGCCCTTTTTTGTATGGTTTTGGGCTGGGACTGATCCCACAGTCAGTTTGAAAAATAGGCTACGATGGATCCATTCCAACCTGTGTATTCTTTCCTCGGGTTGCAGTTATTAATTTGGGTTTAGTCCCAGGTGGCACTCCTGGTAAAGAATCTGCCTGCCAATGCAAGAGATGCAAGAGTCACAGTTTCGAACCCTGGGTCAGGAAGATCGCCTAGAGGAGGAAATGGCAATCCACTCCAGTATTCTTGCCTGGAAAGTTCCATGGACAGAGGAGCCTGGTGGGCTGCAGATGGCACATGCAGGGGCACATGGGGTGGCAGAGAGTCGGATATGACAGAAGACACAGTCAGATGACTTATTTTAGGACAATGAAAGATCCCAGGAGCAGGGTATGTGCTATTGGAAATGGAATTTTCTTTTCCATATGTTATTTAGGATAAAGATGTGGGACCTGCAATTGAATCAGCCACTTTGTCATAAGCGTAAATCTGTTGCATGTGTCTGGGGTGCATCTGCCATCTTGAGTCTGATAATAAGCCTGACCCCATGGGAGGCAGAGTTAAGAGACAGCAGACCAGATGCCAAGGGTTCTTGGTGATAATATCTGAGCTGCTAAATCAACAAGCTTCTTTGAAAGCCATACTGAGTGGAGTGCTTGAGACATTTGAGCTGAGTTTAAAATCATTTGTGTTAAAAACAAATTCCTATCACATATAAGTAGTAGTACTGCCAATTGTCTTCTTTGAATAGATAATGTTTGCTTGGTTATTTGGCTTCTTCCAAAGACTTGACACCCTTACTCGATGGCCAATGGGTACTGCACAGACCAGTAAAGGAATGACACATCTAGTTTCCAATTTGTTCCCAGCTTCCTGTTGGCATTGCTAGTGTACATTTATCAGTGTTGAGAGATGAGTGATTGCTTTATTTGACAATATTTGGCTTCTTTTCATAGAAAGGAAAAAATTATGTATCAGTCTATTAAATGACTCCCTTTCTTCCCATGGTCTGCCTTTAGGAATTTTTCTAATGAATCCATTGATAGAACTCAAGCCCAAGTGGTAACTTCTCTGCCCTTTGGCTGAATAAGTTTCATTAAGGGTGCTCTGGAATCTCAGGAGGGTCATTGATGAATCTGCATCATTGAGACAATTCCTTCCGCTATGGGAGTACGTGGGTTAGAAGGATTTGTGTGGCTCAGTTCTGGCCAAGGAGACAGAAGGGAAGTCTGCTGGGGCTGAGATTGCTTTAGGGAACGTTCCTTAGCTCTTTGAATAACTGAGGACCTTGGTGTTATTGAATTGCTTTCGCTTTTGTGTTCTCATGTTGTGAGATTGTTATCTCATGGTTCTTAATGTTGTCTTACTATGAGAGGCTGGTGGTTAGGTTTTTTATTTCCTTCTCTCTCTCTTTTTCTTTCTTAATTTATGTTACAGAAAGCATCCTGATGTATTCTAGCAGGACAGCATGAAGTAAGGGAGTGTTGTTTCTCCCAGGGAGGGATGCTGAGAAACATTCTGTATCCCCTCCAAAATAAAAAAAAGAGAGAGAGAGAAGAAGAAGAATGAAAAAGAAGGAAAGAAATGAAGGAAGGAGGGAAGGAAGGAAGAAAGAGAAAAGTACATATACTGTAGATTCTTAACATTTATCCAGATGTCATGAATTTCTGTGCATGGCTCTAACACCAGCCGCAGACAAAGATTGTCTGTGACTACCAGATTTGGAGGGGTGTTTTGTGCAAAGTCATGATGCTGGAACTATACTCAGATTACCATAAATCTGCCAGCTCACTCTAGTTCATACTTATGAAACATCCTTTTTATAAGTGAATGCAGGGGTGGTATTTAAAAATACTTGAGGCATTACAGTAATATAGGTTAATATGTAAATCAGGCTATACATAAAAAATTAAACATGCATTTCTTTTTATTGTCTGAACTAAACTTACAAAACTGCTTACCAAGTGACAAAAGTTGTAGTGCACACCGTTCACTAAAATTTATAGTGATGATTTATGGGTTATTCATTATTGTTGGTTTTTTTAGACACTGTTGGCATGATCTTTTTGAGTATGATTGTTACATGTTTACGCACCATGTGTTTTTACATTTTTTTTTCATTATTGGGAATCAAATCTTCTTCCAATAA
Organism: Cervus canadensis; assembly: GCF_019320065.1. Lineage (NCBI taxonomy): Eukaryota > Metazoa > Chordata > Mammalia > Artiodactyla > Cervidae > Cervus > Cervus canadensis. The sequence continues at coordinate 52,004,654 of NC_057389.1, forward strand.
AACTCTTGCAGGAAATCCTATATGTTGTTATGCATCCTTCTTTTATATGACATTTTACTGAACCATCACATTAATTGAAATAGTTTCTCAGTCAGTTGTCATTGTTTTTAAAAAAACTTTCTGGCTTCATTGGGTCTTTGTTGTGGCACATGGGTGTTTCACTGCTGCTTGCAGGCTTTCCCTAGTTGTGGTGAGTGGGGTCTCTTCTCTAGTTGCAGTGAGAGGGCTTCTTATTGCGGTGGCTTCTCTTGTTGCGGGGCATGGGCTGTGGGTGTGCAGGCTTCAGTAGTTGAGGCACACAGGCTTAGGTGCCCTGCGGCATGTGGAATCTTCCCTGACCAGGGATCAAACCCATGTTCCCTGCATTGGCAGGCAGATTCTTAACCACTAGACCACCAGGGAAGTCCCAGCACCATGTGGTTTGATATGGAATTACATCCACCTCTTCTGTCCAGCTCTCCATTCAATTGATAGGTGGTATGCAGTCTTAAAAAGTAGAGAATTTCTTAGAAATCAGTAATAATTTTCATGGTCCTAGGAATTTTTTCAACTTCTGCTGAACTGCTGCTACTGTTAAGTAACTTCAGTCATGTCCGACTCTGTGCGACCCCATCCCTGGGATTCTCCAGGCAAGAACACTGGAGTGGGTTGCCATTTCCTTCTCCAATGCATAAAAGTGAAAAGTGACAGTGAAGTCGCTCAGTCATGTCTGACTCTTCGCGACTGCATGGACTGCAGCCTACCAGGCTCCTCCGTCCATGGGATTTTCCAGGCAAGAGTACTGGAGTGGGGTGCCATTGCCTTCTCTGCTGAACTAAGCAATTATATTAAACTTTTTCCTAGATTTTATAATGTTGCCAAAGATTTTTATATGGTCAAATTATCTCCTATCAACTAAGCCATGAAATCACTTACTGGAATGTCATTTTTAATTAAGCTGAAAATATACTTTGTCCAAATGAGAGAAGGCAAGTGTGAAGGTTAAGTACACACCCACTGTCACTGAAGTGCCTGGGTTTAGATTTGGACTCTGCCACTTATGTGAAGAAAAAGGAGAAGAGAGTGGCAGAGGATGAGATCATTGGATAGCATCACCGACTCAATGGACATGAACTTGGGCAAACTCTGGGAGATAGTGAGGGTTAGGGAGGTCTGGTGTGCTGCAGTCCATGGGGTCACTAAGACATGCCTTACTGACTGAACATCAACAACAACAATTTGTGTTTTAAATAGCCTCTTCATTCCATAGTTTCCTTATCTGTGAAATGGGAGAAATTATAGTAATTATTAAACTTGTAATAAATTACTCCAAAAAAGTACTCTCCTCCTCTGTAGGGGCTCTTACTGTCTCCTGGCCTGACCGTCTGCGGTCCCCATCTTTCTCTGGTTCTCTCAGGGCCTGGCTCATGGTGGCTTCATTTTCCACAAGTGGCCACACAGATGATTGTAGGGAGTGCTGGCTCAAGATGGGAAGTCATAGCCTCTGTGGTCCATGGAGGGCTTGCCTACCTGGGTGTGAGCAATACATCAAAGGCACCCACCTACCCAACTTCTGCCAAACCAGGACACACTCTGGCAGGTGGGACAAATATTGGTATATGAGAACAGAGTGAATTGGCTGCTCTTAAATGTGGCTCTCAGGATGCCCAGTGGTTCCCCAGGGCCTGGAGGAGTGCATGGAGAAAGCAGGGCTAGCTCTTGGAGATTACTGGGAGAATCTATGGTGGGGAGCAAGTACAGATAAACTGGGCGCTTTGACTATCTTGTGCATCAACCAGTCAAAAAGAAGACTAGTAGTGGGATTCTGGTGGTAGCGGATGCGTCAGTTATTAATGCTTATACTGCTCAGGGTAATGAGAGGGGGTTTCCTTTGAGAGCTCAAGGCAGCACCTATTTATTAAAACTAAAGAATACTTGATATTTTATAAATGGTTCTCCTGCTTGTGAAAACCAGAATATCAGTCAAATTAGGGTATAGGAAAGTTAATTGCTTTTGGTACATGTGGTATTAGTAAACTAAGGCTCAGATATGTTGGTCAAGTTGCCCTAGTTCACATAGGCAATGTGTGAAGGATTTGGATCCAGGTATCAGTTCAGTTCAGTTGTTTAGTCATGTCTGACTCTTTGTGACCCCGTGAGTTGCATTGCATTAGGCCTCCCTGTCCAACACCAACTCCCGGAGTCTACCCAAACTCATGTCCACTGAGTCATTGATATCATCCAACCATCTCATCCTCTATTGTTGAGGATCTCATCTCCTTCTCCTCCTGCCCTCAATCTTTCCCAGCATCAGGGTCTTTTCAAATGAGTCAGCTCTTTGCATCATGTGGCCAAAATATTGGAGTTTCAGCTTCAATATCAGCTCTTCCAATGAATACCCAGGACTGATCTCCTTGAGGATGGACTGGCTGGATCTCCTTGCTGTCCAAGGGACTCGCAAGAGTCTTCTCCAACACCACAGTTCAAAAGCATCAATTTTTCAGCGCTCAGCCCTCTTTATAGTCCAACTCTCACATCCATACATGACCACTGGAAAAACCATAGCCTTGACTAGACAGACCTTTGTTGGCAAAGTAATGTCTCTGCTTTTTAATATGTTGCCTAGGTTGGTCATAACTTTCCTTCCAAGGAGTAAGTGTCTTTTAATTTCATGGCTGCAGTCACCATCTGCAGTGATTTTGGAGCCCCCCAAAATGAAGTCTGTCACTGTTTCCACTGTTTCCCCATCTATTTGCCATGAAGTGTTGGGACCAGATGCCATAATCTCAGTTTTCTGAATGTTAAGCTTTAAGCCAACTTTTTCACTCTCCTCTTTCACTTTCATCAAGAGGCTCGTTAGTTCTTCTTCACTTTCTGCCATAAGGGTGCTGTCATCTGCATATCTGAGGTTATTGATATTTCTCCCGGCAATCTTATTTCCAGCTTGTGCTTCATCCAGTCCAGCATTTCTCATGATGTACTCTGCATATAAGTTAAATAAGCAGGGTGACAATGTACAGCCTTGACGTACTCCTTTTCCTATTTGGAACCAGTCTGTTGTTCCATGTCCAGTTCTAACTGTTGCTTCCTGACCTGCATATAGGTTTCTCAAGAGGTAGGTCAGGTGGTCTGGTATTCCCTTCTCTTTCAGAATTTTCCACAGTTTATTGTGATCCACACAGTCGAAGGCTTTGGCATAGTCAATAAAGCAGAAATAGATGTTTTTCTGGAACTCTCTTGCTTTTTCGATAATCCAATGGATGTTGGGAATTTGATCTCTGATTCCTCTGATTTTTCTAAAACTGGCTTGAACATCTGGAAGTTCATGGTTCACGTATCACTGAAGCCTGGCTTGGAGAATTTTGAGCATTACTTTACTAGCGTGTGAGATGAGTGCAATTGTGCGGTAGTTTGAGCATTCTTTGGCATTACCTTTCTTTGGGATTGGAATGAAAATGGACCTTTTCCAGTCCTGTGGCCATTGCTGAGTTTTCCAAATTTGCTTACATATCGCGTGCAGCACTTTCACAGCATCATCTTTTAGGATTTGAAAAAGCTCAAGTGGATCCAGGTATATTGGTTCTGAAATCATTACAGGTTAATGTCTAAAAGGGAGGGAATGTTGGGGGCTCTACTGGGGACCAGAAACACCCCTGAGTTCCAATGCTTCTTTGGAAATAGCATGTAAATGGTTATTAGAGTTGCAGAGCTCACGTCACTCCACTGCAAAAATTTTCATCACCTGTCAAGTGAGAATGAAATGACCGCAGGGATGTGTGGCTGTGTCTGTCCATTTCTGTGTTTGCTCTAAAAGGAAAATGGTTTCCTGCCCAGTACCTACACTCAGCTTCCTGAACTTGATATTGTATTCGCAGGAAATGAGGGACCCCAGTAGGGGTGAAGCCAAGTGAAGAGAGATTGTATGTCCCAGAGCACCAGGGTCTGTTTCTGGAAGAATCTCCAAGACTCCAAAGAAGGGATGGTGATGTTTTCCTTCTAGAAAAGGAATTTGTGTGGAAGCTTGTTATCGAGGGTGGGGCAAGCAGGTTGTTGGAGTCCTGGAGAGGATGGGGCTGAGCTTAGTTTAAATGACAGCATCTGACGTTTCTTCTCCCTGAAGTTGGAAATCTTAAAGTGAAACCACATGGCTCTGAAATCAGATCCTCCTTAAAACAGCCCAGTATCACATGAACTGAAATGGGAACTAGAAGTGGTGCAAAGGTTTCTGGGTTTCCTTAGTGTCACAGAGCAGGGAAGAGATGCACGTGATGAGGCATCTGAAAAGCTCTGGTTTCTGCACCAGCCTGCAGCTGATCCCCAGACTCGCCATTTACTGCTGGCATGTGGATGAATCAGCAGTCCTCCCAGCCTCAGTGGTCCTGTTTAAAAGCTGGTGTGTGTATGTGTGTGTGTGTGTAGGAGGGCAACAATAATACTTGCATGTGCTAAATATTATTTCCTGGTCCCACTTCCCCCAAATCCTTAGCATTTCAACATGTGACCCGTGTGGCAGGGGTAAAGATACTCTTCCCATGAAATTCACTTGGCTTTGCTCTGCTCCTCCTCTGGGAGATGTTACTTTCTCCAGGGAGCTCAGTTCCAATGGGAATGAGGTGGCTTGTTGCTCTCTTTTCTAGAAGGCTATTCTTCATGCACTCTGCACAATTGTAATCATACATATATTTTTATTATTTGTGTTTATTTGGATTTTCTCTTTTCCAGTAGACTACACACTGCAACATAATAGGGACATATCTATTTTTTCATATAATTGAAAGATGAAAATGTCATCTCACTTAAAAGAGGTATTCATACTGGACCAACTATTGATACCTCAGAAGTAACTGTTCTGCAAGCAATAGTAATGCCTGGTTTACAGTAAGTCCTCAGTAAAAAATTGTTAAACAAGTGAATACTTGATTTTGTGAATTGGAATTAGAATCTAAACTTTCTCTAGACTTATAATAGACATTTATATAATGGAGCTTGCAAAATGAATGGATGGTATTTTCAGATAATAATACCCAAGGTTTTGGATTTATATTTTTCATTGCTTTGCAAACCATAACATTTCTAAAATGGTTTTTCATATTTGAGGGGCATCAGGAGAATCACAGGTCTCATATGTGAACTTTGAAGTAAGTAGGCTGCAAATTTGTAGTGATTTTATTTTGGAGTGTCAGATAACAGGCAGCTGAAATCGAAACAGCTTCAAATGTCACAGAATGTCTTCTTGTAATTCTCCTCAAGCATTAACTGCATTAAAGCTTAAAGGAACAGTTTGCGTATCCCAATTTGTTGTAGATCTAAACTAAGCAGGCACAACCACACCCAAGAGATTTTCTGTCTAAATAGACTGCAGTTACTTCCCCTAAAATGTCAAATTAATTTTTCAGATAAGATAATGTTGAAGAGCAGGGGTTGGGAAATTTTTCTGTAGAAGACCATGGTGATCATAAGATTTCACCCTTTGTGAAATAGGGCAAGAACCACAACTCCCTAGGTACTGTATCCTTATTAGTACCCAGAGCAGGACCTGGCAAATTCTAAGTGCTCAGCAACTCTTTGTGGAATGACGAAGTGAATATTTGTCTGTATTTTTTATTTTTAAAATTTTGATTGAAATATAGTTGATTTATAATATTAGTTTCAAGTGTACAGTAAAGTGATTCAGTTATACATGTATATGTAAATCTCTATTACATTTTCTTACATTATAGGTTTTTATAAGATATTGAGTATAGTTCCCGTACTATACAGTAGTTCCTTCGTGTTTATTTTATATATGGTAGTGTATGTCTGCTAATCTCGAACTCCTAGTTTGTCGCTGTCTCCCTTCCCCTTTGGTAACTGTAAGTTTATTTTTTATCTCTTTGAGTCTGTGTGTTTTGCTTATACAGTCATTTATATTATTTTTTAGATTCCATATATAAGTGATATCACATGATATTTGTTCTTTGTCTAACTTACCTCACTTAATATGATAATCTTTAGGTCCATCCATGTTGCTGCAGATAGCATTATTTCATTCTTTTTTATGGCTTTTTATTCCATTGTATATATATAGCACATCTTCTTAATCCATTCATCTGCCGATGGACATTTGTGTTTATCATAGGAGTTCCTATCAGTTTCGGCATACAGTGCTTGCTCAGTGATGTTTAGAATGAACCCCCTTTTAAAAACTAGACCAGCCTCCTTCCATGCCCTCTTCCTGCAACACTGCTTGATTTCCTTCATACCCAATTACTGGCTTCTAGCATGATACATAATTTACTTGTAATTTTTTTTATTATTATTTTCCCCCATTAGAATATAAATTATGCGAGGGCAAAGATTTTTGTGTATTTTGTTTACATTGTAGGCACTTAAAATACTTAAGTAAATAATGAATGACACTTTTGAATGCCATGTAGGGATCTTTGATCCCAGGGAATAAAACATTAAAAGCAAAAGAAAACAAGGTATAACTGCAGTCAGACGTTACTTTATCTCATGGACTTCAAATTATTCAACTACAATGGATGTGTACTTAAGTAAAATCTGTAGCTGTCTATTACATTATATGGTCATATATTATACTTTTAAAAAGGATGTTTTAGTAATAAGGTATTTTAAGAGGAAAAGCATATAAAAGGTGATCTGATTAAAAATTAACTTTTAAAATTACAAAAATGCTGCAACTTTATTCTCGAAAAGGAAAAGAAAAAGGAAAGAAAAAAATTTAAGAATTGCCCTTAATTCCATGGAAATAATCATTGCTAATATTTTGGGGCATAGTCTTCTAAATCTTTTTCTTGTGTGTAATAGTTTCATATGTTGTGTATAAAGGCAGAAGCATACTGTAAATGTTAATAATAATAATAATGTAATGTGATATTGTGCTCCCTGTTAGTCACTGTTTTAAGTGCTTGATTTATACTTATTAATCACAACCTTGTGATCTAGGTCCTAGTATTACCAATATTTTACAGATGTGGAAACTAAGGGACCAGGAGGTTAACTTGCTTGAAGCCATATAGCTAGCGAGTGGTAGAACTGGGCTTTGAACCAAGAAAGTCTGGCTCCAGAATCCATGCTCTTAATCATGTTTTTTTTTTTTTTTTTTTTGGCTGCTCTAAATATAGCTTGTGGATTGCTTTTATCCCCCCCTCACTTGTCACTATTTAAGAACATTTCCCAACTGTTACATGTTCTCCTCCAACATAGATTGTAAAGGTTGTATAGTATTTCAGTACTTGACTACTCTAATTCTTCTAGTTTAAAAGAATTGTTAGGAAACCTCCCTCCCTCCTCCTACCTTTCCTCCCTCCCTCCATTCTTTCGCTACTTCCTCCCTTGTTTTCTCCTCCTGCTTTGCTTCCCTCCCTTCTTGCCTACCATGAATAATTTTGCAATAAAGCAGCTTGAAGGTGTAAATCTTTGAAGGCACACTGATATGATAATTTCCTTAGGTTAAATTTCTCAAACTGGTATATAAACTTCAACAAAATCATGTAACAAGGAATCTATGAGGAACAATCTTGAAAAGGGATGATTTTGTAGTTTTCTACATCTGGACTATTAGGCAGTTGCTTCTGTGAGTTTCTCTAAGTGAGGTTGACCTGTATGTCTTATCTGAAAATCCCCTTGGTAACCAACCATGTACAAGTAAAACTGTGTTCCTAAATGGAGATACTATGACTGTGGCAAGAGTTACAAGTGATAGTGAAAAGTTCAGAATGAAAATTCAGGTAAAAACTGAGCAAGTAAACCAAAGCTGTATACTTAACACTGCAAGCAAATTGGAGTTTATTTGGAGCCAAATTGGAGCCAAACAAAAGATCATGCTTTATGAAGACACAGACCTAATTCATCTCTGTCAAATTGTTTTTTAAATACTTGTCTTCTAGATAATTCAAACTTACTGTTGCAAGAATTAATCTCTCTCTCCTTTGCCATTTGTAATTGTCAACCTGACAGGCATTAATTTTTTTTTTTTTGGTAGTGTAAAGTGTTTATGATGCAAAATTAACATCATTAGACAAAATGTCATCCTTTGGGTAAAAACACTGAGCATTGTTACCTCTTGAAGTGTCAGCTCAGACTCTTCTGATTGGTGCATGGTGCTATTCTGGGAGAGAAGGTCTCTAGCTGGCTAAATGTTCCTTTTGCTAGTATTCACAAACACCTGAACATAAGCATGGTTATGTCTGAGGCTTGGGGCAGGGGGCATGTGTGTTGTACTGGGGCTAGGACTCTGCTTATCACCGTTCACCCATGGCTCCTCTTAGGTTCTGTCAGTGGGGCGGGGGAGCCAGAAGATATTCTGAAGCTGGAGGAGGAAGAAGAGTTTTCTCTTTTCTGTGTGTGTAACCCTACAATGCTTCTTAACCTTGCCTGTGGCACTTGCTTCTAGTACAGCAGTTGGTTCCAGTCTGTTTTTCTGATAATCAGAACCTGCCTCATGGCACCCTCTCAGACATTAGCACCCGCCAGCCAGCTTCTCTCCTTGGAAGTCTAAATCCCAGTTCTGACAGGTCTTCTAAACTTCTGAGAAACCCGCATTATTAGCCAGGCAATGTCCTCTCCTGAGAGATGTGGTTGGAACTCTGCAGCGCCCCGGCTCTTGCTGTCCCAATCTTGAACCTATGCTCTAGGCACGGAATGTCCATTAGTGCTTCTGATGTGCCAGGCTCTCACCTTCGGGTTCTTCTGCTAAGGACACTGGTACCTTTTACCTTTTTGTCTGGGTAACTCTCACTTCTCCTTTAGATGCCAGCAGTGATGTCATTGGAATTGGGAAGACTTTACTCATTTCTTCCCCTTTCCCATGGCATCCTATACTGTCCCTATGACGGCATTCATTTTATTGTTTGTCTGTTTTCCCCACTGGACTGCAAGCTCCTTGAAAGTAGTACCTGGAACTGGAAAGGTTGCTTAATAAATTTTTGACAAAGACTTCCTTAGAAAATCTCAATGCCACTTCTTACTCTTTTGGAGCAAGGACAAACCTCCGCCTAGCATTACTGCTGATGCAAGCCATACCCTGAGTGATTACCAAGGGTTTCTTTTCCCAGTCAAAGGACAAGTTAATGTTGTGAAAATTGCCAGAGTGGGGCTTAAGGGCAACAAACAAGATGCCTTAAAGACCTGAGATGACTCTGAGCTGCCACATGTCACTGCAGTGATGGAGGTAGACAGGGATCAGCTATTGATTCACTGGGTTAAAAGCCTTCCTGTCACCCACAGCCGCTGAAGGCGTTGTGTCAGAGATAAGCGGTGGAAGAAAATGAAGCCTTGTCAAGTCCTTACACAGATGATTTCAGGATGCTAATGAGCAGCGTCAGATCAGGGAAGATTGAATGCGCCTGCTTTCCCGAGGCTGCACCATGTGATGGAAGAACAAAGACTTTGGAGTCAGAACTTAGTTCAAATCTTTATTTTTGCCCCTAACTCCCAATGGAGTTACAGACCTTTTTGAGATTCTTAACCTGTAAAATGGAGCTGATAGCATTTATTTTACCATATTTATTTGAAGAGAACTAATTGAACAAATTGGTCAAAAGACTCTAGCCTAGAACTTTTGGACATTATTGGTAATTTGTGGAAAATGATCAGATTGGTGGAACTGATCCCATAGCTTCATCATTTATTTCATCCATTCAAACACCATCATTGAACATCTCCTAAATACTCAGTTCAGTTCATTTCAGTTGCTCAGTCGTGACCGACTCTTTGTGACCCCATGAACTGCAGAACGCCAGGCCTCCCTGTCCATCACCAACTCCCAGAGTTCACTCAAACTCATGTCCATTGAGTCAGTGATGCCATCCAGCTATCTCATCCTCTGTCGTCCCCTTCTCCTCCTGCCCTCAATCTTTCCCAGAATCAGGGTCTTTTCAAATGAGTCAGTTCTTCACATCAGGTGGCCAAAGTATTGGAGTTTCAGTTTCAAAATCAGTCCTTCCAATGAACACCCAGGACTGATTTCCTTTAGGATGGACTGGTTGGATCTCCTTGCAGTCCAAGGGACTCCTAAATACTAGTGATCTATAAGAAAATAAATTTTTAAAAATGTCCTTTGCTTTAAAAAAAGTTTTTGTTGTTGGTGTTCAGTCGCTCAGTTATGTCTGACTCTTTGCAACTGTACAGACTGCAGCACTCCAGGTTTCCCTGTCCTTCACTATCTTCTGGAGTTTGCTCAAACTCATGTCCTTTGAATCTTTGATGCCATCCAACCATCTCATCCTCTGTTGTCCCCTTCTCCTCCTGCCTTCAATCTTGGAGGATCAACTGGCAAAATTATTATTCTTTTGTTGATTGATGTATTATCTTTTCAGATTTTTTTATCTCCCAGTAGAAGCTCCATAAAGAAAAGGACTTTTTTTTTTTTTTTTTTGTATTGGTGAACCTATTTGCAGGGCAGGAATAGAGATACAGACACAGAGAACAGATGTGTGAACACAGTAGGGGAAGAGCTGGTGGGACAAATTGAGAGAGTAGCATTGAAACATATACATTACCATGTAAAATAGATAGCTAGTGGGAAGTTGCTGTAAATAAAACACAGGGAGCTCAACCCCATGCTCTGTGATGGCTGAGAGGGGTGGGGTGGGGTGGGGAGTGACAGGGAGGGGACATATATACACCTATGGCTGATTCACGTTGTTGTATGGCAGAAACCAACACAATGCTGGTTGTATTGTGTTGTATTGTGTAAAGCAATTGTGTATTGTGTAAAATACTGTTTAAAGTATTGTTGTATTGTGCAAAGCAATTATCCTTCAATTAAAAATAAATTTAAAAAAACTAAAAAAAGTAGGTATTTAGGAAATACTAATGAGAAACATTTGTTATCGACTTAGGGCAGATTAAATGCTTTGCTGGACTCAAGAATTAGGTCAGTTTTCTAAATAATTTGAAAAGATAACACATCAATAAACAGAAGAATAATAATTTTGTCAGCTGGTTTAATATTTAGTTTGATAAATTAAGTGTTTTCTTCCTGACCCAGGATCCAGTCTGGAATCACTTGTTGAGTTCAGTTGTCACATCTCTTGAGTTTCCTTTACTTTAGAATAGTTCCTCTGCCTTTTACTGACTTCCATGACATTGACATTTTTGCAGAGTCCTGACCAGTTGTTTTTTGGAATGATTCAATTTGGGTTTGTCTGCTTGTTTCCTGACAATGTGCTTTTTAAGGCCGTGAAGCCAACAAATGGCAAGGCTTAGACTGACCCTCTATCTTGTACACTTTCCTCTTAAAAGCTTCCAGGAAACATGGAGGTCAGAGTCCAGAGCTGTACGCCCAGGAGAGCCTTGCTCACACAGCCAGGGTGTTAAATAACAGCAATACCAAAATGGTAATAACCAGAGAACACCTTCTCCCAGGTAAACCTTCCTTGGTTGTCATCTACCATCTCCAGGTTTGAGTGACAATTAAATCCATAATTCTTTTATTGCCTCTCTCTTTGTCTTCATCTCTCAATTTGTTCTGCTTTAATAGAGTGGTTGGGAAAAACATGAAGAAAATTAGACTAAATGGGGGTAAAATGCCATAAGACCATTATCAGTTCTGTTATGATGTATTTTTCAAAACTGTAGGACATTGAACAAAATGCACTAAAATTGAAAAAAAAAAAAATTATTTGGAAGATTCTTTTAAAAAGCTGAGGAGTTGCTGCAGCTAATCTATAATTTACCCAAATGTTGAGTACATTATTACATTGGCATGCTAGGAGTTAGCTCAATACATTTTTCTCAAAGAAATGGGAGAAACAAAGGGGCAAGTAATTGGTGTTCTGAGCCCCTGTTCTGCTTCCCATTTCTTGAACTGAAACTCAAGGACATTTTAAAATTGGTCCAGATGTTAAAAAAAATTTGTTTTTCAAACCAGCCCTCAATGACTCTGCCTTTTCACAGCTTTCTCAGCTCTAGATGAGCATTTCTTCTGCTCTTTCAAAAGTGGGATTAGGAGGCTGTCATTAGGTGGGGCTGGGGGGGAAGACCCTACCCCCACTTAGCACTTGAGGGTGCAGGCATGGTGGGGGTGGGCCATGAGGGGAAAAATTTCACATCTTATGTGTCTTATTGATGAGAATGATACAGAGAGGTGGTTTTTTCTTAGTTATAAACATTCATTCAAATTTGCTTATTACATACACCATGATAAGCCAGGCACTATTAGGTAGTAGACTTAGCAAATGAATAACTCAGACATGGTCCCTACCCTCAGGGTATTTATAATCTCATGTGGGTGAGGTACGGGTGAGGTTGTTAAAAAGGCTAAGCTCAGAATGTTACTTGCATTCTGGAGGTAGAGAGTGTGGGTTTAAATACGTAATTTGTTCTGTGGCAGATACTTTTTTTTCTTTTCCATTATGATTTATTACAGGATGTTAAATATAGTCCCCAGTACTATACAGTAGGAACTTGTTGTTTATCCTTTCTGTATATAATAGTTTGCATCAGCTAACCCCAACCTCCTAATCCATCCTTTCCCCACCCCACTTCCCCTTGGCAAGCACAAGTCTGTTCTCTGTTTCTGTTTTGTAGATAAGTTCATTTGTACCGTATTTTAGATTCCACATATAAGTGATATCATATGTTATTTGTCTTTCTCTGACTTCACTTAGTATAATCATCTCTAGGTGCATCCATGTTGTTACAAATGGCATTGTTATTCTTTTTATGGGCATGTAACATTTTATTGATCCATCCCCCTGTCGACAGACATTTAGGTTGCTTCTATTGTCTTGGCTATTGTGAATAGTGCTGCTATGAATGCTGGGGTGCATGTATATTTTCCAATTAGTTTTTATCTTTTCCAGATATATCCCCAAGAGTAGGATTGCAGCATCATATGGTAGCTTTATTTTTAGTTTTTTGAGTAATCTCCATACTGTTCTCCATAATGGCTCCATCAATTTGCATTCCTACCAATGGCTTCGGATTTTCTCCACACCCTCCAGCATTTGTTATTTGTAACCTTTCATTTTTAATGTTTTTTTTTTTTAATTGACATTCAGTTGATTTACAATGTTGTGTTAATATATTTGCTGTACAGCAATTTGGTGATGATCATTCTGACCTGGGTGAGGTGGTATCTCACTGTAGTTTTGATTTGCATTTTTCTAGTAATTAGCAATGTTGAACATCTTTTCACGTGCCTCTTGGCCATCTATATGTCTTTTTTGGAGAAATGTTTATTTAATTCTTCTCATTTTTTGATTGGGCTATTTGCTTTTTTGTTACTGAGTTGTATGAACTGTTTATGTATTTTGGAAATTAAGCCCTTGTTGGTCACATTGTTTGCAAATGTTTTCTCCTGGTTTGTAGGCTGTCTTTTTGTGTAACATAGTTTACCCCATTTAATGGAGATTAGAAACTCCAATACTTTGACCACCTGATGTGAACAGCTGCCTCATTAGAAAAGACCCTGATGCTGGGAAAGATTGAAGGCAGGAGGAGAAAGGGATGACAGAGGATGAGGATGAGATGGTTGGATGGCATCACAAACTCAATGGACATGAATTTGAGCAAACTCTGGGAGATAGTGAAGGACAGTGAAGCCTGGTGTGCTGCAGTCCATGGGGTCACAGAGTTGGATATGACTTAGTGACTGAACAACAAGATGAAGGCATAAGTTAGAAACTCAGTGTTGCATGTGATAAGCACAGAATAAAGGCTGACCAAGGAGGTGAGGGAGCAGAAGGAGATGATGTAGAAGAATATGATGGGTGTGTTATATTAGTTTTTTTTTTCTTCTTCTTCTTCTTCTTCTTCTTTTTCTACAACCTTCTGCCTGACACAATGGCCCCTTTGAGTAAGGAGGAAAGAAAGAATCTTTTTTAGTAGGATGGCATGCAGGAGGTATGCCATGAAGAATGTATCTTGACCTTGTGAAAGTTCTGACTGATCAGTCCTGGACTAGACACAAAGCTGGAGATGGGCCTACTGAGGCTTCCTCCATCTGGGCTGTATTAGCTCTTTCCATGGAAGTTCTCCTCTCTCTACTTATGTGTCTTCCTCTTAGTCTTTGCTTTCGAATCTCTGTCTCCTGGGCCCTCCCTTTTCTTGCCCTGTTGATTCCTGCCTCACCTCACAACGTAGTTTCTGAGGCTCTGGGCATTTGTCCAGGTCAAGGAACAGGGTATAGAAGCTCCTGTTGGTTGAAGACAGCTTTAACCTCCTGAAATCTTACCTTTCAGGAACACTGGATCCCGCTGCCTAAAAACCTGACTTATCCCTGAGTAGAGGCTGTGTTAATAAAACTCAGTGAATGATAAAAATCACAACAGTAAGAGTAACCCGCTTGCATCAGTTCACTATGCTGATTTTGTACAATCAGCATCTGTTCTTATTGGCCAGTGGTAAAGCAGCATCTCTTCTGATTGGTCAGCTCCCATGTTACACTGGTTGTTATGGGCTGAGCTGTATACCCTCTAAATTAATTTTTTGAAGCCTTAAAGCCTAGTACTCCAGAGGGTGACTATATCTGGAGATGGGGACTTTAAAGAGGTGATTAAGTGAAAGTGAGGCCACTGGGGTGGGCTCTGTTCCAGCCCACCTGTTCTCCTACTAGGACGAGGAAATCTGGATACACAGAGACACAACAAGGATGTGCACAGAGGAGAGCCATGTGAGGTCACAGCGAGGAGGTAGCCATCTGCAAGCCAAGGGGAGAGGCCCCAGGAGAAACCAACTTTACTGATGCCTCCAGAGCCATGAGAAAACATATTTCTGTGGTTTAAGCCACCCAGTCTGTGGCACTGTACGACAGCCCTAACGAACTCTCATACCAGTGTGATATATTTTGGACTATTATATCTGATAATAGCAAGAATTTTACTGATTAAAGTGCTTACTAAATTCTAGAGGCAACATGGATTTCATTCTTTCATCTTGAGATACTGTCCTGGTATTCTTACTCCAATTTTGCAAACAAGGGAACTGAAATTTGGAATAAGAAATGACTTGCCTGAAGTCAAAGTCACAGAGCTAGAAAAAGGCAGGATTGGACTCAGATCTAAATCTTTCAAACACTAGTGCCAGGGTTCTTAACCATTATGCGATACTACCTAGAAATACTGGTATTCTTTGCCTGTTCTCATTTCCCCAATGTAAATAATGCCCTTTATTTTCTTTATATGGCTCTCTGTTTCTATCCCTTGGAGCACTAGCTGCACTTTGTAATCATAAATTTAATTCTGTGAGCATTTTTTCCACTTTCCACCTCCTCCTCTAGTTCCAGAATGTAGCAGTGTGCTTGTAATCCTGGAAGATGGGGTTGGTTTTGGAACAGACTGCAAGATTTTTCTGCCAGGTAGCAAGGCAGCCAGCCTTTGGCATATGGTGAAATTATCAACCTCAGTGGGCACTGGCAAGTAGCAGGAACTGCTGCTGGGCTCTTTAATTTATACCTTAATATTGCACCCATGTGGCCTCAGGAGTGGAGCATGTCACTTAACCTTCCCACATGGCGCATGCCATCGTTTGCACTCCTCATGGCCCCTGTTGTGGGGAATGTCTCCTGGCCTTGTTTCTAGGACCTGTTTTTCCATTTTGTAATGCACCTCAAGACAGGAAGCTGTGACCCATCTGATGTGCTATTGATGTCTTTGCTTGCTTTTCCTGACTTTCTACCCTGTTAACACATCTGGATAAAGTGGCAGCTGCTTATTTCAGGAATAATGGAGTCTAAAAAACATGGAGCCTGGTCTGTTTTACCAGATTTCGTCTCCTCAGTGAAAAAGATCCCAGCAGATACTTGTTTTAGGGGGTCACACTGGTTAATCACCACTTCAGCCAGCGTAATATGATGATTTAGAGTTGTTATTTTCCCAAGATGTTTCCTCATTAGAGGTGGAAACACTGTACATTTCCTCCCAACCCCAACTAATATAAAAATTCTGTATATTCCAAAGGGTTGAACTTCTTAAAGATATTATTTTTCTCTGTGTGGCTTTTTATTTTTAGTTTCCTTTCTCCATTCCTCATTTTTTGTTTTTTTTTAAACCATTCTTTCAGAGAGAATGAATAGTATTCTACATTTTTATATTCTAAACCCCACTCTTGCATAATTCTCTTGAATTCTTTGTTGGTCTTTTTTTTTTTTTCAAGTTATGGTTTTAAAAATAATCGAGAACTAATTTGTCTAATGAATATGCAATTATAGCAAGAGTCTTTTGAAGTTTTTGAGAACCTTCAGTCAGCATCTTTCTGGGATGTGGTGATAAATGTAGCATCAGGCTACTTGGAAGCGCCCCTAACTTGGCACAACCAGGTAGTGTTTTTGCACATTTCAAAGCTGGGCACAATGCAATCCTTTACTGTTTATTTATTTTGTATACTTAGTAAGTGTGGTTGCTTTCTACCTAGCCTAGCTCCTGGGGGCACTTCTGGGGTTGAAATAAAAAAAAACAGGTATTCTTGCCTGGGAAATCCCATGGACAGAGGAACCTGGCAGGCTGCAGTACATGGGATTGCAAAGGAGTCAGACACAATTTAGCAGCTAAACAACAAATGATAATGATAATAGAATATGTGAGAGAAAGGGGTGCAGTCTGCTTTTGCACTTCTCGGGCTCAGGCTAGAACCTACTATTAGCTGTCATTTGTAGTGTGTTTATCTCATGCAAGACGTTTTACATATGTCTTAGTTTTCACTTAATCATAATCCAGTGAACAAGGGATTATTATTGCTCTCTTATATAAGTGAGGAAAATAAGGCATGGAGTGGTTGAGAAAATTTCCCAAGATCACACAGGTAGTCAGTGGCAGAGCCTATGTCCTTAAACATTTATCACCAAGCATGTTTTCTGTCCTTGGCACTATGCTATGCCCTTTGGTAAGTCTAGAAATGAGCTTAACCTAGATCCTACTCTCAGAGTGTTCATCTTCTGGTAGAAGAGTGAAGACAAATAACTGTGATATGTAGCCAAGAAAACTCAGGAAACAGACAAGATCGAGTGCCATGTCTTAGAAGTGGAAGCAAAGGAAAGAGAGAGAAATTATATCTCAGTAGAGATAAGATTTATTTTCTGAGGGGGCAGATGCTCAGAAGTTTTTGCTCACAGCTCCCTGTTTCCTACCTACTGTGTACATTGTGTTTTTGAAAGTGGCCCCTGGATAGAATTTTTTAGTAATTGTTTTTGACCCGGGAAACCAGCTTCCTCCTGTGTTCTTTTTTCCCAGTACCTGAATGAAGAAGCCAGCTGGGCTTTCTCCACTGCTGAAGCAGACAAAAACATCCCAACCCCAACTGTGGGATTCATTAGCCTCTGCTGTCAAATTGCTGTGATCACCAGCATGTGGAAGGCACAGTGCCTTTCCAGATCTAGTGGGGTGCAGACTGTCAGAGGCCCCCCTGCTTAAAAGCACACAGGGCCTGCTGTTGAGTGCTGGGACATGACAGCTCGTGATCTGTTGCTTTTGTGTGGGTTTGCTTTTGTTTTCTTAGTCAAGTAGAGCAAAGTGATTTCTCCCGTACTCAGTCTATGTTCTATACACCCCCCACCCCTGCTCTGGTCCCTTGTGAGTATCAATGCTCTGGTTGCAGGTAGTAGAAATGCTCCAACTAGCTTAACCAAACAAAGGAGAATTTATTGTATGAATCTCAGGGAATAGATCCGAGGACTAGAAAACTGTTCTGGCACCAAGGCAGTTACCCTCTTGGTCATGCTCTCTCTTGTGCTTCCGGTTGCTTCTTCATATTTGTTTTTTCTCTGTCCCAACCAGTTTCCTCTTCTCATGTATTCATGCCAGGATGAGGCATTTCACAACTCTCAAATGTCTGTCTTTGCAGTTTGAGCTGCACAAGAAGCTCAAACTGTGCCCTGATTCTACTGCTGAGAGAGACAAGCTGAATTAATCCAGGCTGATCCAATCAGCTGTGGTGGTGGGGAGTCATGTAACGTGGATGTGACTTCAGGCCCCAATCCTGACCCCAGCCTCAGTAGGGGGAGGGGGATGCATTTTGCAGAAAAAGGAGAAATCAAGGGACAGGCCATCCCATAGGTAATTGCATTTGTACATGGACTTCTCAGGTGGTGCAGAGGTAAAGAATCTGCCTGCCAATGTAGGAGGCATGGGTTTGATCGCTGGGTCAGGAAGATCACCTGGAGCAGGAAATGGCAATCCACTCCAGTATTCTTGCCTGGAAAGTTCCATGGACAGAGGAGCCTGGTGGGTTACAGTCCACTGGGACACAAAAGAGTCTGACTTGACTTGTATGTGATTGAGCACGTACACATGCACAATTTGACATCATTTTATATTTTCTTAGGAATCCATGCAGCAGGCTAACTATCCATAAGATGTCAGTATCTGCTGAAGTTCATTTCTTTTTTCTCTTTGGAATGAGTGGGCTCTACTCGGGCTGTGTAAATACTAGAATTGATGATGCTATCCAGAGAATTCTGGCAAAACTTCTCTACTGGGGGAGAAAGAAGTTTGGGTTATTTTGAATTAATTAGGTCAGTTAGTGATACTCAAGTATACATGTAACTGGGAACCTAAAATTACCTTCATACCACATGCCTCTCCTGAGGGAGTTCTCTTTGGTGTCCCAGGTTGAAAGTGATCTTTCTCTCTCGAATTTCCAAAGAAGTGTTCCGAGCTTCTAGTCTGTCTTACTTTCTTATATTTGCTTCTGTGCTCTTGCCTCTGGATGGACTGCTATTTGCTGAAGACAGTATCTGTCTTATTTTACTGTCTCTCACTGATGATAGTGCCTTGTACCTAGTGGATTTCTAAATTGTATGTGCTAAATATGTGAATGGTCTTGATTCCTGTCTCCTGTACAATGTCATAAACCTCCGTCCATAGTTCATCAGGCACTCTGTCTATCAGATCTAGTCCCTTAAATCTATTTCTCACTTCCACTGTATAGTCATAAGGGATTTGATTTAGGTCATACCTGAATGGTTTAGTGGTTTTCTTCACTTTCTTCATTTTCAGTCTGAATTTGGCAATAAGGAGTTTGTGATCTGAGCCACAGTCAGCTCCCGGTCGTGTTTTTGCTGACTGTATAAAGCTTCTCCATCTTTGGCTGCAAAGAATATAATCAATCTGATTTTGGTGTCGACCATCTGATGATGTCCATGTGTAGAATCTCCACTTGTGTTGTTGGAAGAGGGTGTTTGCTATGACCAGTGTGTTCTCTTGGCAAAACTCTGTTAGCCTTTGCCCTGCTTCATTCTGTACTCCAAGGCCAAATTTGCCTGTTACTCCAGGTGTTTCTTGACTTCCTACTTTTGCATTCTAGTCTCCTATAATGAAAAGGACATCTTTTTTGGGTGTTAGTTCTAGAGGTCTTGTAGGTCTTCACAGAACTGTTCAACTTCAGCTTCTTCAGCGTTACTCGTCAGGGCATAGACTTTGACTACCGTGATATTGAATGGTTTACCTTGGAAACAAACAGAGATCATTCTGTCATTTTTGAGATTGCACCCAAGTACTGCATTTCAGACTCTTTTGTTGACTATGATGGCTACTCCATTTCTTCTAAGGGATTCTTGCTCACAGTAGTAGATATAATGGTCATCTGAGTCAAATTCACCCATTCCAGTCCATCTTAGTTCACTGATTCCTAGAATGTCAATGTTCACTCTTGTCATCTCCTGTTTGACCACTTCCAATTTGCCTTGATTCATGGACCTAACATTCCAGGTTCCTATGCAATATTGCTCCTTACAGCATTGGACTTTACTTCCATCCTCAGTCACATCCACAACTGGGTGTTGTTTTTGCTTTGGCTCCATCTCTTCATTCTTTCTGGAGTTATTTCTCTACTGATCTCCAGTAGCATATTGGGCACTTACTGACTGGGGAGTTCATCTTTCAATGTCCTATCTTTTTGCCTTTTCATACTGTTCATGGGGTTCTCAAGGCAAGAATACTGAAGTTGTTGCCATTCCCTTCTCCAGTGGACCACATTCTGTCAGACCTCTCCACCATGGCCCGACCATCTTGGGTGGCCCCACATGGCATGGCTTAGTTTCATTGAGTTGGACAAGACTGTGGTCTGTGTGATCAGATTGGCCTGTTGTCTGTGATTGTGGTTTCAGTCTGTCTGCCCTCTGATGCCCTCTCTCAGTTCCTACCATCTTACTTGGGTTTCTCTTACCTTGGATGCGGGGTATCTCTTCACAGCTGCTCCAGCAAAGTGCAGCCACTGCTCCTTACCTCGGATGTGGGGTAGCTCCTCTCAGCTGCTAGCTGTGAAAAGAAGGGAAGCAAAATGCAAAGGAGAAAAGGAAAGATATACCCATTTGAATGCAGAGTTCCAAAGAATAGCAAGGAGAGATAAGAAAGCCTTCCTTAGTGATCAATGCAAAGAAATAGAGGAAAACAATAGAATGGGAAAGACTAGAGATCTCTTCAAGAAAATTAGAGATACCAAGGGAACATTTCATGCAAAGATGGGCTCAATAGAGAACAGAAATGGTAGTGACCTAACAGAAGCAGAAGATATTAAGAAGAGGTGGCAAGAATACACAGAAGAACTATACAAAAAAGATCTTCATGGCCCAGATAATCACGTTGGTGTGATCACTCACCTAGAGCCAGACATCTTGGAATGTGAAGTCAAGTGGGCCTAAGGAAGCATCACTATGAACAAAGCTAGTGGAGGTGATGGAATTCAAGTTGAGCTATTTCAAATCCTGAAAGGTGATACTGTGAAAGTGCTGCACCCAATATTCCAGCAAATTTGGAAAACTCAGCAGTGACCACAGGACTGGAAAAGGTCAGTTTTCATTCCAATCCCAAAGAAAGGCAATCCCAAAGAATGCTCAAACTACCGCATAATTGCATTCATCTCACACGCTAGTAAAGTGATGCTTAAAATTCTCCAAGCCAGGCTTCAGCAATACGTGAACCATGAACTTCCAGATGTTCAAGCTGGTTTTAGAAAAGGCAGAGGAACCAGAGATCAAAGTGCCAACATCCACTGGATCATCAAAAAAGCAAGAGAGTTCCAGAACCACATCTATTTCTGCTTTATTGACTGTGCCAAAGGCTTTGACTGTGTGGACCACAATAAACTGTGGAAAATTCTGAAAGAGATGGGAATACCAGACCACCTGACCTGCCTCTTTAGAAACCCATGTGCAGGTTAGGAAGCAACAGTTAGAACTGGACATGGAACAACAGACTGGTTCCAAATAGGAAAAGGAGTACATCAAGGCTGTATATTGTCACCCTGCTTATTTAACTTATATGCAGAGTACATAATGAGAAATCGTGGGCTGGATGAAGCACAAGCTGGAATCAAGATTGCCAGGAGAAATAACCTCAGATATACAGATGACACCACCCTTATGGCAGAAAGTGAAGAGAAACTAAAAAGCCTCTTGATGAAAGTGAAACAGGAGAGTGAAAAAGTTGGCTTAAAGCTCAACTTTCAGAAAACTAAGATCATGGCATCTGGTCCCATGACTTCATGGCAAATAGATGGGGAAACAGTGGCTGACTTTATTTTTCTGGGCTCCAAAATCACTGTGGATGGTGACTGCAGCCTTGAAATTAAAAGATGCTTACTCCTTGGAAGGAAAGTTATGACCAACTTAGTATATTAAAAAGCAGAGATATTACTTTGTCAACAAAGGTCCATCTGGTCAAGGCTATGGTTTTTCCAGGAGTCATGTATGGATGTGAGAGCTGGACCATAAAGAAAGCTGAGTGCCGAAGGATTGATGCTTTTGAACTATGGTGTTGGAGAAGACTCTTGAGAGTCCCTTGGACTGCAAGGAGATCCAACCAGTCCATCCTAAAGGAGATCAGTCCTTGGTGTTCATTGGAAGGACTGATGTTGAAGCTGAAACTCCAATACTTTGGCCACCTGATGCAAAGAGCTGACTCATTTGAAAAGACCTTGATGCTGGGAAAGATTAAGGGCAGGAGGAGAAGGGGACGACAGAGGATGAGATGGCTGGATGGCATCACTGATTCGATGGACATGAGTTTGAGTAAACTCCGGGAGTTGGTGATGGACAGGGAGGTCTGGAGTGCTGCAGGTCAAAGGGTCGCAAAGAGTCGGACAAGACAGCAACTGAACTGAACTGAATATGTGAATGAGTGATGTTTCATCTTGTCAAATACTACTTAATGTCAAAATGTTTCAGTTGCCTCAGATATGTTTTCTCAAAATTGCTTTGACTTCGGATCCTGATAAGGCCTATGTATTTTAATTTGATGGACAGGTCTCTTAAGTCTCTTTTGATCTATCAGTTTTCTCTTGCTTGTTGCCTTTGCAATTCTGGTCTGGTTATTTTTTTGATACTGTTTCCCTCAGTCAGAATTTTGCTGATTTTATTCCTGCAGTGTCATTAAAAGCACTTTTCTTTCTTCTGTATTCTCTGCAAATCGGTATTCAGATTTAAAAGCTTAATAAGATCAAGGTTTGGTGTTTTCAAGATCACCCCAGAAATATGATGCTTATTTTTATTAGGAGGCATGTGATGTCATGATACTCTTTTTGTAATGGTGGTAGCCACTGCTGCCCATTGCCTAGAAGCATTATTTAATGAGGGAAGGCAGAATTGGTAATACTCTAATTTGAGGACTCCTTCTTCACTTATTCGTTGGGGTATCTCCTAATAAATAATTTGATTGCTTAGGAAAAGCAGTGTAAATGCTTGATTCTTTCTTTCTTTTTTTTTTTTTTGCCAGTTTCAAAATAAGTTGTTTCCTTGACTTCTGTATCAGTTAACTTAATCTGCCGTGACAAAATGCTGTACATTGGCTGGCTTAAACAACAGAAATTTATTTCCTCACAGTTCTGGTGGCTAGAAGTCCAAGATCAAGGTCTGACAGGGTTCAGATTCTTGTGAGAGTCTCCCCCTGGGTTGCAGATGGCACCTTCTGGTTGTATGCTCACATGACTGCTCTTAGATACGTGGCATAGAGATAGATTGAGCTCTCTTCTTATAAAGGATGTCAGTCCTGTCAGATCAGGGCCCCACCTTTATGACCTGTTTTTATCTCCCAAAGACCCTGTCTCCACTGGGGCTTCAACAGAAGAATTTTGGAGAGACAGAAGCAGTCCATAACAACATCCTCCAAAAGTGACCAGTGTGCTGTTTTCTTTTCTGTTTCTTTAACGTTATTATGAACTGTTTACTTAAGCAGATTTTATGTGTTTCAATCCATTGCAGTTATTATTTTTAGTCCTCATTCTTCCTGCCTTCTAGGAAATCTTAATTGGGGTAAACTTAGATGGAAATAAGTTTTCATGTATCTGTTTTTGCATTTATCTGTGATTGCTATCTAACATTGGAGTAGGAAATGGCAACCCACTCCCGTATTCTTGCCTGGAAACTTCAATGGACAGAGAAGCCTGGTGGGCTATAGACCATGGGGTTGAAAAGAGTCAGAAACGACAGAGCACATATGTACACATTCTTCTTCATATGTGTAGTACTTCATTTTGTGAACCTGCCATATTCATTCATCCAGTCAAGGGTTCAACAGACTTTTCCTATAAAGATACAGTAGAAACACATTTGTGCCTTCTCACTCCCACTCCTCTTTTTCCTCCTTCTCCTCCTCCTTGCAACTATTTAAAAGTGTAAAACCACAGTTAACTTGAAGGCTGTGTGAAAATAGGCCTGCAGATTTGGTCTGAGGGCTGTAGTTTGGGACTCCTGAGCTAGTTCTTGATTGATAGTTTTTTGGTTTGTCTACAGACTTTTACTGTACTAAATCATGGTGAAACTCATAGCCTTTTGTATACATCTTCTGCTACTTTTGCCATTGAGACGGAGCTCTCAAAATGCTGAGTCAAAAGGTAAAGACTAATGAATTTTGCTAGATACTGCCAATTTCTTTTCCATGGGTTTGTTCCATTTTGTACCAGTATTGTATGAGAATGCTTATTTCTTCCAGCCTTGCTCAAAGAGGTTGAACTGTCAGATTTTTGTCACTTGGCATTGAGCAGTAAGTATAGTTTTAATTTGCATTTCTTTTGTTATGAGAAAAATTAAGCTTCTTTTTGTAGGGGTTAAGAGTCACTTTTTTGGTGAACTGACTTGATATTTTTTGTCTATTTTTCTGTAATTTTTTGATCTATTAATTCTCTACTTTGAGAATATTAACTCATCACCCTTGCAAAAAGTGGTGACTGCTTTTCTCTGGTTTGTCATTTTTTTGGTTTTGTTATGAAGTTTTATATTTTTAAGTATAAAAATACTTATATTTTAAAATAGTTTGGGGTTGAATTTACCAGATTTTCCCTTTATTATAACTAGATTTGGAGTCATAGAAAAGTATTTTCTACTTCTAAGTTTAGAGGAATTCATCCATGTTTTCTTTCGTTACTTATATTCATTATTTTATATATAAGTCTCTAACCCACTGAGAATTTATATTGGTGTGTGGAGTGAGGAATTGGTCTAATTTTGTCTTTTTCCATATGACTCACCAGTTATTCCCATACAACTTATTAAGACATCCATCCTTTGCCTACTCATGTGAGATGCTGAATTTGAATTAATGAAAAAATTCAATTATATAAATTCAATTATTAAATGCTAAATTTCCATATGTTACTAGGTCTAGTTCTGGGTTTTTTTATTTGTTCCATTTGTCTTTTTGTCTATTCATGCACCAATAAAAGGTTTAAAAATGTTTTTGTATCAAACTCACCCCTCCTACTCCTCACAATTTTCCCTTTTTCATAGTTTTCCCAAATGAGCTTTACAATCAACTTTATCTCCAGGAAAGTAAAAACCTGGTGGCATTTTATTTGAGCTCATTAAGCTAAAAATTAACTTTGGGAGGATTGACAACTTTATGAGGTTGGCTCTTCCTAGCTAAGAATATGGAAAGTCTGTTTGTTCAACTTTACTTTTGTGTTTTTCCAAAACATTCTCTAGTTTTCATCATGAGAATTTTGTTGAAGTGTTATTTTTTTTTGAAGTGTTATTATTACTATGTTAATAAGTGTCATTTTTGATCTTCAGTCAGTTCAGTCACTCAGTCGTGTCTGACTCTTTGCAACCCCATGGACTGCAGCACACCAGGGTTCCCTGTCCATCACCAACTCTCTGAGCTTGCTCAAACTTGTGTCCATCGAGTCAGTGATGCCATTCTACCATCTCATCCTCTGTCATCCCCTTCTCCTCCTGCCTTCAGTCTTTCCCAGTATCAGGGTCTTTTCAAATGAGTCAGCTCTTCGCATCAGGTGGCCAAAGTATTGGAGTTTCAGCTTCAGCATCAGTCCTTCCAATGAATACCCAGGACCGATCTCCTTTAGGATGGACTGGTTGGATCTCCTTGCAATCCAAGGAACTCTCAAGAGTCTTTTCCAACACCACAGTTTAAAAGCATCAATCCTTCGGCACTCAGCTTTCTTTATGGTCCAACTCTCACATCCATAATGACTCCTGGAAAAACCATAGCTTTGACTAGACAGATCTTTGTTTACAAAGTAATATCCCTGCTTTTTAATATGCCATCTAGGCTTGTCATTGCTTTTCTTCCAAGGAGCAAGCGTCTTTTAATTTCATGGCTGCAATCACCATCTGCAGTGATTTTTGGAGCCCAAGAAGATAAAATCTCTCACTGTTTCCATTGTTTCCCCATCTATTTGCCGTGAAGTGATGGGATTGGGTGGCATGATCTTAGTTTTCTGAATGTTGAATTTTTTTTTTTTTTTTTTACATGCTGTTCTTTTGAAATATCCCACCCTCACATTCTCCCACAGAGTTCAAAAGTCTGTTCTGTATTTCTGTGTCTCTTTTTCCGTTTTGCATATAGGGTTATCGTTATCACCTTTCTAAATTCCATATATATGTGTTAGTATGCTGTAATGTTCTTTATCTTTCTGGCTTACTTCACTCTGTATACGGGGCTCCAGTTTCATCCATCTCATTAGGACTGATTTTAGGACTGGTTTTTTCAAATGAATTTCTTTTTAATGGCTGAAAGTAAATATTCCCATGGTTATATGTAACCCACTTCCCTTTATATTCATCCCTGCCTTTGATGGGCCATCTAGGTTGCTTCCATGTCCTGACTATTATAAACAGTGCTGCGATGAACATTGGGGTGCACGTGTCTCTTTCAGATCTGGTTTCCTCAGTGTGTATGCCCAGGAGTGGGATTGCTGGGTCATATGGCAGTTCTATTTCCAGTTTTTTTTAAGAAATCTCCACACTGTTCTCCATAGCGGCTGTACTAGTTTGCATTCCCACCAACAGTGTAAGAGGGTTCCCTTTTCTCCACATCCTCTCCAGCATTTTATTGCTTGTAGACTTTTGGATAGCAGCCATCCTGATTGGCGAGTAATGGTACCTCATTGTGGTTTTTGAATTTG